>NC_066581.1:99880741-100217822 GCF_024323335.1 Lathyrus oleraceus
CCGGTGGAAGTACTCCAACAGCTAGGTAGCTGACAAAATCAGCATACCATGGCAGAGTTACATTCGTATGAATTTCTTCCACGGATTCTTCTGTTTTGATATCATTTATGGTTAGTTCAGACATGTCACTTTGCATTTGGGTTATAAGTCGTTCGTAAGGGAAATCATCATTGATTGGAATTTGTTCAGGCTTATTCCCTTCGATTCGTGATAAGTGGTTTGCTACTACATTTTCAGTACCCTTCTTATCTTATATCTCTAAGTCAAGTTCTTGTAAGAGTAGGATCCATCTTAAGAGTCTTGGTTTGGCATCCTTCTTACTTAGAAAATATCTAATAGCAGCGTGATCAGTATAGATGATGATTTTCGCTCCTACTAAGTAGGAACGGAATTTGTCTAAAGTGAACACAACGGCTAGAAGTTCCTTTTCACTGGTGGCATAGTTCATTTGGGCAGGATCTAAGGTTCTACTTGCATAGTAGATAGCATGAAGTTTTTTATCCTTTCTTTGTCCTAGCACTGCGCCTACGACATAGTCACTCACATCACACATGATTTCGAATGGTAATCTCCAATCAGGTGGTTGCATGATATGTGCGGTGATTAAAGATGTTTTTAATTGCTCAAATGCTGTCAGACATTTCTCATCAAAGATAAAGTCAGTGTCTTTCATTAATAAACTAGTAAGTGGTTTCGTAATTTTCGAGAAATTCTTGATAAAGCGTCGGTAGAAATCGGCGTGTCCTAAAAAGCTTCTTATTTCTCGTACGGTTTTCGGAGGTTGAAGATTCTCTATGATTTCGATCTTAGCTTTGTCTACTTCAATTCCTTTATCAGATACTACGTGTCCTAACACGATTCCTTGTTGGACCATGAAATGGCATTTCTCCCAGTTCAAGACGAGATTCACCTTTACGCATCTTTCAAGTACCATTTCAAGGTTTGATAGACATCCTTCAAAGCTATACCCATAAACAGAAAAGTCATCCAAAAAGACTTCCATAATGTCGTCTATAAAGTCAGCGAATATTGACATCATGCATCTTTGGGATGATGTGGGAGCGTTGCATGGTCCAAATGGCATTCGTCGATAAGCGAATGTACCATAAGGGCATGTGAAGGTTGTTTTCTCTTGGTCGTCATGATGGATAGGAATTTGAAAGAATCCTCAATAATAGTCTAGATAGCAGAAGTGGGAATGCTTAGCCAATCGTTCAAGCATTTGATCAATGAAAGGCAGAGGAAAATGATCCTTTCGAGTGGCTTTGTTTAGTTTCCTATAATCGATGCACATTCTACTTCCGGTCACAACTCTTTGTGCTATAGATTCGCCCTTCTCGTTCTTAACAACTATAACACCACCTTTCTTGGATACTACATGAACGGGGCTAACCCATTGACTATCAGAGATCAGGTATATGATTCCTGCATCTAATAACTTCTTTACTTCATCCTTGATTATAGCACTTAAGATTAGGTTGATCCTTCTCTGGTGTTCTATAGAGGTTTTACAATCTTCCTCTAGCATAATTCGATGCATACAGATAGAATGACTTATTCCTTTTAGGTCAACGATGTCGTAGCCTAACGCAATTGGATATTTTCTTAAGACATCTTGTAACTTTTCAGTTTCCATCTGTCCCAAGTCAGTGTTGACTATTACTGGTCTTTTGAGTTCAGTGTCTAGGAATTCGTATCTTAGGTTCTTTGGTAGTGTTTTTAATTCTAAGTCTGGTTTCTTCGGGCATGGCATGTGGTTGGGTGTAAGTGCTAAGCATTCGCTTAGACTGTCATTTTGGTATGGTTTACGCCAATTATCATCTTCAAAGATTTGAGGGATTTGGATTTTCATTATATCAGAATATGTGGTTTCTTGCATCTCTATCTCTCTTACACACTCGTCTATGACATCAAGTAGATAACAGGTATCGTCTATAGCTGGCGCTTGTAAGAATTGTGTCAAGATGAATTCAACCTTTTCTTCTCCAACTTCGAATGTTATCTTACCTCTTTTCACGTCTATTATGGCTCCGGCGGTAGCTAAGAATGGCTTTCCTAATATAATAGGTGTACTGGCATCTTCTTTGATGTCCATGATTATGAAGTCTGTAGGAATGTAGAATTGTCCTACACATACTGGGACATTCTCTATGATACCGACAGGACATTTGATTGAGCGGTCAGCTAGTTGAACAGACATCTTGGTTGGTCTTAATTCTCCCATGTTGAGCCTTTTACAGATGGTTAAGGGAATTACATTAATGTTGGCTCCTAAGTCGCATAGATCTTTGTCTATGACGAACTTTCCAATGAAACAGGGTATGGAGAAACTACCTGGGTCTTTTAGTTTGGGAGGCATGTTGTTTTGGATTATTGCGCTACACTCAACAGGAAGTGTAATTGTTTCATTATCCTCGATCTTTTTCTTATTGGATAATATCTCTTTAAGAAATTTGGCATATGAGGGCATTTGTGTGATGGCTTCTGTAAAGGGAATTGTAATATTCAGTTGCTTCAGAAGTTCAACAAATTTCCTAAATTGCCCTATAATTTTAGAATTTGCAAGTCTTTGAGGATACGGAATAGGTGGTTTATAAGGCGGTGGAGGCACATAAGGTTTTTCTTTCTCTTCAGCCTCTTGGGTATTATCTTCCTTCTCATTTAGTCCACTTACCTTCTCAGTTGTTGTTTTGTCTGGTTTTTGGTACATGGAAGAATTTTGGAGTCTTGGATCTACAGGTCCGTCTACTTCTTTTCCACTCCTCAATATAACGGCATTTGCATGTCTTTTTGGATTAGGTTGCGGATGTCCAGGAAATGTGCCAGCGGGAGCAGCAGTAGATGCTTGTAGTTGAGCCACTTGTGAAATTTGTGTTTCAAGCATTTTGCTGTGGGTGGCTAAGGCGTCTACTTTGCTCACTAATTGTTTAAGTTGCTCACTAGTGTGTATGTTTTGGTTCAAGAAATCTTTGTTTGTTTGAGCTTGGGTAGCTATGAAGTTTTCCATCATTAGTTCAAGGTTGGACTTCCTAGGCGTGTTAGGAGCATTATTAGCTGGCTTTTGATATCCAGGCGAAACAGCAGGTGCTTGGCCAGGTGCATACAAGGCGTTGTTGTTCTTATACGAAAAGTTAGGATGATGTTTCCAACCTGGGTTATAGGTATTCGAATAAGGATTTCCTTGTGCGTAATTTAATTGATTAGTGGGGACTCCTGCCAATATCTGACATTCTGGTGCAGTATGTCCAGGAGTTCTACATAACTCACAATTTGGAGTCACGGCAGCCACGGTGGCTGCGGGTGGTGTGGTCAAGTTGTCTAACTTTTGAACAAGGGCATCTACCTTTGCATGGACGTGGTCAAGGCTATTGATTTCGTACATTCCACCTTTTGTTTGGGACTTTTCTACTAGAGTTCTTTCACCTCTCCATTGGCAATGGTTTTGGGCCATGTTTTCAATGAGTTGATAAGCTTCGTTATATGGCTTGTCCATAAGTGCACCGCCCGCGACAGCGTCTACTGTCAGTCTTGTGTTATAGAGAAACCCATTGTAAAATGTGTGAATGATCACCCAGTATTCGAGACCGTGATGTGGACATATCCTCATCATGTCTTTGTATCTCTCCCACGCGTCGTAGAGAGATTCTACATCTTTTTGTCAAAATTCGTTGATTTGAGCTCTCAGCATAGCAGTTTTGCTTGGCAAAAAATATAGGGATAGGAAAACGTTCTTCAGTTTTTCCCATGTAGTAACTGAGTTGGATGGCAAGGATTGCAACCAAGCCCAAGCTCTATCTCTTAGAGAGAAAGGAAAGAGGCGTAGTCTTATCGCATCTTGAGATACACCATTTGCCTTCACAGTGCCTGCGTACTGCACAAACTTGGTCAAATGTTCATTGGGATCGTCCGTAGGATTTCCAGCAAGTTGATGTTGTTGGATGGATGATAATAATGAGGGTTTTAACTCGAAATCGTTTCGATTGATAACAGGGGAAGCAATGCTGCTGTGACGTTCTTGTTGGGACGGGGTAGCATAGAACTTAAGAGGACGATTTTGTGGTTCCACTGTAGCCATGGTTGGTTTTTCAACTGGTTCAACAGTAGGAAAGAAGATATCGAGAATATTGTACCTTCGTTGGTACTCTAGAATTCGGTGTCTTAAATATAAGAAACGCTCTAATTCTACGATCAGTGGTGCTAAGTTGTCGCCTTGTGAGCGATTACTTGGCATACAATCGGGGGAAATAAGGGAAAGGAGATTAGTTTTCTTACCTTAGTCTATACTGTGCAATGAAAGAATCGCACTATTTGACTAAATCAGGTCTCCGGCAATGGCGCCAAAAACTTGATATGGATAGTGATTGTATATAAAATATAGTCTATCGGGTACTTGACTGCAAGTGCACAGTCTAGTCATTTTAGTTTTAAAAGATATCAAACTCACAGGGACCGATGGTCAAACTAATACTATCGATGTTACTACGTTTAGCTAAGGAAATTATTTTTAGAGGTTTGGTTGAAAAAAAATTAAATCTAAGGGAAGTTAAGTTTTAAGAAAATATTAATAAGGGGATACCAGTATGCACCGCATTAATCGTTAGGGATTTGGTAAGTCACCAGTGTATATTTTAATTACCAATTATCTTTTAGTAGAAAATACTCATTTAAAAGGCTTTATCTCACACTCTCGTGATTGTTGACTCGGACTATACTTTTAAGTCACAATGTACGCTTTCGCTGTCCCATTTTAAGTTAAAAATACTTTTTGAAAACAAATAAGTTTTAATTGCTTTTAAAGTGCTCTCGCTGTTTTTAAAATCAATGCCTAGTTTTTATTATCCAGTTTGACCATCACACTCTCGCGATTGTCGGTTCTCACCTTAGTTAATTTCCCACTCTCGTAGAAAAATCGTATTAAATAGCTTCTCACTCTTCTGACAAAGTTAATTAAATTTAAATTAAAAACCACAACCAAAAAGATTGTTTGAGAAAAGAAGTTTTACACCGATTATTACTAAATCCCGTCTAATTAAGTTATTTACATACCGATATCGGTAGTTTAGTCGGACATGTTAAATAACGCAAACATAGACGAAAAATTAAGTGTGCTCGTAGGTTTCCAACTTCCATCCTTTTATATTCTCCATTTGGTCTTGGCAATTGAGAGAAATAAGGGTGACTTGGTGGATTGAGAAATCCACGGGAAAGTGGGCTGAGTAACGAGAAATAAGGGCGTGTGGATCACTTCTGTTGACAAATTCAATATGCTGCTTTTTGGCCTTGTGACTGTCGTGGTGGGCTTGTGACGGTCATGACACCCAGGGCGTGACGATTGTGACAAGGTTTGTGACGATCGTCACATGCACGTGATTTGTATTTTCTAATGTTCTGTTGTTTTCTCTTCAGTTTCTTCTTCTTTTCCTTCCTTTTCTATACTTTGCTCATTTAAACATGGGAATTGAAATACCTGCAAAAATAACTCGAACACTTGCGAAATAATCGGAATATAAATGAAAGCGGTATGATTTTTTAGTGTAAATCAAGGCAAATATACGATGTATTTTCACGTTATCATGTTTCCCAAGAGAAAGCCTTTTGTGTGTGAAAGTGACCTAAGCTAAACAAAGGATAATGGTCTTACAAATATGTCCCCCTAAGGTGGTGCCATGATGCCATTCTTACAACATGAATGTAAGTTACAAATAAAATTCAACATTTACAAAGTATCACAAAGTTAAGGAAAAGGCCTCCAAGCAAAGGTCCTAAAACGAAATCCTCTAAGTCCAAGTTGATTAAGAGTGGAATGAATATTTTTGTCTTATCATTTTATCATGTTTTTGTTGTTTTTAATATTTGATGACAATAAAATAAATAACAAGTAAATAAACATGCATGATGAATTTGTACAATGATGATGATGATGAGTACTTTAATGTAAATTACAAGGTAATGACATAAAAGTAAATTACAAGATAAAGAAACAATATCACAATAATAATGGTTAGTGAATATAAATGATATAAAACAAATATAAGTCAATAATACAAAAAGCACAATAACAAAGGTTAATGATAAACAAAATTAATGAAGTATAATTAGTGGTTAGTAACATGTACAAAAATGGATATTTTTTAAGACTATTTTCCTAGGCTAAAATGACTTAAAATATGACACATTAAGGGATAGCGTATCATTGATGCAAAGTATTGAAGATGATTAAAAAATCAACTAACAATAGATTTGTAACAAAGAAAGTTATGCAACCTTAAGTCCATCTATTAATATTTTAAAAAAAGTGATTTGTTCTCTTTCTTTTATTTTTACTCCTCTTTTATTTAGAAAGATAATAAGGTAGTAAATAAATTAGCATAATGTAAATGATATAGTTAGACAACAATAAACATAAACATAAAATACTTGAAATAAAGTGAACAATAAAATAAATTGCAAAAAAAAATAAAGTGCAATAATATAAATGTTAGAAGTTAGTAGTTAGTGAACATAAACATAAAGTAAATGAAATAAAATGAACAATAAAATAAATTACAAGGAATTAAAGTGCAATAATATAAATATTTGGAGTTAGTAATTAGTAGTTAGTAACAATAAGCAAATGGATTAGCAAGTTAATGTAAAAACATGGTTTCATATATGCATCAAATGACCCAAATATGCTTAAAATAGAGGCAATCTATCAATGCCTCAAAGTATCATGAATGATCTATTGGTCAACCATTAATAGGTTTGAAACATTGAAAATTTAATCAACTCTAAACAACCATGGTCTTGATCTAATAGCCCTCATCAACCAAACAAATACAACAACAAGTACACAATAAAAGAAAATGATAACACACACAAAGCAACCACAAAAAGGTGAACAAAAAGATATTAAAAGTAAAAAATCTCAAAAAAAAAGTGAGTAAACCAAAGTTAATCATTTTGCAAGCTTGAATCTAAATCATCTCAAAAGACCAACCAAGAACAAGCAATCACTTTTAATCAAAAAAACAGAATCCAAAAGTTAAAAAGTTTAAATTAAAATCATTATCCAAAAAATGTGAAAAAAGCTAGGTAGAAATGGTGTTGAGCTTGAATGTGAAGCAAGGGGTTTGGGATAAAAATATTTGTGGTGAAAGCTTAGCAAAGGAGCTGAGTTATGAGTGTTAGAGAGTGAGAAATTTTGAGGAAAAAATGTGAAAATGGAAGAAAAGTTGGTGGGGGTGACTTTTGGGAGAGAAAGGTTTTTTGGTTTTGATTTAGGTTTGGAGAAGAGGGGGGTTGAATGGTTTTTTTCAGATCTTTTTGGGGGCTAGAAAGCATGAAAAATGAGGGGGAATAGTGCATCTATTTATAAGGAAAGCAAGTGGGTAAATGGGGGGAACCAAATGCCCTTTGTGCAAAAAAAAGACTTATTTTTTGTGTCTGCGCAGTGGAAATCGATTTACCTAATTGGGTAAATCGATTTCCCTATTTATTTATTTTTAAAATTCATGCCTTGAGCCCATGCAATATGCCTTTGGTTATGAATGTTAATTTAATTATGGTGATGGAGCAATGAATAAATGTATGTGTAATATGATCATAGATCTGATGAAAGTTGTTTGGGGATAGGGTGAATTTTTGGGTATGACAGTTGCCCCTATTTAATTTTCTCGGACCTGAATATATGGATAGCGACAACTTTCAATGTGTTTAAGGTAAGAGATGATTAAATACTAATGGGAGTAACTAGAAATTTGCCCTGCCGGAGAATGTTAGAATTTATTGGGGATTATGCGTGGTTATGATGATTATGCATGCAATGTGATGTATGCACCCTAAGTATCTTCTTAATGAGAAAACTTTGATGTGAAAATCCCAAGAAAAAAGAATTAAGGGAATAAAACTTCACTAGGGATTGAGAACAACGGTGACCGCTCCTAGGAACGGCCAGGGAAAAACAACATGGTGTTTCTTAGCAACGACTGGAACACCTAACATGTATTAGGGGTCAAACAAACAAATTCAGTGATGATTCTTAGCAATGGCTAGGATACCCGACTTAGTGGGGATGATAACTGATTTCAAATGATGATGCCTGGCGACGGTTGTACCATTTAAACTGGTTGGGGAGAAAAGACAAAGTACGGTGACGATTCCTAGCGATAGCTAGAATACCCAACTCTTGAGGAAAAAAAGGGTTGTTCAATGGAGATTCTTAGCAACAGCTAGAATACTCGACTCGACTGGAGATACAACTTTTCATGACGGTACAGTGATGATCCATAGCGACAGCTAGAATACCCGAAATCCGCCAAAAAGATCAAACAGTTCAGTGATGATTCTTAGCAACGGCTAGAATACCTGACTCTACTAAGGAGAATACAGATGTCAAATGACGATTCCTAGCAATGGCTGGAATACCTGACATTTACTGGAGAAAATTAATTCAAGGATGATTCTCGGCTATGAATGTCTGACTCGGCTTGGGGAATAAGCCCAAAAGGCCTCTAGTCTGAAAAATGAGAATTCAATGATGATTCTTAACAACGGCTAAGAATACCTGACTTTGTGGGTAAAATATGTTGATGACTTTCTAGGGATAGAAGAAGTACAGTGATATTTCTCAGTAATGGCTAGAATGTCGGACTCCTCTGAGAAAACTTGACAATGAAACGAAACAGCTTAGCGACGATTCCCAACAACGGCTGGAACGTGTGGCTGTGCTTGGGGAATGTTTTTTTGGGTGAACATTGATTTTATTGGGGAAAATTTGTAACAACAGTTGGAAAGTTCCGAACTCTGACGAGTTAATTTGAGTAAGTTAAAGAGATACTTATGCTGTGATGTTATGTATACCAATGCGTGTTTAGGCTTTCATGGGGAATATATGAAATACAGGGTTTGCAAGTTATGCCAAGTATGTTTGGGCTTTGCGGAGGAGTGTATTAGGGGAATTCCAATGGTGATTGGGCTTAAAAGGGGTGATTGGGGGAAGTGTACTGACTTTCCGATACTTGATAAATTGGAGCTCGACGTCCAAGCAAGCGCTGAATGTAATGTTTGAGAATTCCTACTGGAGGGAGGAATGATTGACCAAGTCCAAGGGACTGTGTGGCACCCTCGGGTCGGAAATTCCAAATGCGTTTTGGTTACCTTTAGCAAATTTCGGAAAGAATTGTAATTCAATGTTGTCTCCCTTATAGTTTTTTATTTAAAAGGGTCTTTTAATCGAAAAAATTTCCATTGTAATATTATTTAGGCAAAAAGTCATATTTCGCAGACAAAGCAAGAAAATTAAAAATATGGCACACATGTGAGGGAACTGATTTTATTGATAAGTGGTCCCCAAAAAAATGGGGATTTTGTACAAAGGAAGCAATTCCTAAAAGAGGTGATTGCGAAAAGAAAAGGATAATTGTAATGGTAATGAAACATCTCGGGTTTCCACCAAATTCCAACTCTGTTATAGCCTCTATGCCTTTGGTCACCCTTTGATCTTGCTTTTTGAATGAGGGTAATAGGATTGACTTGTTGGGGGACCCACATAATTGACTCGCCAAGAAAATAAGAAGGATTCCTTGCGGGACGCAGCCTCTTGCTCTTATTAAATCCCTAATTTTTGCCTAAACCGCCCTTTCGGGTTTTCAGTCTACCGGGATATCCAGTTTTTGCATAAGTTGCCCTTTCGGGTTATCAACATATCGGCCTTTCTCTTTTTTTATTTTATATATATATATATATATTTTAAGCATAGTATTTTTTGACTGCATCCGCATTCACCGGGGATGGAAGATCTTCACCATCCATGGTTCCAAGGATCAAGGCTCCTCCAGAGAAGACATTTCTTAGAACATACGGGCCTTCGTAGTTTGGCGTCCATTTTCCCCTGGGGTCAGTATGGATTGGAAGAATCTTCTTCAATACGAGGTCTCCGGCCTTTAGGCTACGGGGGAAAACCTTTTTGTCATGTGCCCTCTTGATGCACTTCTGATAGAGTTGGCCATGGAAGATGGCTGCTAAGCGATTCTCATCAATGAGGTTTAGTTGGTCAAATCGAGCTTGTACCCACTCAGACTCATCAAGCTTAACATTGTGAAAATCCTTAAGGAAGGAATCTCTACTTCGATCGGTAAGACTGCATACATGCCGTATGTAACAACCCAATTTTAGTAATTATTTCTTATATTACTATTACTATATTTTATTTTATTTATTTGGAGTGTTAATTAATTATTTAGTTGATATGAGATATAATGAATAATGGAATTAATTAACTTGGTGTGTATATTGAGTTGGTTTGATTTATTTGAATTAAATAGAGATATTTAAATATTAGGTCTTATTGGGCCTATTAATTAAATTAGAGATATCATTCTCTTTAAGCCCAAATATAACACTACAAATATAAGAGGTGAGGAGATTGAGAATTAGGATTCATTAGATTATTTGAAGGCAATAGAGAAAAAGAAGAGGAAAAGTAAGGAGAAGAGGGGAAGAACAAGAGAGAAGCTAGGGTTTCCAGAAAATTGAAGAGGTAAGGGGGAGAATCCTTATTATTATGGGTTAGTATGATTTGGTCAATGGGTAGAAGTATGTTTAGGTTAAAATCCCTAAATTGCATGGTTTTGAAATTGTTAGGTTTTGATGAGTATTAGTGAATTGTGGTAATTTGATTGTGTTAAACTACAAATTAACGTTATATACTTAGAGTATTGTATGAGTCATAATTTTCTGAACGTTTGGCTTTTTACGGAATCGAAATCGGAGGTCCGAAAGTCCTCCAACGATGAAAAACACAGAAAATTCTGCATTCTGTTTTTATGTTTACCGGTTACCCACCGAGCGTTAACCGGTTACTTGCTTGAAAATCTGTGATTCTGTTTTTCTGTTAACCGGTTACCCACCGAGTGTTAACCGGTTACTTGCTTGAAAATCTGCGCAGGAAATTAATTGTGTTTTATGTTAACCGGTTACCCACCGAGCGTTAACCGGTTACTTGTTGTGAAAAATGAAAATTTGAGATTTTAAAAGTTGTAATCATCTTGGAATGAAATCTAATTGTGCGTACTTGATAATTAGTTTATGTGGAATGTTAAGATAGTAGAGATGATCTTAATTGCATATTTATGAATGATATATTGTTATGAATGTGTATATGTACCATTGGTGGATAATTCATAGAGTTGAATTATGGTGATATGTGGAATGTTAAGATGGTAGAGATGATCTTAATTGCATATGTGTTGGTAGTTGTACATTCATTCATGGAATGGTCGGCTTCATGGTGGAAGCGGTGAAATTGTGGGTTCACATGGTAGCATACGTTGATCCTTAATTGGAAATAGGCGTAGTAGACGAGCATACGTTGATCCTTAATTGGAAATAGGCATAGTAGACGAGCACACGTTGATCCTTAATCGGAAATAGGCGTGATAGTAGGCTTTGATCTTGTCCGGATCGGAAGCGTGGCTTGGATTCTAGATATTGAATCGGAAAGCGGTGAAACGTTGGGTTCACATTGAGGTACCGCATGCATAGAGTCACATGTCTTGCATTGAGTCACATTAGAGTTATGTGATGATTGAGTGTATGCATTGTTGTGATTGTGATGTGTGTATGAGATATGGTAATTAAATTTGGTGATGTTTGAGTACATAACTTGGCAAAATATGTGATTATGTTATAATTGTAGTTATGTGTATTTTGGGAATATAGTATTGGATGTTAATATTGTACTCCTTGAGTTTTGATGGATGTTTGAAACATGTGAAATAAATGTTGACGAATATTATTTACATGGTTATATGAAGTGTGATGAATTTCTTTAATTGTTGATTTAATCATTGTGCCTTATTATACTTCTTCATAATGATTTGAATTCTCACCCTTTCTGTTTGAATGTTACCTTTACATGGGTATCGTGCAGATACTCCAGAGTAGCATTGCTGAAGTAAGTGGACGGTAGCTCGCTGGAGATTAGCCGGAGAGTTTCTGTATTTTAGTTTGAAGACTAGGTAATGAGTCAATGCTCTGGTCATGTAACACTGGGTAGATTAGTAGTATTGAACTCATATCTTATTTGGATATGCATTATGTTATTACTTGATTTAGTTTATCTTGAGGTGATTATTGAGAGATGATCATGGTATGGGACATGGATCATGTTATGAAATACATGAGTATTCATTATTTTCCGCTGCGAACGCATATGCTTGAATATTCATGATAAGTGAGATGTGTTATTTTAAATGACCAGGTGTATTATATATTGATGATGAATGATGTTGGTTTTTGAAAGCTTTTAGTTTTTGAAAACGTCGATGTGACGCCCTTTTGTTTATATGTGTGCTTATTCACTCTGATTATATGTTAAATATTTTAGGGTAGAAAAGGGGTGTTACACCGTACACAAGGGAGAAGGGAGTTGCCCCAGTGGAAGTGCGTATGGAAGTACGGTAGCCATGTAATGAGAATAGGAGCATTTTATGCCAATCTTTGTAGGTTTCCACCATCTTTTGCACGATCTTCTTGATGTTTTTGTTAGCTGCCTCAACAGCGCCATTCATCTTAGGCCTATAAGGCGATGAGTTGTGGTGATCGATCTTGAAATTTTGGCATAGCTCTTTCATCATTTTATTATTGTGGTTAGATCCATTATCAGTAATGATCTTGTTGGGGACCCCATAACCGCAGATGATTTCTTTCCTGAGGAATCGAGTCACCACTTGTCTGGTAACATTGGCGTACGAGGTTGCTTCTACCCATTTCGTGAAATAGTTAATGGCTACAAGGATGAAGTGGTGTCCATTCGAGGCCAATGGCTCTATGTGTCCGATCACGTCAATGCCCCACATGGCGAAAGGCCAAGGTGATGTTAGGACATTGAGAGGCATTGGCGACACATGGATCTTATCACCGTAGATCTGGCACTTGTAGAAAGTTTGTACATGGCGATGACAGTCAATCTCCATAGTCATCCTGTAGTATTCGGCCCTTAAATTTTTCTTTACTATAGTGCTCCCACTGGCATGCGTCCCAAAGGATCCTTCATGAATTTCCATTATAATCTAGTTTACTTCTTGCTTGTTCACATATCTAAGCAAAACCGAATCATAATTTCTCTTGTATAATACCCTTCCACTTAAGAAGAATTTGGATGACACTTTTCGAAAATACTTCTTGTCGGTGATGGACGCGCCCGCAGGATACTCTTGGTTCTCTAAGAATTTCATGATGTCATAGAACCAAGGATGATCGTCAGCTTCGTCTTCTACTGCCAGATTGTAAGCAGGTTCGTCCAAGTAGTTCAGGTGAAAGGACGGCGCTTCGTTCTTCCACTTAACTTTAAACATGGACGCCAAAGTTGCCAAAGCGTCAGCTAGCTGATTCTCTTCTCGAGGGATGTGGTGGAATGTAATTTCATCGAAGTAGGAGACTAGTTTCAAGACATGCTCTTTGTAAGGAATGAGCTTGTGATTTCTAGTATCCCAATCTCCTTTGACTTGGCTGATTACCAAGGTTGAATCTCCATAGACTTCCAGGATTTTGATTCTAAGATCGATAGCAGCTTCAATACCAAAGATACAAGCCTCGTATTCGGCCATATTGTTTGTACATTCAAAATATAATCGGGCGGTGAAGGGGAGGTGGAAATTAGTTGGAGAAGTGATTACTTCCCCAACACCATTGCCATGACCATTAGAAGCTCCATCAAAAACCATGGTCCATCGGGATCCAAGCTCGGGTACTTCCTCGGGACCGGGGATGTTGCAATCCCTAATCAATATGATATCCTCGTCGGGGAATTCAAAAGGCATAGACTGATAGTTCTCCAAGGGCTGTTGTGCAAGATAATCAGACAATACACTCCCTTTGATGGCATTTTGAGTGACATGTTGGATATCGTACTCGGTTAAAGCCATTTGCCATCGGGCTACTCTCCCGGTTATAGCCGGCTTCTCAAAGATGTATTTGACAGGATCCATCTTAGAGGTCAACAATGTCGTATGAGTGAGCATGTACTGTCTTAAACGTTTGGAAGCCCATGCTAGTGCACAACAAGTCTTTTCAAGCATCGAATACATACTCTCATAATCAGTGAACTTCTTGCTCAAGTAGTATATTGCATTCTCTTTTCTACCAGTCTTGTCATGTTGGCTGAGGACACAACCCATTGATCCTTCGAGAACGGTGATATAAATGACTAATGGTCTACCAGGTACAGGAGGCATCAACACAGGAGGTTCTTGCAAATATTACTTTATTTTCTCAAATGTGTCTTGGCAATCATCGTTCCAAATGATGGCTTGATCCTTTCGAAGAAGTTTGAAGATTGGATCACAAGTGGCTTGAACTTCCTCAGCCTCTCAAACAGCTTTTCTAGATTGACAAGGTGTTCTTCTTCGGTTTGAGACTTGGCTATCATGTCGTCGACGTAGACCTCAATCTCTTTATGGATCATATCATGAAAGAGAGTGACCATGGCTCGTTGGTATGTAGCGTCGGTGTTCTTCAATCCAAAAGGCCTCGCCTTGTAGCAGAAGGTTCCCCATGGTGTTATGAAAGTGGTTTTCTCCATATCTTCTTGAGCCATACAGATCTGGTTATAACCCGAGAAACCATCCATAAAAGAGAAAACAGAGAATTGAGCGGTATTATCTACTAGCACGTCAATGTGTGGCAGTGGAAAGTCATATTTGGGACTTGCTCTATTTAGATCTCTATAATCTATGCACATTCTTACTTTGCCATCCTTCTTAGATAGAGGCAATATGTTATCTATCCATTGAGGATAATTGGAGACCGCTAGGAAGCCGGCATTGAGCTACTTTTGTACCTCCTCCTTGATTTTCATAGCCATGTCGAGACGGGTCCTTCGTAGCTTTTGCTTTACTTGAGGGCATTCTTCTTTAAGGGGTAGATGGTGGACCACAATGTAAGTATCGAGGTCGGACATATCTTGGTATGACCATGCAAACACATCTTTGTATTCCTTCAAGAGCTCAATCAATTTTTCCTTCACCTCGTCTTATAGAGTGGAGCCGACTCGGACTTCTTTCGCTTCCTCATCTGTCCCAAGGTTAATCACTTCCACTGATTCTTCGTGCGGCTAGATGACTTTTTCCTCCTGCTTGAGCATCCTTGCCAATTCTTCTGGGAGTTTGGCATATTCCTCACACTCTTCATTGGCTTGATTAATCGGGTTGTCAAAGTCGTATGAGACCGTAGCAGAATTGTCATTGGTGATTGTCGAGGATGATCTGCGTGATTTAAGGTCCACGCTTTTATTGGTATGAAAGAAAGGATGATTTGAAAAGAACTTTTTTATTTTTAAAAAGAAAAATGCCATTTTGAAAAAGGTGAAATAAATAAATGAAAGGCAAGGATCTCAAAATTGATTGCGAACATGAACCTTTTTCATTAATGATTAATAAGGAAATTTGATGAGGCCCTACAAATGATTCCCCCATGCCTTGGGCTTGATATGGGTTCTTTTGATAAAAAGGAAGGAAAACAACATTGGGAATTACATTTCAATCAAGGTCACTTTAGGTATTTCAATCTCGGTTCATTTGGTGGCACCCTTTCCATCAGTCTTTGTGAAGATCAACCCAGCATTTTCTTCTTCCTCTTCTTCCACGGCACAAATACGATTGTCATCAAGGTAACCAACGCTTGAAAAGTTTTTGGATAGAGGGAGCACTGATCCCCTTGTAGCTATCGGCGCGGGCTTCTTCAAATTCTGGGAGTTGTATCCTAAACTGGTACAGTCCTTGTTGGCAGTAAGTTCAAGAAATCTTCCCCATCCTTGGGGGTGTCCATCCTTTATGATTGTCAGGGCTTCTTTAAGAGATGCCATTGGAGGTTCGGCATCTTTTGATTCATCCCTTGTTGGGAAAACCATTCCAGTGAAGTTGGTGGCTAAGGAATCGGATACTCGGCTCGATACCCAGTGCCTCCATACAATGCTGATCAGGGTAACGTGTGGGTGCCATAGGGCGCTGATACAGAGCGATGTAGCGCTCTCTCTGAGCATTATCTCTATAGGCCACGTGCATGTCATCAAAATCCTGCATCCTGTAAAAGTTAAGAAAGTGATCCTGAAAAATGCAAACCATTCAAATTTTTAGTCTCGATGCAAAATAAAATAAAATAAAATAAAAATAAATGTAAATAAATGCGAAAAAGTAAAATGAAAGAAAAACCATGGGTTGCCTCCCACGCAGCGCTTGTTTAACGTCATTAGCTTGACGATTAGAATTTATACACCTGTAGTAGTAGGGATTGGTGGATCAATCAGGGTGTGGCTCGAGTAGTATACTGGAATGTCTCCTCCTTCGTAGAGCTTCAGTCTTTGTCCATTTACAATGAATGGAATACAGGTTTGGTTCTTGATTTCCACGGCTCTGGATCTCAGAATCTTGGATACTTCGAAAGGACCAGTCCATCTTGAACGTAGCTTTCCAGGGAAGAGTCGTAACCTAGTGTTGAACAGGAGAACAGAATCGCCTACATTGAAGTTTTTCTTTACTATTATTTTGTCGTGATAGGCTTTTGTCCTCTCTTTATATATTTTTGCATTCTCGTAGGCAGATTGCCTAAGTTCTTCTAGTTTATGAATGTCTAGGGTACGCTTTTCTCCAACGGCTATGTAGTCTAAATTCAAAGTTTTAATGGCCCAATAGGCTTTATGCTCTAACTCGAATGGTAAGTGACAGGATTTTCCATAGACTGGTTGGTAAGGAGTAGTTCCTATAGGGGTTTTGAAAGCGGTTCTATAGGCCCATAATGCTTCTTGAAGCTTCTGAGACCAGTCTCTCTTAGAAATAGAAACAGTTTTCTCTAGGATTTGTTTTATCTCCCTATTAGATACTTCTACTTGGCCACTAGTTTATGGATGGTATGGTGTTGCTACTCTATGTTTAACTCCATATTTTCTTAAAAGTTTGTCAAATATTCTTGATATGAAGTGTGATCCTCCATCGCTTATGACTAAACGTGGTGTTCCAAATCTAGGGAATATATAGTTTTTAAATAGTTTGATTACTACCCTAGTGTCGTTTGTGGGTGCAGCTATAGCTTCAATCCACTTAGACACATAGTCTACAGCTACTAAGATATACCTGTTTCCTAAGGATGGTGGGAAAGGTCCCATGAAATCTATACCCCATATGTCAAAGAGTTCTACTTCCTGAATGTTTCTTAGAGGCATTTCACCACGTCTTGAAATGTTTCCAGTGCGTTGGCATCTATCACATTTGACAATGCAAGCATAGACATCACGTCACATGGTAGGCCAGAATAGGCCAGCTTGAAGAATCTTGGCGTATGTCTTAGAGGTGCTCGCATGTCCACCATAAGGTGCAGAATGACAATGCTCGATAATACTATTTACCTCTTCTTCTGGAATGCAACGGCGAAAAATGCCATCTTTACCCCTTTTGAAAAGGAGCGGTTCATCCCAATAGGAGTTTCTTACATCGTGGAAGAATTTCTTCTTGCGGTGGTAGTCAAGATCAGGGGGTACTATATCAGCAGCTAGGTAATTAACGAAGTCTGCATACCAGGGTACGTTACTTATTGCTAAGGAATTTTGGGGATGCTCACGAGGGCTTAGGTTATCATCTTCAATGGTTTCTACTCTAGCTATCAGTCTATCATAGGCGAAATCATCATTTATGGGTACTAGTTCTGGTTTTAGATGTTCTAGCCTAGAAAGGTGATCGGGTACTACATTTTCAATGCCTTTTTTATCTCTTATGTCTAAATCAAACTCTTGTAGTAATAGAATCCATCGGAGTAACCTGGGCTTGGCATCTTTTTTACTTAATAGGTAACGAATGGCAGCATGATCAGTATAAACTATAATCTTTGCTCCTACTAGATAAGATCTAAATTTGTCTATAGCGAAAACTACAGCGAGTAATTCTTTTTCATTTGTTGCGTAGTTAAGTTGGGCAGCATCTAGGGTTCTACTGGCATAATAAATGGCATGTAATTTTTTATCTTTCCTTTGTCCTAGAACTGCTCCAACTGCGTAATCACTAGCATCGCACATTATCTCAAAAGGTTCCGACCAATCGGGCGGTTTCATAATGGGTGCTGAGATTAATGCTTGCTTTAAAAGATTAAATGCATCATTACATTTTTCATCAAAAATGAATTCAGCATCTTTCATTAAAAGTCCAGTTAAAGGTTTTCTTATTTTGGAGAAGTCCTTAACAAAATGTCGGTAGAATCCAGCGTGTCCAAGAAAGCTTCGGACTTCTCTTATGGTTTTTGGTGGTTTTAGGTTTTCTATAACTTCTATTTTAGCTCATTCTACCTCTATACCTTTTTCGGAAACTATATGTCCTAAAACTATTCCTTCGGTCACCATGAAATGACACTTTTCCCAGTTTAGCACGAGGTTCACTTCCACGCATCTCTCCAGGATTTTCTCAAGGTTAGCAAGGCAATTGTGGAAATCAAATCCGCAAACCGAGAAATCATCCATAAACACTTCCATGATACCATCTAGGTAATCTGCAAAGATTGACATCATGCAGCGTTGGAAAGTAGTTAGGGCATTACAGAGGCCGAATGGCATTCGTCTTTAGGCAAAAGTTCCATAAGGGCATGTAAAGGTAGTCTTTTCTTGATCTTCGAGGTGAATAGGTATTTGGAAGAATCCAGAGTATCCATCTAGATAGCAGAAGTAAGAGTGTCTAGCTAGACGCTCCAACATCTGGTCTATAAATGGTAAAGGGAAATGATCCTTCCTAGTTGCTTTATTTAATTTTCTATAATCTATACACATCCGCCATCCTCCTTCTAATCGTTTTGCTACATGTTCGCCTTTATCGTTTTGCACGACTGTGATGCCTCCCTTTTTAGGTACTACATGCACAGGGCTCACCCACTTACTATCCGAGATCTGATAGATTATACCTGCCTCAAGTAACTTAAGAACTTCCTTCTTAACAACATCACTCATTATAGGGTTTATTCTTCTCTGATGCTCCCTTGAGGGTTTTGAATCTTCTTCTAGCGAAATCCGATGCATGCATACGGATGGGCTTATACCTTTCAGGTCAGAGATATTATATCCTAAGGTTGAGGGATGTCTTCGTAAAACGTCTAAAAGTTGGTTCGTTTCCTCTTGGCTCAAGGTAGCACTAACTATAACTGGACGGTTCATCTTTTCATTGAGGAACTCGTATCTCAGGTTCTTAGGCAGTTCCTTAAGTTCTAAGGTTGGTTTCTTAGGGCATGGCATAGGATCTGGGGTAAGGGATAAACATTCGTAAAGGTTATCACCGATGTAGGGTTTCTTAAAGTCATCATCTTCCCTTATGAGAGTTGATGGTAACTTAATTGTTTTTATAATTCCTTTTTGTTCTAATTCTCTAACACATTCATCAATGATATCTAAGGCATAACATTCGTCTCCCATCACAGGTGCCATAAGAAATTTTGAAAGTATAAATTCTATTTTCTTGTCACCTACCTCAAATGTCAACTTTCCTTTCTTGACATCTATTATGGCTCTTGCAGTCGATAAGAATGGTCTACCTAGAAGGATTGGTATATCATTGTCCTCTTTGATGTCCATGACAACAAAATCAGTAGGGATAAATAACTGACCTATCCTAACAGGGACATCTTCTAAAATGCCTATCGGATATTTAACAGATCTATCGGCTAACTGAAGTGACATCTTAGTGCGTTGTAATTCTCCTAAGTTTAACCTCTCACAAACTGCTAAAGGCATTAAGCTCACACTAGCTCCTAAGTCTAGAAAAGCTTTTTCGATGACATGATTACCCAAAAGGCAAGGAATGGAGAAATTTCCAGGATCTTTATCTTTCTTTGCTAATTTGTCCTCGGAAATAGCGTTACATTCCAAAGGCTTCGGATCGTCTAGTCTACGTTTGTTGGTAAGGATGTCTTTGAGAAACTTTGCATAAGAAGGTATTTGGGTGATGGCTTCTGTGAAAGGGATTTCTACATGAAGTTTTTCTATAACTTTAATAAATTTTTGATACTGTTTATTGATCTGGGTTTGTTTGAGTCTTTGCGGATATGGTATAGGTGGTTTATACGGCAGGGGTGGTACGTAAGTTTTATCTTTAGGTTCTTCTCCTTTCTCTCGACTTTCCTGGTTTTCAGATTCCTCTGGTTCCTTTACTTTGTCCGGGGGTTTGGTACATTCCTTAGAAGTTTCGGGTTCACTCATTCTTGGGTTTGGTGGCTCATCATAAGCGTTCCCACTTCGTAGGGTAATGGCATTGGCTTGTCCTCTCGGATTTTGTTGAGGTTGTCCAGGGAATTGTCCTCCAGGTGTGGTTTGATGGGCTTGGTTTAAAGCTACCTGAGAGATCTGGGTTTCAAGCATCTTAGTATGAGTAACTATTTGGTCAACCTTGGTTCCTAACTGAGAAATCAATTCGTTAACATGAATGTTTTAGTTCATGAACTCCTTGTTTTGTTGGGTTTGAACGGTGATAAAATTTTCCATAATTTTCTCAAGGCTCGGCTTTGGTGGTACAGGTTGCATAGGTTGATTTGATCTTGGGGCTTGATAACTAGGTCTCGGAGGTGCATTATTTTGGATTGGGTTATTGTTTTTATAAGAGAAGTTCGGGTGATTCCTCCATCCAGGGTTATACGTATTCGGATATGGGTTCCCTTGGGTGTAGTTCACTTGCTCGGAGTGGGTTTCGTTTAATAGACTGCATTCTGCGGATTGGTGTCCTTTGGTTCCACATATCTCACAATCCGACGAAATTGCGGCTACAGTATTCGGGTTTATGCACATATGCTCGACTTTGAGGGCTAATGCGTCCATTTTAGCTTGCATCATGTATATAGAGCTTAGTTCATGCACTCCTCCTTGGGCTTCCTTCTTTTCAATTGTCGCTCGTTCGACTCCCCATGATTGATGGTTTTGAGCCATATCTTCGATGAGGGCACTAGCTTCAGGATAAGGTTTGTTCATCAGAGCACCGCCTGCGGAAGCGTCGATGGTCATCTTCGTGTTATAGTGAAGTCCATTATAGAAGGTTTGAATGATTAACCAGTTTTCTAAACCATGATGTGGGCATGCTCATAACAACTCTTTATATCTTTCCCAAGCTTCGAACAACGATTCTCCTTGGTTTTGGGTAAATCTAGTTATATGGTTTCGAAGAACGGCGGTCTTACTCGGGGGAAAATATCTAGCAAGAAAAACTCTTCTAAGGTTATCCCAAGTCGTAATTGAATTGGGTGGAAGGGAATCTAACCATGATAGGGCTTTATCTCTGAGGGAAAAAGGGAATAATATTAAACGTATTGCCTCAGGAGAAGCTCCATTGGTTTTAAAAGTGTCTGCTAATTGAAGAAATATTTTTAAATGTTGGTTAGGATTCTCAGTAGCGAGACCTGCGAATTGTCTTTGTTGCACTAGTTGCAACAAGGATGGTTTAAGTTCAAAATTATTAGCTGGGAGGGTTGGGTTTACTATACTAGAACTAGGTTCTTCATTAGATGGTTGAGCAAAATCTTTAAGAGGTCTTTGGTTTTGATCTTCGGCCATAGCTCTCTTAATTCTATGAAAGAATAAACGTGCGCGAGCGTAAGTTCAGGTTCCGCCAGAGGATATACTAAGCTTAAACTTCCGGTGCTGCGAGTTCTTCGCATTGACCGGTGGGAAATAGCCTAAGTCTAAACGATATAACAACAGGAAAATGAAATTTGACGAAATTGGTCCCCGGCAACGGGGCCAAAAACTTGATGCGGTGTTTCGCAAGTATACGAATGCGTCAGAGTAATATAAAAGATTGTCGAATCCACAAAGACCAAGTGTCAATCTATCGTTATCTATTGTTATGGTGTTTATCAAAGGCAATCAAAATGGATGTTTTTAGAGTGTGCAATGAAAAGTAAAGTATTGAATAAAGTTTAATTAATAAAGACAAGGTCGAATGTAATTCACGTAATCAATTAATAATCCAGGTACTTGCTAATAGAATTACTTATGGGCAGTGTTTCCTACTTTGAAAAGAACTAATTTAACAGGAACTGTCGCTTTCGCGTATTCAGAACCGAGTTGTACTCCCTAATCAAACCCTCTTATTGTCACTTATAAAAAGGCGCGCATTGCGTTAGAGTAGTAAACCTATTTTTAAGAAATATAGTATCTTGACTAAGTTGAAAAGTATTATAACCTGGATTTCTTAACCAAAAGAGGTCCTTACGAACCAGACTCTAAACTTATAAACGCGTCCGAAAATAGTTTAAAATCTCTTTTCTTCTTAAGTTAAAAACTCCTAATGAACTAAACAAAGCGCTTTCACTGTTTTTGAAATAGTTAAAAACAATTAAGTTTAAAAAGACGTTGGACGGCTTTCGATCTTACCCAACGGAATTGAAGTGCGGGAAAACTCAAGTTGAAAGTTAAAATAGCCCTTAAGTGCTTCTACGAACAATTGTACGGATTATCGGTTCGATTACGATCCTTACATTCTAACCTTATAAATTTAGTTAGACATGGTAAAGTAAAAGTGCATTAATTTAAATAAAAGTAGTGCGAGTGCGGAAAGTAAATAAAAGTAGTGCGAGTGCGAGGAAATAAATAAAAGTAAAGCGAGTGCGAGGAAATAAATAAAGTAAAGCGAGTGCGAGGAAATAAACAAAAGTAAAGCGAGTGCGAGGAAATAAATAAAGTAAAGCGAGTGCGAGGAAATAAATAAAAGTAAAGCGAGTGCGAGGAAATAAATAAAAGTAAAGCGAGTGCGAGAAAATAAATAAGATAAAGACAAGTAATAAAAACCTGCTCCAATCGGAGGGTTGAATAAATTGCAAAGCGGAAATGAAAATGGCGGCAGGATTAACTTCCTTCCAAAGTGCTCCAAACTCGATTACAGACTCTATCACAGACTTGATTACACAATTGTGGTAACACTCCAATGCGAAGCGATTACCATTTTAAAATACTGAATATATGCCTAAGTGAAACAAAGTTTCTCTAAGTTTGCCTCTGTTCTAAGTTTGGATGATTGTAAAAGTGATTTCGAGTTTCTATTTATAAGCAAGTAAAAAGATGGAAATGACCAGGATGCCCTTCAACTTGAAAATGGGAGGGAAACTTTTTTTCGTCTTGTGGCGCCCGCCACAAGGCTATGGCGCCCGCCACAAGGCCATTTTGAGGCGCCTTAGTGGAAGTAGTGAAGAACGTGGCAGTTGAGGGAAGTTGAGCTTGGACACGTCATGGCAGGGTCTATGGCGCCAGCCATAGGGTAGGCCACAAGTGCAAAATGCTGAATTTTAGGGTTTTTAGCTCTTTTTCACTCCTTTTCTCGATCGGGGCTCCGATTAAAGTAAAAACCTAAAAACAAAGGAAAACATGGCAATAAAACAACTAGAATGCATGTGAAATCGGAGTCAAAAACACGGTAAATTTCAGTGTTATCAATAGTGTTCACAGTCATTACTACATATGGGAAAGGCATTATCCCTCATTAAAGCATTCTTGATCTCGATGAGTGGTGTTTTTAACTCGTCCGAACAGGACATCAATCTCCTTCCATTGTCAACTTCCATCATATTCACGGATGCATTTTTGTGAGGGGGCATTGGGTTATTGTTTACATTCGGCCCCTTGGGGGCGAACGTGATTGCCTTAGAATCAATAAGATCTTGAACCTTGTACTTTAATGCTTTACAATTCTCGATTGAATGCACAAGAGCGCCAGAATGAAATTCACAGGGGGAATTTGCATCATAACTGGGAGGAAGAACCATTGGTGGGGGTCCTAACTCCCTTAGTTGTACAAGTGACCCCCTCAATAAATATGGTAGAATATGGCTATAAGGCATGGGAACTGTGTCAAATCTTTTCTCGGGCCTTCGCATCCTTTGTTGTTGTTGTTGTTGTTGATACTGTGGTTGCTGACGTTGTGGTTATTGTTGATACCGTTTTTGTTGTTGAGTTTGAACAGGAATTGCAACTGGTTGTTGTTGACTTGGTTGGACGGGAGCTATGGCGGCTACTTGTAGATAAGTGGGATTTCTTGTTCGAATGATGGAGGCGGCATTGGTCTCGCCTTCTCGTTTTTTACCGTAGGGAACAAAAGGTTTCTTTGATGGACTAGAAGTACAGGCAGAGTTCTGGATCTTTCCCATTTTAATCATATTTTCTATCCTTTCACCGGCTAAGACCAGGTCGGAAAAGCCCGAAGAGGCGCTCCCTAACATTCTATCAAGGTATGGACCTTGCAGATTTCCCATAAACATGTCTACCAGTTCTCTTTCTAGTAATGGGGGGTGTACCCTAGTAGCTAACTCCCTCCACCGTTGGGCATACTCTTTGAAGGACTCCTCAGACCTCTGAGTCAAATTTTGCAACTGCGTGCGATTAGGTGCCATATCATTGTTGTACTGATAGTGCTTAAGGAATGCCTCAGCCATTTCCCTCCATGTGTGAATATGTTTGCCCTCAAGTTGCATGAACCAATCCAAAGATGCCCCACTGAGGGAATCCTGGAAAAAATGCATTAAAAGTTGATCATCGCTGGAATAGGCAGCCATCTTTCGGCAGTATGCCCTAATGTGCATCCTAGGGTCGCTATTTCCCTTATATTTTTCAAAGTCCGGAACTTTGAACTTGGCCGGAATGATGACACCAGGTACCAAGCACATTTGTGCCGCATCAAGGCCTAAAACATCAGTGTTCCCCATTGCCTTGAGCTTTTCCTCTATAGCCTTCACCTTCTTTTCCACCTCGTTGGTTGCTGAACCAAAGGCGTCATCTTGAGAAGCATCCCTTGGGCTGAAGAATGCATCGTGTTGGTCATCTATCTCAAAAAATTGAGGATGAGGATTGTCGTTTGGAACACCGTCAGGTGCATTAATGTTAATTAGAGGATCAACTTGAGGAACTGGAGTCGGAGTCTCGACCGCTGGAGGGGTAGGAGGATTGGTAGTACTGGCACGTTGGTTCATTTCTTCTTGCATTTTTGCCATAACCTCTTGGCATCTTGCAACTGCTTGAATAGTCTCCATCAACTGCCGCATTTGGGACCGCATCTGGGATACTTCTTCCTGAAGGACAACTTGGTTCTCTTGAAGTTGCTCCATGACAGCTTGTTGACGTCCTCGTGTATCGTACCAAAAAGTCATCTTTGGAGAGTGGTTCTGGTCAGAAGAAAAAGGTGGATGGATGAGTTTTTTAGGTTTTTGTGTTTTGAAGGATGCAAATGATGCATGATTTTTTTGTATTAAAGCAAAGCTCTTTTTAGTTATTCATGTTTATTCATTGCAAAAACTACTTGGCGATTCATGTTCACAATCATAAATAGAGGAAAACATAATAGAGAAAAATCACAACTTTCATTCATCCTTTGAAGGGACAATAGACTGCAATACATAGAAGTTGCAAAATACAAGTAATGGAAGCAAATAAACCAACTAGATATCCACCCTAAAAGTGACCCCTTGAGACTTGCAGAGAGCCTCAATATCGATGATGAGTTAGGCCATTGTTCTTTTGCAGAACTTGACGAAGTGGTAGACCTCTTCGGGGGTATTATCTGGGCACATGATCAGATCCGCCTCCTTCAACTTTTCGGGAAAGTCTTGAAGGGCATAGTTAGTTAATACTGTCATGTTGGTGTACTTGTCCCTCCATTCTTCGTAAAGGGCTTGGAGATTATGGATGATTTCGTCCCTTTGAACAATGGCAGCTTCGAATCCATGGCAATGCTCCTCCCAATGTCTGCAGTTGTTTTGCAACTCTACATAGGCTTGGTCATAGATTTCCCTCTTCAAGTTCTTGATTTCCTCGCAAGCTCGTCCAAGGTTGAACTGCTCACGCATGAAGCTTCGGTGAATCTTTTCTTTCTCTAGTTGCTCCTTGGCTAGAAAGTCTTTATACTCTTTTAGATTGGTCTTTAGTTCGAGAATATGGGCCTCGTAATCTTCCCTCGCTTCTTTCTTCATGGCATTAGACCTCTCGACAGTATTTTCAAGGTCCTTGATGATTCGGGATGCTCGATCCAACTCTTCGTTGCGGAAGTCTAGCTCAAAATTAGCTCCTTGTAGAGCTCCACCAACCCAAACTCTTTGTCCCTCGGCTAATCAGAGCCTTTTCTTACTATCTTCAAATTTTTCATAGACTTGCTTACCCTTATCCTCCAAGACGTGGTTACGTTCATTGGCACGATTGAGTTGGACTCGTTGTTGAGTGTTTTCTAACACGAGCTCTTTGATTTGGCTGGTAAGTTTGTCCATTTCCTCTTGTAGGATAGGCTCGGGCTCGGGCATCAATGGGAATGAAGAAAGATCAAACAGAAATGGCATCTTAACCACCCTAGCCCTCTCTTTTACCCACACATAGTAGGGTTCCTTGGCTAGGATGTTTTTCTTACCTCATTCATGGTCAATACGGACTATGCTTGTCCAAGCTTTTCTCACTCTTTTCACGTTTGAATCAAGCGGATCCACGATATTGATGACAAATGGAATGAAATCTCTTTCCTCGGGGGGACTCATCATGGCGTATCCTAGTTGTCTCTTGAGTATAGCAGGGTTGTAGTTGATGCAACCTTGTGTTCCTATTAAGGGTACGTTAGAGAACTCTCCACATCTTATGATGACGTCCTTTGTATCCCATTCCCTCTTGTACTATAGAATTGAGCTGGCAGAGAGAGATGCGAACCTTTGCGGCCATGTCAGTTTGTTTCCGGCGAAGGGTCCACTTTGAGGCATGCGGACCCTCATCCAAAGATGTAGCATAGGAGCGCAACAAAGGAAAGTATATCCCTTCTTCTCATGCCTTGTATGGAAGGTATGGTAGAAATCGGCAAGTAAAAAAGGCACCGGATTCTTTGTTAAAAAGACTTCAACTGCTAACTGATCCACGAACTTGTCCATATTTAGGAAGAGGATAATTCCATGAATCAAAAATGCCAAGGTTGCACTACAAAAGTCGGGTCTTCCTTTTTTTAATCATTTCCCAAGCATGGGCTTCTAGGAACTTTTGAGTTAAACCTTTGATGGATCCTTTAACGCCCCAATTATCCATTAGCTTGTTGGTGTTGATACCCAAGGTGAGTGAAAGCTCGGTCAAATAGAAGCCTTCTTCCAACTTCGGGAAAGGGTTGTATTCTTTGATTGGTCGATTGAGGAGTCTCTCGAGGTCTTCCATGGTTGGAGAGATTTGGAAGTCGGGGAAAGTGAAGCATCTTAAAGGGACGTCATAGTATTGGGACATTGTAGTGATAGCACCATAGTCAACCTTCTAGGTTAGAAGATCTACGATGTTCCCAAAATTGGCTCTAAACTTGTTGTCTTTGAGAGCTACGACCTTTGAACAGAGTACCTTTAATGAACTGATGTCGGGACTCTTGAAGCAGAAAGTAGAAGTGCTTTTCCTTGTTGAAGTATCCATAATTGTGTCGGCAAATAGTCTTGTAATTCTACGTCCGAACAAACGAAAATTTTAAGAGCTTTGCTTATTATTTTGATGATGAATGAATGTATGAATGAATGATTGGTTTATTATTTCCACAAGGCTTTAGGCATGGGTTCATGGTTTTGGACCATCATGACGAAGCATGGAGTTAATAATGACGGCTTAGTAAACCAAGGTTCTCGCTTTCTATGATCTAAGGCTTTTGGAAAATTGGGTGTAAGACACTGCCCCTAGAGTCATGGACTTCCTTGACTGTCAGCCGCTTATGTCAATTTACTTTCCAGGCGACTGCTCCATCAAAGTCATCTATTCTAAGTGAGATCTTCGTATCGACGGCCTTACGAGGAAGGAACCTCGATGGCCTATACTACGCGACCATCGGTCTAGGATAGCCATAGTTTTAAAGGTTCTAAAAGGGGTCTTAAGGTCATTTACTCTAGTAAAAGAAAAGATGCTTACGCCGAAAGCACGAAGGTCATCAATCCCCTTAAGAGAATCTACCAGTAAGTGAGGTTCTCGTACGACCCTAACGAGGAAAGCACCTCGCAGATCAATACTACTCAACCCCCCTATCTCAAGCAAAACTCTCAGACTTGGGTAGGGAGTCCTTCACAAAAGCTTTTTCCTTTGCAATCATTATTGCTTCCAAAAATTCTTCGTCATAGAACCAAAGTTTCGGACCAACAGGAAAACAAAGAAAATATGTACAGGTTAGCAACAAAAGCAGTATATACAAAAAAAAATAGATAATAGATAAATCCATACGTATGTAAAAGAGAAACAACCCAAACTAGGCTAGACTTGCTTAGGAAATTTTGGTGTCCCCAGCAGAGTCTCTAGTTGTCGCTACCGGGATTTCACGATAACGAAACCGGGACTAAAGAGATGCCAAAGAGAGGCAAAGTCAGAAGAGTCGCCATCGAATTTTATTTAGTTTACCTCTATCGGAGAGGAGAGGGGAAATAGTCGATAAAACCCTCGGAAAAGAGGCGTGCATGGTAAGCTCTAAGAGAGAATAAGGAATCGATTTCGCAACCGAGATTTGGGTTCGGAAGTCGGTTACCTAAGGGGAAGGTATTAGCACCCCTTATGTCCATGGTACTCCATGGGAACCATTTGGGTTGTTTTACACACATGGGATTTATCTATCATTGTTTTATTTTCAAAAGAAAATGTGTGTGAAAAAGGGGTGTTTTTGTTATTATAGTGCTCGCCAAGGATTAGGACCCTTGTGCCTATGTATCACTCATTCAGAGATGAGGAATCAGGGCTCCGTAGTTCGGGGTAGAAAATGTTTGTGTGTTGGTTGGTTTTACCTTTGAAAAAAGGGCTTTCGGGATGATGTCCTAAGGCAAAAAAATGAGTTTGATGAGTTGTATTATTTTTACCTTGAACGGAGGTGATTATTCTAGACAACAAGCCAAGCGTCTTGCGTCCAAAATAATCAGAGTAAGGGTAGGAATGCTCCATTCTTACTCATTCTCCACCACTTAAGGCTCGTGGCGAACAATAATAATCGTAATTATTAAGTATTTTTGAATTTGGTTATGAAAATGCAGCTTGACGTTGAATCAAGGTTTGTTTTATTTGATTATGAAATTTGGCTTATGCAACATGAATGCAAAGTAACCAACAAGAAATTAAAGGGGTCTCATTGTAAGATAGTCCAAGAGAAAGTCTTTTGTATGCGAAAGTAACCTAAGCTAAACAAAGGATAATGGTCTTACAAACATGTCCCCCTAAGGTGGTGTCATGATGCCATTCTTACAACATTAATGTAAGTTACAAATAAAATCCAAAATTTGCAACGTATCACAAAGATAAGGAAAATGCCTCCAAGCAAGGGTCCTAAAATGAAATCCTCTAAGTCCAAGTTGATTAAGAGTGGAATGAATATTTTTGTCTTATCATTTTATCATATTTTTGTTGTTTTTAATGTTTGATGACAATAAAATAAATAACAAGTAAATAAACATGCATGATGAATTTGTATAATGATGATGATGATGAGTACTTTAATGTAAATTACAAGGTAATGACATAAAAGTAAATTACAAGATAAAGAAACAATATCACAATAATAATGGTTAGTGAATATAAATGATATAAAACAAATATAAGTCAATAAAATCAAAATCACAATAACAAAGGTTAATGATAAACAAAATTAATGAAGTATAATTAGTGGTTAGTAACATGTACAAAAATGGATATTTTTTAAGACTATTTTCCTAGGCCAAAAAGACTAAAAATATGACATATTAAGGGATAGCTTATCATTGATACAAAGTATTGAAGATGATTAAAAAATCAACTAACAATAGATTTGTAACAAAGAAAGTTATGCAACCTTAAGTCCATCTATTAATACTTTAAAAAAAGTGATTTGTTCTCTTTCTTTTATTTTTACTTATCATTTATTTAGCAAGATAATAAGGTAGTTAATAAATTAGCATAATGTAAATCATATAGTTAGACAACAATAAACATAAACATAAAATACTTGAAATAAAGTGAACAATAAAATAAATTGCAATAATATAAATGTTAAAAGTTAGTAGTTAGTGAACATAAACATAAAGAAAATGAAATGAAATGAACAATAAAATAAATTGCAAGGAATTAAAGTGCAATAATATAAATGTTAGGAGTTAGTAATTAGTAGTTAGTAACAATAAGCAAATGGATTAGCAAGTTAATGTAAAAATATGGTTTCATCTATGCATCAAATGACCCAAATATGGTTCAAATAGAGGCAATCTATCAATGCCTCAAAGTATCATGAATGATCTATTGGTCAACCATTAATAGGTTTGAAACATTGAAGATTTAATCAACTCTAAACAATCATGGTCATGATCTAGTAGACCTCATCAACAAAACAAATACAACAACAAGTCCACAATAAAAGAAAATGATAACACACATAAAGCAATCACAAAAAGGTGAACAAAAAGATAGTAAGAGTAAAAAATCTCAAATAAAAGTGAGTAAACCAAAGTTAATCATTTTTGCAAGCTTGAATCTGAATCATCTCAAAAGACTAAACAAGAACAAGCAATCATTTTTAATCAAAAAAACAGAACCCAAAAGTTAAAAAGTTTAAGTTAAAATCATTACTCAAAAAATGTGAAAAAAGCTAGGTAAAAATGGTGTTGAGCTTGAATGTGAAGCAATGGGTTTGAGATGAAAATATTTGTGATGAAAGCTTAGTAAAGGGGCTGAGTTATGAGTGTTAGAGAGTGAGAAATTTTGAGGAAAAAATGTAAAAATTGAGAAAAGTTGGTGGGGGTGACTTTTGGTAGAGAAAGGTGTTTTGGTTTTGATTTAGGTTTGGAGAAGAGGGGGGTTGAATGATTTTTTTTCTGAATTTTTGGGGGCTAGAAAGCATGAAAAATGAGGGGGAATAGTGCATCTATTTATAGGGAAAGCAAGTGGGTAAGTGGGGGGAACCAAATGCCCTTTGTGCAAAAAAAATGCTTATTTTTGGTGTCTGTGCAGTGGAAATCGATCTACCTAATTGGGTAAATCGATTTCCCTGTTTTTTTTTTAAATTCATGCCTTGCGCCCATGCAATATGCCTTTGGTTATGAATGCTAATGCAATTATGGTGATGAAGCAATGAATAAATGTATGTGTAATAGGATCATAGATCTGATGAAAGTTGTTTGGGGTAGGGTGAATTTTGGGGTATGACAGTTGCCCCTATTTAATTTTCTGGGACCTGAATATATGGATAGCTACGGCTTTCAATGTGTTTAAGGTAAGAGGTGATTAAATACTAATGGGAGTAACCAGAAATTTTCCCTGCCGGAGAATGTTAGAATTTGTTGGGGATTAGGTGTGGTTATGATGATTATGCATGCAATCTGATGTATGCACCCTAAGTATCTTCTTAATGAGAAAACTTTGATATGAAAATCACAAGAAAAAAGAATTAAGGGAATAAAACTTCACTAGGGAATGAGAACAATGGTGACCGCTCCTAGCAACGGCCGGGGAAAAACAACATGGTGTTTCTTAGCAACGACTGGAACACCTAACATGTATTAGGGGTCAAACAAACGAATTCAGTGATGATTCTTAGTAATGGCTAGGATACCCGACTTAGTGGGGGTGATAAATGATTTCAAATGATGATGCCTGGAGACGGTTGTACCATTTAAACCGATTGGGGAGAAAAGACAAGGTACGGTGACGATTCCTAGCGACAGCTAGAATACCCGACTCTTGAGGGAAAAAGGGGTTGTTCAATGGAGATTCTTAGCAACGAATAGAATACTCGACTCGACTAGAGATACAAATTTTCATGACGGTACAGTGATGATCCTTAGCGACGACTAGAATACCCGAAATCCGCCGGAAAGATCAAACAGTTCAGTGACGATTCTTACCTGACTCTATTGAGGAGAATACAGATGTCAAGTGACGATTCCTAGCAATGGCTGGAATACCTGACATTTACTGGAGAAAATGAATTCAAGGATGATTCTTGGCTATAAATGTCTGACTCGGCTTGGGGAATGAGCCCAAAAGGCCTCTAGTCTGAAAAATGAGAATTCAGTGACGATTCTTAACAATGGCTAAGAATACCTGACTCTGCGGGGAAAATATGTTGATGACTTTCTAGGGATAGAAGAAGTACATTGATGTTTCTCAACAATGGCTAGAATTCCTGACTCCTCTAGGGAAACTTGACAATGAAATAAAACACCTAAGCGACGTTTCCCAGCAATGACTGGAATGCGTGGTTGTGCTTGGGGAATGTTTTTTAGGGTGAACATTGATTTTATTGAGGAAATTTCCTAACAACAGTTAGAAAATTCCGAACTCTGACGAGTTAATTTGAGTAAGTTAAAGAGATACTTATGATGTGATGTTATGTATGTCAATGCGTGTTTGGGCTTTCATGGGAAATATATGAAATACAGGTTTGCAAGTTATGCCAAGTATGTTTGGGCTTTGCAGAGGAGTGTATTTGGGGAATGCCAATGGTGGTTGGGCTTAAAAAGGGTGATTGGGGGAAGTGTACTGACTTTCTGATACTTGAGAAATTGGAGCTCGACGTCCAAGCAAGCGCTGAATGTAATGTTTGAGAATTCCTACTAGAGGGAGGAATGATTGGCCAAGTCCAAGAAACTGTGTGGCACCCTCGGGTTGGAAATTCCAAATGCGTTTTGGTTACCTTTAGAAAATTTCAGAAATAATTGTAATTCGATGTTGTCTCCCTTATAGTTTTTTTTTTTTAAAAGGGCCTTTTAATCGAAAAAATTTCCAATGTAATATTATTTAGGCAAAAAGTCATATTTCGCAGACAACACAAGAAAAGTAAAAATATGGAACACATGTGAGGGAACTTATTTTATTGATAAGTGGTCCCCAAAAAAATGGGGATTTTGTACAAAGGAAGCAATTCCTAAAAGAGGTGATTCCGAAAAGAAAACGATAATTGTAATGGAAATGAAACATCTCGGGTTTCCACCAAATTTCAACTCTGCTATAGCCTCTATGCCTTTGGTCGCCCTTTGATCTTGCTTTTCGAAAGAGGGTAATAGGATTGACTTGCTAGGGGACCCACATAATTGACTCGCCAAGGAATGCAGAAGGATTCCTTGCGGGATGCAGCCTCTTGCTCTTATTAAATCCCTAATTTTTACCTAGACCGCTCTTTCGGGTTTTCAGTTTACCGGGATACCCATTTTTGCATAAGTTGCCCTTTCGGGTTTTCAACATATCGGACTTTCTCTTTTTATTATTATTATTATTATTATTATTATTATTATTATTATTATTATTATTATTATATATATATATATATATATATATAAATTTCTTTTTTAAGCATAGTATTTTTTTACTGCATCTGCATTCACCGAGGATGAAAGATCTTCACCATCCATAGTTGCAAGGATTAAGGCTCCTCCAGAGAAGATCTTTCTTAACACATACGGGCCTTCGTAGTTTGGTGTCCATTTTCCCCTGGGATCAGTATAGATTGGAAGAATCTTCTTCAATACGAGGTCTACGACCTTTAGGCTGCGGGGGAAAACCTTTTTGTCATGTGCCCTCTTGATGCGCTTCTGATAGAGTTGGCCATGGAAGATGGATGCTAAGCGCTTCTCATCAATGAGCTTTAGTTGGTAAAATCGAGCTTGTACCCAATCAGACTCATCAATCTTAACATCTATCAAAATCCTTAAGGAAGAAATCTCTACTTCAATCGAAAATACTGCATTCATGTCGTACACAAGGGAGATGGGAGTTGCCCCAGTGGAAGTGCGTATGGAAGTACGATAGCCGTGTAATGCGAATGGGAGCATTTCGTGCCAATCTTTGTAGGTTTCCACCATCTTTTGCACGATCTTCTTGATGTTTTTGTTAGCAGCCTCAACAGCGCCATTCATCTTAGGCCTATAAGGCGACGAGAATATCATTTTATTATTGAGGTTAGATCCATTATCAGTAATGATCTTGTTGGGGACCCCATAACGGAAGATGATTTATTTCCTGAGGAATCGAGTCACCACTTGTCTGGTAACGTTGGCGTACGAGGCTGCTTCTACCCATTTCGTGAAATAGTCAAGGGCTACAAGGATGAAGCGGTGTCCATTCGAGGCAGTTGGCTCTATGCATCCAATCACATCAATGCCCCACATGGTGAAAGGCCAAGGTGATGTTAGGACATTGAGAGGCATTGGCGACACGTGGATCTTATCGGTGTAGATCTGGCACTTGTGGCAAGTTTGGACGTGGCAATGATAGTCAATCTCCATTGTCATCCAGTAGTATTTGGCCCTTAAAAATTTCTTTACCATAGTGCTCCCACTGGCATGCGTCCCAAAGGATCCTTCATGAATTTCCATTATAATCTGGTTTGCTTCTTGCTTGTTCACACATCTAAGAAAAACCGAATCATAATTTCTCTTGTATAATACCCCTCCACTTAAGAAGAATTTGGATGATAGTTTTCGAAGATACTTCTTGTCGGTGATGGACGCGTCCACAGGATACTCTTGGTTCTCTAAGAATTTCATGATGTCATAGAACCAAGGATGACCGTCAGCTTCGTGTTCTGCTGTCAGACAGTAAGCAGGTTCGTCCAAGTAGTTCAGGTGAAAGGACGGCGCTTCGTTCTTCCCCTTAACTTTAAACATGGACGCCAAAGTTGCCAAAGCGTCAGCTAGCTGATTCTCTTCTCGAGGGATGTGGGGAATGTAATTTCATCGAAGTAGGGGACTAGTTTCAAGACATGTTCTTTGTAAGGAATGAGCTTTTGATCTCTAGTATCCCAATCTCCTTTTACTTGGCCGATTACCAAGGCTGAATCTCCATAGACTTCCAGGATTTTGATTCTAAGATCGATAGCAACTTCAATACCAAAGATACAAGCCTCGTATTCGGCCATATTGTTTGTACATTCAAAACATAATCGGGTGGTGAAGGGGAGGTGGAAATTAGTTGGAGAAGTGATTACTGCCCCAATGCCATTTCCATGAGTATTAGAAGCTCCATTAAAAACCATGGTCCATCGGGATCCAGGCTCGGGTCCTTCCTCGGGACCGGGGATGTTGCAATCCTTAATCAACATGATATTCTCGTCGGGGAATTCAAAACGCATAGACTTATAGTCCTCCAAGGGTTGTTGTGCAAGATAATCAGACAATACACTCCCTTTGATGGCCTTTTGAGTGACATGTTGGATATCGTACTCGGTTAAATCCATTTTCCATCGGGCTACTCTACCGGTTAGAGTCGGCTTCTCAAAGATGTATTTGACAGGATCCATCTTAGAGATCAACAATGTCGTATGAGTGAGCATGTATTGTCTTAAACATTTGGCATCCCATGCTAGTGCGCAACAAGTCTTTTCAAGCATCGAATACCTACTCTCGCAATCAGTGAACTTCTTACTCAAGTAGTATATTACATGCTCTTTTCTACTAGTCTCATCATATTCGCCGAGGACACAACCCATTGATCCTTCGAGAACGTTGAGATACATGATTAATGTTCTACCATGTACAGGAGGCATCAACACAGGAGGTTCTTGCAAATATTCCTTTATTTTCTCAAATGTGTCTTGGCAATCATCGTTCCAAATGATGGCTTGATCCTTTCGAAGAAGTTTGAAGATTGGATCACAAGTGGCAGTGAGGTGAGATATGAACCTAGAAATGTAGTTCAATCTACCTAGGAATCCTCGGACTTCCTTCTCGGTTTTGGGTGCAGGCATATCTCGTATGGCTTTTACTTTCTCGGGATCTACTTCGATTCCATGTTAACTGACGATAAAACCTAGCAATTTGTCGGATCTTACCCCAAATGTGCATTTGTTGGGATTAAGCCTCAATTTGAACTTCCTTAGCCTCTCAAACAGCTTTTCTAGATTGACAAGGTGTTCTTCTTCGATTTGAGACTTGGCTATCATGTCGTCGACGTAGACCTCAATCTCTTTATGGATCATATCGTGAAAGAGAGTGACCATGGCTCGTTGGTATGTGGCGCCGGCTTTCTTCAATCCAAAAGTCATCACCTTGTAGTAGAAGGTGCCTCATGGTGTTATGAAAGTGGTTTTCTCCATATCTTCTTGAGCCATATGGATCTGGTTATAACCAGAGAAACCACCCATAAAAGAGAAAACAGAGAACTGAGCGGTATTATCTACTAGCACATCAATGTGTGGCAGTGGAAAGTCATCTTTGGGACTTGCTCTATTTATATCTCTATAATCTATACACATTCTTACTTTGCCATCCTTCTTAGGTACAGGCACAAATGTTAGCTATCCATTGAGGATAATTGGAGACCGCTAGGAAGCCGGCGTTGAGCTACTTTTTTACCTCCTCCTTGATTTTCATAGCCATGTCGGGACGGGTCCTTCGTAGCTTTTGCTTTACTAGAGGGCATTCTTCTTTAAGGGGTAGATGGTGGACCATAATGTCAGTATCGAGGTCGGGCATATCTTGGTATGACCATGCAAATACATCTTTGTATTCCTTCAAGAGCTCAATCAATTTTGCCTTCACCTCGTCTTGTAGAGCGGAGCCAACTCAGACTTCTTTCGCTTCCTCATTTGTCCCAAGGTTAATCACTTCCACTGATTCTTCGTGCGGCTGGATGGCTTTTTCCTCCTGCTTGAGCAGCCTTGCCAATTCTTCTGGGAGTTCGGCCTCTTCCTCGCACTCTTCATCGGCTTGATTAATCGGGTTATCAAAGTCGTATGAGATCGTAGCAGAATTGTCATTGGTGGTTGTCGAGGATGATCTGCATGATTTAAGGTCCACACTTTTATTGGTATGAAAGAAAGGGTGATTTGTAAAGAATTTTTTTTTTAAAAAGAAAAATGCCATTTTGAAAAAGGTGAAATAAATAAATGAAAGGAAAGGATCTCAAAATTGACTGCGAACATGAACCTTTTTCATTAATGATTAATAAGGACATTTGATGAGGACCTACAAATTATTCCCCCATGCCTTGGAATTGACATGGGTTCTTTTGATAAATAGGATGGAAAATAACATTGGGAATTACATTTCAATCAAGGTCACTTTAGGTATTTCAATCTCGGTCCATTTGGTGGTACCCTTTCCATCAGTCTTTGTGAAGATCAACCCAGCATTTTCTTCTTCTTCTTCTTCTTCTTCCATGGCACAAATACGGTTGTCATCAAGGTAACCAGCGTTTGAAAAGTTTTCGGATAACGGGAGCACTAATCCCCTTGTAGCTATCAGCGCGGGCTTCTTCAAATTCTGGGAGTTGTATCCTAAACCGGTACGGTCCTTGTTGGCAGGATGTTCAAGCAATCTTCCCCATCCTTGGGGGTGTCCATCCTTTATGATTGTCAGGGCATCTTTAAGAGATGCCATTGGAGATTCGGCATCTTTTGATTCATCCCTTGCTGGGCAAACCATTTCAACATTGATAACTTCAAATGATTGGAATGGGATTTCCCTCATCTCCCCTTCTCCTTCAATGTATCGGAAAGATGTGAGGTGACTTACCATAATATCCTCCTCACTCTCGACAATAACTAGTTTATCATCAGCTAAGAATTTCAATTTTTGGTGGAGTGTTGAAGTGATTGCACCAGCTGAATGGATCCAAGGCCTCCCAAGCACACAACTGTAGGCTTGATAGATGTCCATTACGAAGAAAGTGATAAGGAAAGTATGGGGACCAATATTCAAAGGTAAATTCACCTCACCGATTACATTCCTTCTAGTCCCATCAAATGCTCTTACTATAAGCTCATCGGCTTCATTACGAGTCCTTCAACAGTTAGTTTAGCAAAGGAGCTCTTAGGCATCACATTGAGGGAAGACCTAGTGTCTACCAAAACTCTTGATAGGACTGTGCCCACACACTCAATAGAAATATGGAGAGCCTTGTTATGATTCTTCCCCTCGGCAGGAAGCTCTTCATCACTAAAACCTAAGCTTAAGCTAGTAGCGATATTGTTAACTACTCCTTCAAACTGACAAACTGAGATCTCTTGTGGTACGTGAGCTGTCCTCAGAAATTTTACCAAAGCATCTCTATGGGCCTCCAAGCACATTAATAAAGACAACATTGAGATATTCGAGGGTGGCTGGTTAAGTTGATCAACTACTCAATAATCGCTCTTCTTGATGATGCGTAAGAACTCGTCTACTTCATTGGAAGGTGTTGATCAACATTGATATCTTCACAGGAATTTTATTGAAGGACTTTCGAAGTAATCATTGCCTTTGACTCAATTTACTTGAAATAGTCAAGCCTATGTTTGGGATGTGCATTGTAAGGAGAGTTTTTAAGGACTCAAGAAGAAGTTGATGTCTGCTCCAATTTTGATATTGTCGAATCCAAGTGAGTCCTTTATGGAGTATTATGAGGCTTCAAAGATGGGTCTAGGTGGTATGTTGATGCATAATGGTAAGGTTGTAGCTTATGCTTCGACAATTAAGATTTCATGAAAGGAATTATCCTACACATGATCAAGAGTTGGCAGCAGAGGTATTCATGTTGAAGATTTGGAGACATTATCTATTTGGCTTCAGATTTGAGGTGTTCCAAGATCAAAAGAGCTACAAGTATCTATTCAATCAGAAAGAGTTAAATATGAGGCATAGGAGATGGCTAAAACTTCTGAAGGATTGTGATTTTGACTTGAGTTACCATCCTGATAAAGCCAACAATATGGTTGATGCATTGAGTAGGAAGTCGTTACATATGTCAATGTTAATGGTTCGAGAGTTGGAATTGATCGAGCAATTCAGAGACACGAGTTTGGTGTGTGAGGATACTCCTAATAGTGTAAGGTTTGTTATGTTGAAGTTGGTCAGTGGTATCCTTGAAGAGACTAGAGAAGGTCAGAAGATCGATGCGGCATTGGTTTACCAACTTGTGTTAATCAATCAAGGGAAGGGTGGTGATTTCAGAATTGACAAGAATGGTGTGATGAGGTTCAGAGATAGGGTTTGTGTACCCGACGTTCCAGAACTTAAGAAAAAATTCTTGAAGAAGGTCATAAAAGTGGCTTTAGTATTCATCCTAGTGCCATTAAAATGTATCAAGACTCGAAGAAATTATTTTGGTGGCTAGGAATGAAGAAGGAAGTAGTTGATTTTGTTTATGCTTGTTTAAGTTGTCAGAAGTCGAAGATTAAACATCAGAAATCATTGGTTCAGATGCAACCATTGAGTTTTCCTGAGTGGAAGTGGGACAGAATTTCCATGGATTTTGTGACAAGTTTTACGAGGACAACAAATGGATGTGATTCCATTTGGGTTGTTGTTAATAGACTAAATAAATCGGCTCATTTTACACTGATTAAGATTAGTTATACCTTGTAGATTTAGCAGAGTTGTATATCAAGAAGATTGTTAGTCTGCATGGCATTCTGTCGAGCATTGTGTCAGATAGAGACCCGAGATTTACGTCAAGGTTTTGGCAGAGTTTTCAAGAGGCATTGGGTACTAAGTTGAAGTTGAGTTCTGCTTATCATCCATAGACAGACGGTTAGACGGACAGGGCTATCCAATCCTTATAAGACTTGTTGAGGGCTTGTGTGCTAGAACAAGGAGGTGCTTGTGATAGATACTTTTCTCAGATTGAGTTCACTTAAAATAATAGTTTCCATTCAAGTATTGGAATGGCCCCGTTTGAGGCATTGTATGGTAGAAGGTGTGGGACACTTTTATGTTGGTATGAATCCGATGAGAGTGCGGTAATTGAACCTGAGATTGTGCAGCAAATGTCTGAGAAGATCAAGATGATCCAATAAAAGATGAAAGATTCGTAGAGTCTTCATAAGAGTTATCATGATAAGAGGAGGAAAGCACTTGAGTTCCAAGAGGGAGACCGTGTGTTTTTATGAGTTACTCTGGTAACTGGTGTTGGTCGAGCTTTAAAGTCTCGAAAGCTCACGCCCTATTTTGTTGGTCCATACCAGATCTTGTAGAGGATAAGAGATATGTCATATCAGATTACCTTGTCACCTCTGCTTGCTAATCTTAATGATGTGTTTCATGTGTCTTAACTGAGGAGATACATTCTGGATTCGTCTCATGTGATCCAAGTAGACGATATGCAGATGAGAGAGAACCTGATCGTTGACGCATTTCCCATATGGATAGAAGATCGAGAAGTGAAGCAGTTGTGTGGTAAGGATATTGCCTTGGTGAAGGTAGTGTGGAGAGGACCAACTGGTGGAGGCGTGACTTGGGAGCTGGAGAGCCAAATGAGAGAGTCGTATCCGACTCTGTTTCCTCCAAATAGTTTTCGAGAACGAAAATTATTTAAGTGGGAGAGAGTTGTAACACCCCATTTTTATAAATGATTTATTTAATTGAAATTGTGTGTATTTAATTATTTAAAATCGAATTTATGTGCATTGATGATGTTTAGGGGGTTAGTGGTAGTATTTAGTGCTTTGGGTTGGTGGTACTTAGTTCTAATTATTTAAATAAATAATAGAATTGATCATGCTAGAATAATAGGAAATAGAAGTATACTTTTAGTGGAAAGTGAGAAAAATAGAATTAGTAGAAATAACAAAATATTAGTAGTATTTTCATTAAAATAAAATTAGAGCCAAGAGGGGCATTATGGTAAATAAGAGGATAAATGAGGGTAGTGTTGGAAGCCTTAAATTGAGGGAGATTAGGTTACTAATAAAAAGGTTAGTAACAGAGTTTTGAGAGTTTTTACGTAAAACAAAATTTTGGGTGAAAAGAGGAGGAGGCAAGTGCTAAGGCATAGGAAGAACTCCATTGTTAGAGCTTGAAGTTGCATCTTACTATAAAATCTAAGGTAGAGGGAATTACTTCTAATAGTGTGTATTTTGTATGTTTGGGTAGACGGATTCCCTTAATGCCATTAGATTTTCTCCATTTTTTATCCCTTTGATGAATACTGGATGAACATATGAAATAAATTATGTAATTGCAGGATTACATGTTGTAATGTGTGAATTTCGTAAACTATTTTACCATAAGATTTGGGTGTTCATGATTCATGATGATTGTATGTATGATCATTCATATGTGAGTGATGAACTTGATGAATAAAGTCTGCAAATCTATGATTAATTAAGTGAAATTGCATGTTAAATTGATGAATAATCAATTTTTAGATGTTAGATGTTATTTCCCTTGTTGTTGTGATTCAATTTGGGGATAAGGGGTGAAGAAATGGAGTTCTATTTTGAATTCCATTGTAGAAAATGAAATTTTGCTTCTGGTTCAGGGTGACTGGCGTCACCATGATAACGCCTTGGCCATTATCGTATTTGGAGGGGTTGACAGGCGTCAACTACCTGAAGGGTAGACCATCATGGTCCCCAAGCGTGTTTAATTGGGAGGACCGTCACATATGTGACGTGTGTGGTGACGTGGAACGTGACGGACATCACCTTGGTGATGGGTAACCCGTCACGCAGCCAAAATGAGCATTATTTGCTCTACTGTGCAGAATTATTTTATCGTTTCAATTTCTGGTGTTATGTTGTGTTTCAGACTACTAATTGGCCGTTGTTTGGAGATGCATGATGTTATTATTATGTTGTTATTGACTGAATTCACATGTTTTGTATGATGAATAGTGTTGTTGTTATAGGGATTATGTTGTTGTTATGGTGATTATGTTGTTGTTATTATGGTGATTGCATGGTGAACATTTTTGGTGATATTGTATATTATGGTGAATCATGCATCATGGTGTACGTACTTCGGTCCAGTTTAAGTGTGCTCTGGCCTATGATGGTGATTCAGGAGTGACTAGTTGGTTCTAGATGGGAATCGGTGAAGCATTTCCTATGGCGATGGTAGCGATTTTGGTGTGCTCAGGTCCTATGGTGGGGATTCAGGAGCGAGATGGATTTGTGTTATTCATAATGGTACCGCATGCATTGTTGAGTCGTGGTGTTAAGTTCATTGCATTTGTTATGCATATATGCTTTGAATGACTATGTTAATGTTAGGGATTGAGAAATCCTTTGTGATGTATGCAATTGGATTGTGTTGAATAAATGTTGTTATCTGTTTAGGCTACCCTTGCAATTGGATTGTGTTGAATAAATGTTGTTGTCTGTTTAGGCTACCCTTGCATAATGTTTGTTTTATTTCCGTATTATTTCATATTTCAGGGTTTAGGGTGTTACATCCATTATTTGTATTGCCTCTATAGGCGGCAAGGATTCTACTTAGGGATCCAGCATTTTGATAGCCTCTATGGACAACAAGGATCCCACCTAGGGATCCAGCATTTTAATTGTGTTTGTGTATAGTAAGGATTTCATTTATTGGTCTAGCATTTTGGTCGCAATATAGGAGACAAGGATGTTACTTAGGGATCCAACATTTTGACAGACTCTATGAGCAATCTTCTCTCGAACTTTAAGATTTCCTACAAAGAAAAGAATATCCAACAAACATAGATTCTCTAAGATAATAAAGTGAGTGGCATCATTAAAATCCCTCACCATATGAAAAACACGGAGGGAAAAGAGTGCACGCCATGAAATAACTACCCTTACAATCGGAAGAGATGTAATACTGGCTTATAAAAGTTAACAACAAACTAGATAAATAATGGTAAAGAAAAACAAATAAATTATGGCAATGCATGTGGCTCTCATTAGTTGGAAAGGGAGCCTCCTCACCTTTACTGGTTCTTTCTGGCGGCTTTATTCCAGAGCCTAATTTCTCTGCTCTCCCACCAAGAGTGCGGCCCTTCTTCAGCTTGAGGATTTATCCCTAACATTTTCTGGCTATCTCTTGATCTCCTTGGATAACCTCCACTCGCCCATTCGAGAGCAGGTATTTCATCCATAGATACAAAGTGAGAGCCCTGGTCAAATGAGAGCTCGGGTCATCGGAGACACATTTCTGGACAGTGTGTATAGTCGGTATAATGGTTGTAGGGTAGTTTCATGTTTGCATGGGAGTTACGAAAAATGATAGAGAGGATGTTACACGATAATCATGACGACGGCAAATGTTGTAACAACCCAATTTTAGTAATTAATTCTTATATTATTATTATTATTATATTTTATTTTATGTATTTGGAGTGTTAGTTAATTAATTGGTTGTTAGGTAGTATAATAATCAATTATATTAATTAATTTGGTGTATTAATTAATTCTTTAGTTGATATGAGATATAATTAAATAATTGAATTAATTAACTTGGTGTGCATATTGAGTGGTGTAAATTATTTGAATTAAATAGAGATATTTAAATATTAGGTTTTATTGGGCCTATTAATTAAATTAGATGGATTATGCTTTAAGCCCAAATAGAATACTAATATAAATAGTAAGAGGAGAAGGAGAATAGGATTCATTTGATTATTTGACAAAAATAGAGAAGGAGAAGAGGAAAAGTAAGGAGAAGAGGGGAAGAACAAAAGAGAAGCTAGGGTTTCCATCAAATTGAAGAGGTAAGGGGGGAATACTTATTATTATGGGTTAGTATGATTGGGTCAATGGGTAGAAACATGTTTAGGTTGAAATCCTTAAATTTGCATGGTTTTGGAATTGTTAGGTCTTGATGAATATTATTGATTTATGGTGATTTGATTGTGTTAAAACTGTAAATTAATGTTATATAATTGGAGTATTGTATGAGTCATGATTTTCTGAACGCGTAGCTTTTTACGGAATCGAAATCGGAGGTCCGAAAGTCCTCCAACGATGAAAAACGCAGCAAATTATACATTCTGTTTTACAGTAACCGGTAACTCACCGAGCGTTAACCGGTTACTTGCTTAAAAATCTGCATTCTATTAAACTGAGTAACGGGTTACCCACCGAGCGTTAACCGGTTACCACTGTTTGAAAAGTGGAAAATTGAGATTTAAATGTTGTATTGGTTTTGGGATGAAATCTATGTGTACATATTTGATAATTAGCCTATATTTGTGAATGATATATTGTTATGAATGTGTATGTGCACCATTGGTGGATTGTGAATGATATATTGTTATGAATGTGTATATGTACCATTGGTGGATTGTGAATGATATATTGTTATGAATGTGTATATGTACCATTGGTGGATTGTGAATGATATATTGTTATGAATGTGTATATGTAATTATGGATGATATATTGTTATGAATGTGTATATGTACCATTAGTGGGCAATTCATAGAGTTGAATTATGGTGATATGTGGAATGTTAAGATGGTAGAGATGATCTTAACTGCATGTGTATTGGTATTTGTACATTCATTCATGGCATGGTCAGCTTCATAGTGGAAGCGGTGAAACTGTGGGTTCACATGGTATTAGACGTTGATCCTTGAATGGAAATACGCGTAGCAGACGTTGATCCTTAATTGGAAATAGACGTAGTGGCTTGGATTCTAGATATTGAATCAGAAAGCGGTGAAACTGTGGGTTCACATGGTATTAGACGTTGATCCTTGAATGGAAATAGGCGTAGCAGACGTTGATCCTTAATTGGAAATAGACGTAGTGGCTTGGATTCTAGATATTGAATCGGAAAGCGGTGGAACGTTGGGTCCATATAGACGTTGATCCTTAAATGGAAATAGGCGTAGCAGACGTTGATCCTTAATTGGAAATAGGCGTGGTAGCTTTGATCTTGTCCGGATCGGAAGCGTGGCTTGGATTCTAGATATTGAATCGGAAAGCGGTGAAACGTTGGGTTCACATTGAGGTACCGCATGCATAGAGTCACATGTCTTGCATTGAGTCACATTAGAGTCATGTGATAACTAAGTGTATGCATTGTTGTGATTGTGATGTGTGTATGAGATATGGTAATTGAATTTGGTGATGTTTGAGTACATAACTTGATGTGATTGTGATGTGTGTATGAGATATGATAATTGAATTTGATGATGTTTGGATACATAACTTGACAAATTATGTGATTATGTGATAATTGTAGTTATGTGTATTTTTGGGAATATAGTATTGGATGTTAATATTGTACTCCTTGAGTTTTTATGGATGTTGAAACATGTGAAATAAATGTTAGTTAATATTATTTACCTGGTTATATGAAGTGTGATGAATTCCTTTAATTGTTGATTTAATCATTGTGCCTTATTATGCTATTTCATAATGATTTGAATGTTACCTTTACATGGGTATCGTGCAGATACTCCAGAGTAGAATTGCTGAAGTAAGTGGATGGTAGCTCGCTCGAGATTAGCCGGAGAGTTTCCGTATTTTAGTTTGAAGACTAGGTAATGAGTCAATGCTCTGGTCATGTAACACTGGGTAGATTAGTAGTATTGAACTCATATCTTATTTAGATATGCATTGTGTTATTACTTGATTTATTTAATCTTGAGGTGATTATTGAGAGATGATCATGGTATGGGACATGGATCATGTTATGAAATACATGAGTATTCATTATTTTCCGCTGCGAACGCATATGCTTGAATATTCATGATAATTGAGATGTGTTATTTTAAATGACCAGGTGTATTATACATTGATGATGAATGATGTTGGTTTTTGAAAGCTTTTAGTTTTTGAAAACGTCGATGTGACGCCCTTTTGTTTATATGCGTGCTTATTTACTCTGATTATATGTTAAGTATTTTGGGATAGAAAAAAGGGTGTTACAAATGCTATTAGCATCATTTTATCATGAAACCTGAAGGAGCACTCCTTAATGATCTCAGGTGATGAGATGGGTATAAAAGGGCTTCCCATGAGAGAAAAAAAGGGAGAACATACAACAAGAGAAATAGTCAAGTAACACCCAATTCCTATTGCGTTTGTGGTCTCACATGATTTGCTAACGTAGACACGTTTGTTTTTATGAAGGTCTATTTTAACAACATCTACCTTAGAATGCATTTAACTATTTTTTAATTAAAGTTTGTTAAAACACACATTCATAAAAACATATAGGTGTTGTTAGCAAACTCTTATGAAATTTGCTAATATAAACTCACATATTTTTCTGAAGTGTGTTTTAGCAACATATACCTTAAGGTGCATTCTACCATTTTTAGTTAATCGTTACTAAAATAGATCTTCATAAAAATAAGTGAATATACGTTATATATATATATATATATATATATATATATATATATATATATATATATATATATATATATATATATATATAGATATATATATATATATAGATATATATATATATATAAATTACTACTCTTTATGGATTTCAAATAAAGAAAATCTATTTTAAAATAATTGTTATTTTAATGTCTAATACATTAATTACACACATTTTTATTTATAAAAAAATATTTTTTTCAAATATTATTTTTAAACATGTTAATAGATTAGACCTGATTTGTATAAAGGTAAAACTCTAACTTAAAATAAAGTTTTTAATTGTTGAGGGAGTTATTCATTAGGGAGCATTGAACATTGTGAGACTTCTTCTTTTTGAAGCAACACCTTTGTGAGAGACACACCACATATTCACCCAAAATCTTAAGGTGATAGGCGGATAGATTCTCTCACTTATAAATACTCAAGTCTCCATATTTCCAACCAATGTGAAACTATTACTCACATTATTCATACTTGATCCAACGTCAAGCGGCTTTTTGTTTAATCAAACTCAAAATACTTAATAACTACGATTAGTGTTGTGCGCCACGAGCCTTAAGTGGTGGAGAATGAGTGAGAATGGAGCATTCCTACCCTCACTCTGATTATTTTGGACACAAGATGATTGGCTTGTTGTCTAGGATAATCACATTCGTTCATATACTTTAGTGCAATCTAATCACAAACTCTTTTCATAAACCCTTGTTTAAAGTAACATCAACACACCCCATCAAACCTTATTTTTGTGCCTTAGGGCACCAACCCAAAGAACCTTTTCTCAAAGGTAAAATCAACTAACACACAAACATTTTCTACTCCGAACTACAGAGCTCTGATTCCTCATCCCCGAATGAGTGATACGTAGGCACAAGGGCCCCAATCTTTGGTGAGCATTATATAATAAAAACCACCCCCCCCCCTTTTTCACACATTTCTTTTTTCAAAAAATAAAACAATGATAGATAAACGGTGAGGCTTACCGATCGAAGACTCTCTGAGGGTTCTTCAATGGCGGTGCAAATTCAATACGGTAAGTAATTCTTCAATTTGTCTTCATTTCTTCTTCATCCCCTTTCTTTTCTTCCATTTTTTTTCTTATTGTTGCTGTTTTTTTATGCTTAAATCATGAAAAACGGTAAGGTCAAGTATGGTTTATGCTCATGTTGATTGAAGTTTCAATATGAAGCTTCAACAACCATGGATTTGAGCTATAATGAGGGAAGCTTAAAGAATGGAGAATGGAGAGTGAAAACTTGAGAGAAAGTGGAGAATGAGTGTATGTGCATGTGTTGAATTTTAGAGATGAATGATATGAATTTAAAATGACTTTTCATGTGTATTTTGTAAATGCTCATGATGTTGATTTTTTTTCTGTAAGTGCTGAATTTTTAGAAGTGAATGTAATTTCTGTAAGACCCTAAGATCCCTCATGGCATCATGTTATTGCACAAGTGCATTGCCTCAAGGACCATAGCATGTTTGGCTCCTTAACCCTAGGGTTGGGACTTGTTTGAGTGATTTTGATATCACCAAGCATGCTTGTATTACATGTTATTGCTTTTCATATTTGATTACTAAACAAAAGCACAAAAATATGTCACTAACTCTTTTGTTTTGAAGCTCAAAGTGATCATGTGCTCCACAATGCTCCTAGGAGGCTCCTGAGCCCAATGCAATGGCTAGATGAAGATGAGAAAAAGCATGACAATGGTCCACAAAGTGCCTAATCATCATATGCGTATCCCAATTATCTCAATTTTCCAATTTGATCAAGATAACCCAAAAGGCTTGAAGATTGTTTCCCAAGGAAACCCTAATTTCATTGTGCTTTGACTGTGCCTTGTCCATGAAGCAATCTCAACCTCTGATCAAATTTAATCAAGGGAAGTTCTTTCATCTATCATTTTATGCATATATGAGCCTATTTGAGGCCCCTCAATCATTTTTTCATCAAGATTGGAAGTTTGACCTTGAAAAGTTGACCAGTCAAGTCATCTGAGTAAGCTGAGGTTCAATGAGCTATAACTTTTGATGAGTTTGTAAAATGAATATGACCCCAAAAGAAACAATGTTCCTAAGAACCATACGAACAACTCTCATGCTAATAAAAAATACATTTGAAGTTTGGAAGGTCATCATTCATTTCCAAACATTATAGGTCTTTTTGGCTGAAACCCTAATTTTGGGTCAACTTGCCAAGGGCATAACTTTCTATAATTTTATGATTTTGAGGTGGGACCAAAGGAATTGGAAATATTGAGATGTCTACTTAAAAATGTTATGTTGGACAAAATTTCATAATCCTAAAGGAAATTCATGTGCCATTGCAAAACATTATAGGTCACCTTTGACCTAATTCATTGAATTTAAAAAAGTACCCAACTTCAAATGCCCATAACTTTGTCATAGAAAATCCAAATGATTCAAACTGTGAGTCTAAATTGACTTTATTTAAAATATATACAACTTTTATGTTGGATATTTTTTAATTTGAAGCTTGTATCATGAGGATAAAGGGGCTTAACCAAGCTTACTTTTGGTTGATTTTTTTCAAAGTGATTTGAACATGTTTTACACTTGAACTTTCCAAGCCAGTTTTGATCAATTTGCACATGTCAAATGGTTTTTTTGCCCAACATGACTTTTATTCCTTATTTCAATAGCTTTGCAACCATTACTTACAATACTGATTTGTATCTACCATTTCAGAGATTCGAATTTTTCTTCATTTAGGTGCATTTTTGATATTTTATGTTAAAACATGAGATGCAAGCCTTTTCCATTCCATGTGCATGACCACATGCTTTCCATGTGATCTCAGCAAGTCCCTTCAGCCATTCATGGGCCTCTCACACGTCCACAAAGGCCCATGCATTCAAAATTGCAATTCCCATGCACATGAGCAAAGTGTGATGATCAGATGCATTTACCTATAAATAAGGGCCTCCTCTCCTTCATTTGATAACCTTTTGGAGATCCCACATGCTACTGAACTGAAACCACAACCCTCACCAAAGGAATCACTCACCATTTTTAATATTTTCGAGCTTGAAATTCAGCAACATTAGTTGAATTTCAAAGCTAGATTCTTTAGCCAATCATCTTCCCTATATTCAGAGCTCAAAAAGGAGCAAAAAGCTTGAAGGATTCGTGGCAGAACTCACTATTTTTGAAGGTATAAGCTTAAACTGCATGGATCTGAAACTCACAATTCAATGTAGTATTCTTGTGTTTTTGTGGTTCTCTAAAGTCCTCATACTTGAGGCAAGCTTTTGGTGCATTTAATTTACCATTTCAAGATCAATCTGTGTGGAAACCATGATTTTATCCTTCACCTTTCTCTCAATATATGAAGAATGAGAAGAATCTAATGGTACAGTGATGATCTACATCACATGAGCTTCATTTCCATGCCCTTGTTTTTCATTTTTTATGAGATTTATTTTCCTGCAATTCTGGTCGGATTCTGTTTGGCTGACCGGAGAAGATGGTGGTTTCCACCACCACCTCCACGTGTGCTGATCATAGCCTTTGGATCTCTCCCTCACGATCTAATCTCGTGCATCCATTCTGATTACTTCTTTTAATGCATTGTGTTGCGCTGTTGACTTGAGTGCATCATGCACCATCAGATCCAGGCCGTGTAACACGCCACGTCAACTAATGAAACGGATTCAGTGGCTCAGCCTTTTCGTTTTATTTCATTTTCTCTTTATTTTCTTTTAACTCATTCTATTTTAAATAATTCATAAAAAATTCATGTGAGGTCAGAAAAATATGAGTCCAACTTTAAAAAATTTCTTGAAAAATCTAGTTTCATTTTATGATTTTTTATTATTTTTGTGACCTCATTTGATATTTTTCATGAATTATTTGGTTTTTAATGATTTTAATTCATTTTAAAATACTTTCTGACTTTAGAAAAATACAAAAATATTTTCATAGCATTTATGGATCATGATAAGTCAATGAAAAATAGTCTCAACAATTTCTTGTTTGTTTTGAGATTATTTGAGATTTTAATTCATATTATGCTATTTTTGATTGTTTTTAATTGATTTTAATTGCTTTCTGGCTTTAAAAATTTGTTAGAAAATTAGTCAAAGTTTGTTTGACTATGTTGAACCTATGAAAATTTAATTGTACTTATCGAAGTTGTTTTGAATTGAATTTGAGGTTCAACTTGGTTTGTTTATTTTTTATTTGTATTTTCTTTTAATTCAAAAATTACCAAAAAAATATTATCGACTTCTTGACTTGTTATATTCATTCCTCTTCTGTTTGGTATTGATCAAGGTTGAATTGATTCAACTTTGATCTAATTCATTGGATCTTGTGGTTTGAGAGTCCTTAAGGATCATCACCTAGAGAGTTGAATGAATTTGATCAAGGATGAGTTATCCCTTGATCAATTGGGATTGGTTGCTGTCTTCTAACCCCCCCTCCCTTTCATCTTCATCCTTTTCTTTCCCTCAATGACCAATGAGTTAAAGTCTTGAGGTTGGTCTTGACAAATAGAAGTTTAATCTTCTTTGATCCAAACCAAACTCAATTTGATCCATGATCAAGTGAGTTATTTTGTGTCAAAGATAGGTTACTTCTTGGTCAAGCAAATAACCAAAAGTCAATACAAGGCCCTTTCCCTCTTGTTTGGCATGGCAAGTTTATGGAGCTTGGCTTACTAGTCATGACCTCTAACTTGTGTTCTTTGCCTATATTCTTATTGACCGGTCTCAGATACGTGTGGCTACTACATTAGTCCACTTACGATTGCTTAACATAGCGCTACATTGTCTTATGACAAGCTAACATAACTCTACTAACTACTAAGTTTAATTTGAGCTTTCAAATTCTTGTCATTTACTTTTAATGTCACTTCTTTCTTGCTCATTATTCATCTTGATTTTCATTTGCTCACTTGAGCACATATTTTATATTTATGTCATTTTTCTTTTGCTCATTTAAGCCCAATATTGTATATAAATATATTGCCATTTTGTGTTGTTTTGTGTTTGTTTTGAAGTGAACCAAAATACAAAAGGAGAAAGGACTTAGAATTAGGATTCACCCATGCTTAAAGAAGTTCAAGAGCAACTAGGCCTCATGCCTTTAGAATGCAAAATGTGTTGAAGAGCAACTAGGCCTCATGCCTTTGGAATGCTAAAATTCAAAGTTGACCTCAAAGGACTTCTCCTCAAACTTATTCTTTATCCATTCCCTTTATTATGTTGTGAGATTTTAATGTGTGCTTTTGTGTGATAGGAATCTCATCTAAATATTTGGAAAAGAGGACCATTGCCATGAGTAGCCAAGTTAAGAGCCAAGCCAAATGGAGATCCTAGGAGCTTGAATTCAAATTATTGATTGCTTACTTTGTGTTCTAAATCCAAAGGAAAGGAGCATCTTGAGTCATCCCTATGACTGCAAGAAAAGGAACTCCAAGGGTTATCTCTCCCCTCTTATCTTTGTATGCTTTAGGAATAGCCTTTCTCTCCTCTCCCCCCTCTAACCAAGCCAAAAATCATTTTTCAAACTTTGACTTTATTTCAAATTAGAAACCTGGGCCTTAGGCCTTTGACTTTTCAAAACCACTTTCATAAATACTCATTGTAAATAAAATTTAATCAAACTTTGACCTCATTTTGTAAATAAATTTAACTTGTAAATATAACCCATTTCAAGTTGTTTTTGTGGTTCCAATGGCCACTTGTTAAACTCTTTTCAAAACCATTAGTCATAGGTTTGAGTTATCATAGTGGTTGATGTAAATCTCACCTCATCCTTAGTGTTGGATTATAAGCCTTCCATGTTTGTTATAGGGTTAACCCCTCACTAGCATGTTGAAGCCTTCCTCGCATGGTGGATTGTTGGTTTAGGTTGAGTTTTCTCCCTTTGATAACAAAATACCTTAAGGCTTTTGATTAAAATCAATTCACCAATCTTTGAAATTTTTACCACGAACTACGAGGTTTTGATCCTCCTTTGTGATGGTACGTAGGTAATGGGTTCATCCACTCAAACAATAAAATTTGTAAATATAATCTATTCTCTTCTCATCCCTCCAATCTTTTGCACAAATCTTTTCACAAATACCAACCTACAACACATATTTGCAAAAAGGGTTCCCTTAGAGTACTAAGGATGTTTTGGGTGCGTAAAACCTTCCCATTTCATAACCAACCCCTTTACCTAGATCTCTGACATTTTTATTAGTTTTTGATTTAAAAAACTTCTTACTTGGCTTTTGTTCGCTTTTTAGCCTTTCCTTTGGATAAATAAAAGTGAGGTGGCTGTAGCGGTGTATTCGTCGCTATATGATCTATCGATTAAATCATAAGCAAGAGATACAATGATTTTCGAGTCGCCACCGCACTTTTATTTATCCAAAGGATTGGCTAAAAAGCGAACAAAAGCCTAAGAAGTTTTACACGTAGAAAACTAATAAAAAGATCAGAGAGTCTGGGTAAGGGGTAAATTACGCAATGGGAAGGTGTTAGGCACCCACTACGTCCTAGGTACTCCTAGGGATCCCTTTTCACACTTGTTGTACAAAATTGTTATTTGTTTTTGACATAAACATTGTGCAAACATGATTGGGATGATGAGAAAAGAATATACAATTTTTATTGGGTTTGAACGGATGAACCCGCTGCCTACGTACCTTCCATCAAAGGTAAGGATCAAAACGCCGTAGTTCGGCTAAAAGATTTCCAAAAGTTGGTGGATTCAATTTTAAACAATAGCACTGAGGCTTTTCATTATCAATGGGAGAAAACTCGACCAAGACCAACATCCACCATGCGAGGATAGCTTCGACGTACTAGAGGGGTTAGCCCTGTTTTCAGTACGGAAGTCTTACTGTCGACTCACTAAGGATAAGGTGAGGTTTACATCAACCACAAAGATAATTGAAACCTATGGCTAATGCATGAAAAGATTAACAATGGACAAAGCCAAAACAAGTGAATGGGTGAAGTTAATTGATTGTGATTATGGAAGTGGAGTCAAAGTATGATTAAGATTGATTCAAAAGAAGTGTTATGAAATGGGGTTTGAAAAAAAGTCAAGGACCTGGGTCCAGGTTTTTGGTTTGAAAAAAACATGAAGATGTTTGCACAATCTATGTCTAGTTTGAAATCAAAGTGTGAAAAGGTTTAGGACATAATGAGAATGAATGGATGAAGATGGATTGTAAAACTTCTTAGAAGGTTCACTTCTTGAAATCATATAGGAGATGATTCAAGTGTGTCCTTTGGAATAAGCAATGGATAATAACAAACAAACAAGAAAGTCAACAAAAGCGGATATCGGATGCCAATCACTGGGCTTATACCAATCTCCTAAAACAGAACGGGATATCAGAGGCCACTCAATGGTCTTACACTAATCTCCTAAAACAAAGAAATAAAAGGTGGGTACCGGATACCAATAGATGGATTTACACCAGTCCAACACATGATCATAGGAATACAAATGCCAACTTGCAGGGACTTACAATTGCATCCTCACATACACAAAGAAAAGCAAAACATGGACGTCAGATGCCAATCTATCTGGGCTTACTCTAACCTCCACAGTATGGTCCTAGGAATACAAATGCCAACTTACAGGGACTTACAATTGCATCCTTACATACAAACAAACAAAGGAACATATGATCATAGGAAAGCAAATGCCAACTTACAGGGACTTATAATTGCATCCTCACATACAATCAAACAAATGCATTAAGCAAAGATAAGATGAGTGGCCAATGTGATGGTCTTATACTCACTTCCATATCATAGGAACAATAGCCAATGGATGGTCTTACAATTGTCCTCAATGGGTAAACAACAATGATAATGTCACAAAGACAAATGAGGTGATCATGCAATAATGAGCAATTAATGATGATAAATGCATAGAGCATACAAGCAAACATGTGCGTATGAAACAACGATCAATCAATGAAAGCATACAGCACACACTATAACCAAACAAGGAGGCTCATTCAAAGGGTCAGGCATTGAAGCCAACTGGAATAGGGTCACAGGTGCTCTTAACCTTGCCATTAAGGGGCTAAGGTGAAGCAGATGAAAGGAGATGAGGGGTGTGCCTCATTGCTCTTATCCCTGATCAGGGAGAGCATTTGAATATCAGAAGGTGTGGGAGTTCAGAAAGTAGGAACTCTCTCCACAGATTATTGACTCGATAGATCTTGGGTTTTGATCTCAATGCTACAACCATGTAATGGGAGCAAGGAGAAGACTCACAGAATAGTAGGGGATAGGTTGCTTATCCCTTTGATCTACCAATTGCCTTATTTGAAGGACTTTTCCTGCTTGGGACAAATATAAACACACACAAGCATTGCCTCTTAAGGAGGACTTCAGACAGTTGCCTGGCCAAGTAACAGGCCAGGTCTTCCAGACTACATGAAGAAAAAGGAATTATACCTCAAAGCAAATTGCTAAATAGCAAAGCAAAGCAAGTTCAAAGAACTTAAGCAACTAATGGTACCTGAAATAGTCAAACAAATCAGTACACAGTTCAACAGTTTAAATCAGAAGGAGGTAGAAACCAACAATCAAAACAGACAGGCAAATGTGCAAAGCACAAGACTCAAATCATATGAGTCAAACCACCTACAAAACAAAGGGGTTAGCTCATAATAAACAATCAAGCTTAATCAACTTGCAAAAAGTTTCCTTGAAGCATTTGTTGCTCAACCTGAAACAATGAACTCAAACATAAGCCAGGAGACCCCTAGGACAAGCCTAGGGTCAAAAATGAATGAGAAAGTCAAAACAGCAAAGGATAGTCAACCAAAATCAAGTTCAAACATTTAAGAAGCAAACCCAATTGGTCCCACATGCATATCATTCATCATCATAATTTCATAAGCAAAAGAAGTCAAAGCATGGCAAATGAAAGCTCATAGGAGTCAACAGCAAGACTTAGCTCAAAACCAAACATAATCAATTCCAAAAATCATCAAATAATTCATGATCAATCATAATCCATAACATGACATGCATATCAAATTTCAGCTCATTTGGATCATGGGAAGATAGTCAATGAAAATCAGAAAGTCAAAGCAAGTTTAAGCATGCTCAAAGAAGGCATACAAACATGTATCAACTTCAAAAATTCATAAATCAGTGATAACAAATGAGAAATGAATGGAATCAACACCAATGCAAGGCTTAAGATGTCTAGTATGCACATGTAAAATTTCATGATCATCCAATAAAGTATGAGAATTTCCCAAATGGAATGGCAAGATGTATCAAACAAGTCAATATTTTGGTAAAACAGGGGAGAAAAATCTCAAACAATTAGGAAATGCCATAATTAAATCCAAGAAAAATCACAAGTCAACTAGACATATAAGAGAAGGATCATGCAAAATTTCACATTAATTGGAGGTCAGGAAGCATGTCAACAAAAATCATGAAATTGCATATCAATGGTGTGACACAAATTGTCACACCCTACTTCAAAAATTCATATCTTAATAACCAGATAAGATAAAATCAAGAACTCTACATCAAAACAAACATGAATGAGTGTAGATTAAGCACAAAAAGTTTTAGGGCAAATGGATACATCATCATCATTTCACAATTGAATTGGCAAGATGTACAAAATATGCATACATGTTAAAAACCCTAATGCCATTTAAAATTCGACCATGCAAAAAATCATTAAAAATTATGATAAAAAAGTAGACATTCATGTGAATATGATGCAAAAATTTTCATGAATTTTGGAATTGAATTGAGTGAATTATGATTTTTGGAAGATGAGGTAACAATTTGGAACAAATGAGCAAAATAAACATGATTCAATGGTCAAAGTGGTTGACCGGTGGCAATTTTGTAATTATCACCCTCATTAAACAAAACGCAGCGCATCAGCCAAGCAAATGAAATGTTCTCATTGGTTGTCACCAATGGAACAGTAACTCAAGTCCAACATACACGTTCAAACACAGAAATCTGGAAATGCAATTAGGGTTTGCTACAGTAACAGTGTGTGTTCATCTTCTCCAAAAATCGTGGAAAACAAACATGCCCAGAATCAGCAAATGAGCATGGCAATCGAAACAACAAACATCCAGCATGCATATTCCAAACATCATTTGCATTGAATCCAACTAGTTAACATGAATCGAGCAAAAATCATCATGAACAACAAATTTCATTTCCAGATATTTCACTCAATACTCAACCATTTCACATGATGCAAAGCTCATAACAATCAGCATAGCAAGCTCTATTTAAAACATGGCATGGTTTAGAGAAAGAAAGTGGTCGAAACCTTACTTGTTTTTGAAGAAAGTTGGGATTTAGTTGCTATTTGGCTAGTATGAGCTCGAACAGATGAAGGTCCTAGCCCCAAATGATGGATTCTTGAAGAAGTTTAGCTCAGCCCACTCAAATCTAGCTTAAATCGAAACTTGCCATGGAAATGTCTTGAAGAAACAGAACTCGAAAATGGACTTCCAGCTGGTGTTCGGTGCTTGGAATGGCCTCCAAATGATGGCTAGATCATGAAACAACCAAGAGGGCTCGTGGTCTTTTGAAGTTTTTGAGCAGAAATGCCAAGATGTGAAAATGTTGATTTGAGAGAAAATGAAAAATCTGTGTGTTTGTGAGGCTGCTGCTAGGGTTCCAATTCACAGAAAAAGTGATTTTATACTTCTGTTTTACATTGCTAAACAAATGCTAATCATGATTATCACAAATGAAGTGAATTTGCTCTTTGCTAATTTTCCAACACTTGCACATGGGGTGTGCATTCTGGCCGAGTTTGGGCCTCAAACAAGTGTCAAATAACATTTCAAACAAATCCCAAATGGCCAAATGAGTAAAAATTGCTAATTCAAAAAGTCAACTTTTCTCCATACTTGAATTTAATTAATGCAAGTCCAAAAAGGCCATTTTGCATGGTAGGGTTTTGGCACATGAGGATGACATTTTTGGAAAGAGGGGATTAAATAGGACTTGTAGGAAAAAACCCCACCAAAATTGGCCAAATGGTTTGAGATATATGGCCTTTTGAAGTTCAAAAATTTGTGAAAATGAATTGATCATATCTTGCCAACCATACATGGGATTTGGGTGTTCTTGGACTTTTTGGAAATGGGAGAACAAGATCTTCAACTTTCATGTTGGGAAAAAATTCATTTGAAGCTTGTATCATGATGTAGGTTTAAGATCAAGAAGTTTCCATTTTTGGCAAATTTAAATTACAGGTCAACTTTCTATTTCTGGAAACTTCTTGTCTAACTTTATTTTCTTCACTGTGGATGCTTGACATGATATATGAAGCTTGTATAATCATGAATGAGACCTCTCAGACCAAATCCCATCACCAAATCACTGATTAAATCCACAGTTGACCAAGTTTGACTTTCTAGGGTTTTGCTGACTGAAGCACCTTCTGATGAATTCCAAACCCTAATTCCTTGATATCTTGATTCCAAATGATGTCATAAGTCATATGAACTCTTGATTATTGATCATGGTGCCCAAATTCTGCAAGAATGGCCACCATCCACTGCAATGACTGACTTTGACTGATTTTGACCTAATTGGCTGATGATTGCTTCAGCTGCAAGTAACATGGTTAGATGACAATATTTTTGTACTTTTTGGTTAGTAAACATATGAAAAGCAAAGATATACAAATGCAAGACATGCTTGGTGATCAAGAACCACACTCACAAGGCAACCTACCCACTAAGGGAGAAGCAAAGGCATGCAATGATCCTTGAGGCCATGATATGGTATGATATGGGCCATGAGGGATCTTAGGGCCAAAATTGGGGTCTTACAGATGCCCCTATTTAAGATCATTCTAGCCGGAGAAGTGAAGCTTAGAAATCTTCATCTCGACGCGGTAGAATGGGCTTAAATAACAGTAATGAGACAAATTTTGGTCCCTAAGAGACCTCATGATGCAAATGTATGTATGCAAAAGATACAAATTCTGTGGGGAATATGATTCACACAGAAGAAAAGACAATCCATCGGAGTAATACACTCACCAGGAACAGAGACTCTAACAAGACTCTAGTTGGGGATAGACAAAACTGACACAGCGTGAACAATACACGACTCTGATTAGGGTAATAACAGAAATCAGACTGGAGACCTCACTGGGGAGTGAAGGACTCACACTGGGGAAAAGAAAATCCCAAAGGAAGAAACATCCATTGGAAAGACACAAGCTGACTCGTGGGGGAGAAGCAACAGGAAAACTTCACTGAGGAAGCACCAAACAAAATGAGGTGTTACCGGGTATAAGGGTAACAAACTCAGGAAGGAACACCAAGGATACCGGGTTGTAGGTATGTAACAGGTGACCGACCAAAGACGTGAATTGGTGTGTGTTCCAAAACACTCATCATCCTGAAGAGAGCGAAAGCAAACTTGTTTATAGGATGGATATTTGATTCTGTAAAGAATGCAAATCTTACTCAGTTGGGGAAACAAACAAAGTGTTCGACAAAAGAGCGCATGAGATATATTATCTATAGCCGTCAAAACGTAGATAATGTACTCGCATGGAAAATTATCCTGAACCGGGTTGTAGGTTGTTTATAGGATAAGATCCGAAATCGTGAATTGGTTTGTGTTCCAAAACACTCATCACCCTGAAGAAAGCTAGAACAGCAGACTTGTTTATAGGATGGACATTCGATTCCACAAGGAATACGAATCTTACTCTGCAGAGAAAACAATCAAAAGATTGACCCAAGAGTGGACGAGATATAATATCCATTACCGTCAGAACGTGGATAGAATACTCACAAAGAAGATTATCCTGAACCGGGTTGTAGGTTGTTTATAGGATAAAAATCCGAAAACGTGAATTGGTTTGTGTTCCAAGACACTCATCATCCTGAAGAAAGCTAGAACAGCAGACTTGTTTATAGGATGGACATTCGATTCTGTAAAGAATACGAATCTTGCTCGACTGGGGAAGATCAACAAAGGATTCCAACTAAAGAGCGCATGAGATATATTATTCATAGCCGTCAAAACGTGAATAATAACCTCGCATGGAAGATTATCCTTAACCGGGTTGTAGGTTGTTTATAGGATAAAATCCGAAAAGAAAGGCATCGGGATACCAGAATAGGTATATAATGATGACCAATCAAAAGGAGCAACAGACATTACCGACAAAAGGATAAATGAAAGGCGATCTGCTGAGGATTCACTGGTGAAAACCAATGATCCAGGGAACACAATCACTGACAAAAGGTGAAAGGACCCGCTGGGGATAAAATTGCTAGCATACGGAAATTATCCACAAAAGACTTGCTGGGGATATAAGTGCTGATCTGAGCAACTTATCCAAGCAAAGGAAAATCAACATCAAGAACTAGATGGAGATAACCACAAAGAGGGAATTGTCATCGGTTGGGATGAACAACAAAGTTAACTCTGCAAGTGGAGAGAACGGGGTTTATGACTACCGGTTTGTAGGTAGAAAAAACCGCAAAGATAGGACTTACGACTGCTGGTTAGTAGGCAGAGGGCCAAAAGAGTGGAGGATAACCACAAAATTAGGGTTTACATCTACCGAATACGGGGTAGAAGACCAAAACTTTGGCTGGAGAATAAAAGGTGTATAACCACAAATTCTATTAAGAAAACCAGGAAAAATAGGACTTATAACTACCGGTATGAGGGTAGAGGCCCAAAACTATTCCGCTGGGGAACAACCCACTGGGAAGCACAAGACATCACAAATAGCCAATTCGGGAATAATCCGAATAGACAGACTGAATCAAGACACGTCCTAATGAGGATGTAACTCAAATAGGAAAATCCATCCCAATATATGTGTTGGGAGGAAACGGAAGAAACCGTCATCCACGAGGATATATCTCAGTGGGGAACTGCAGAAAGAAAGACAGACACATTTTCTGCTTATGGGGCTGACTCTATATGGAGAGATTTTAAACACCCAACATCTGCTTGGGGAGATCTGTAAAGAGATCTATATCACCATAGCAGGGAACAACAAACAAAGGATACATGGCAAGAAATGCAACATGAATATCTGAATGTTTTATGAAAATGCATGAATATGCGTGATTTATGTTTGATGAATGCTGACAAAACAGACAATTCTAACACAAACAGGTTCAAGAACCAAACGTCCGGTATTATACTTCCAGGGGAAAAACCAGCTGGAGAGCCAATCTGCGGAGATCTATATGCTGAGAAGCAAAGATCTGCAGGTACTGCTGAAGAAGCAGCGAGTCGTAGATATCAGGAAACAACCCAATCAGGGTACAGAAAGTCACAACGGGCAAAACAGCCACCAAGACGAATCTGTAGGGGAACAAGAGAAAACCCAAGATATCTGCAGGGGATCCCGGTGTCAACTGAGAAACAAAAGGTGCATTGCACGAGCACGAACTGTTGTAGAAGCTACTCCACATAACTCCGCTGGGGAACAACCCACTGAGGGAGAATGATATCATCCAAATAGAATCTAGCTGCATAAGCAACTCTACTGGGGAAAAACTGTCAGCTACTCTCTTGGGGAACAACCCACTGAGGGAGGACAGATCACACAAGTAGATTCTGCAACAAACCAACTCTACTTGGGGAGAATACACATAGCAAACTGATCATAACAAGTAGATTCTGCGATGTAAGCCACTATACTGGGGATCCCAAACAGTCAGGAAATCAATCCGTTCACTGGAGGCCAAAGCCATCATCCGACCATACTGGGGATTGAAGGAGTATTCAACAGGCAAAACTGCCACAACAAACACTCTGCAGACTATGCTGAGGAAAAGATGGATGAAAAATATCGGGATGTCAACCCAAATCAACTACCGAGTAGGAAAATAAATCCTGCTCTGCTGAAGAGAAAAACTCTGATGGAGAGATAGCAACAATTCCGCAGACGACTTCGCCGGGGAAAAGGTAAAGTACCGGGTATCAAACCGCTGACTTACCGAGTCTTTAAAAAGAAAGCGATCGTGCTGAGGAGACAGACAACTCCACTGGCAACTGCACTGGGAAGAGTGACAACAACTCTGCTCGCGAATCCGATGGGGATATCAACAACAGCTCTACTCGTGACTGTGCTGAGGAGACAAATAAAGTCTGGGGCAGGCGACCCACTGGAGAAAGTGACGGGGCACCAAGATGATAAACCATCAATCGCCGAAACTTCTACAAGAAAAACACCCATGCTGGAAAAAAATTGCTGCTGGAGAAAACGAAGTCTTCAACAACACTCTGCTTGCGACTATACTGGGGAACAACCCCACCAACAACTTTGTTTGAGGAACAACCCCAACAAAGATCTGAAGAAAGAAGATACCACCAAACCGGGAATATGAACAAATGTCTTACCTGTTGGAAATCATGCCACCCTCGGGAGAGCACTGAGATATTCTTGAGTATCCTTTCAATCTTGTGAATGTACACTTTGTTTAAAACAAAAATTTTGAAAAATTTGTTTAAAACAATGACATTTTATCAATTTAAAACATGCAAAACATTTGCTGAATTGAAACAAATAAGAGTGCAAATAATTGGATAAAAAGCTCAAATTGATTTGATGGAATGGTAGCCTGCAAATGGCAAGACTCCATAGATCTGTACAAATTTGAAATCAGTGATATATATTGGAAGAGGGCTACATTGAACATAATGATCCTTTCTCTACCAATTTGAATCTCGATGTATCCAAAGCTTCAGTTGACGACGACTCGAGAATCTTCTGACGAAATGACGACTGTGGAACAGAAAGTCTTGTCAGGATGCAGTTACTTGCCAAATCCCTAATTTTTGCCTAGATTGCCCCAGGGTGAGGTACTTAATCTAGCGGGATGCAAATATATTCTTTTTTCAAGTCTCTAATTTTTGCCTGGATTACCCTTGCGGGTTCTCCACCGAGACGCTCATTTTTGCCTAAGCCGCCCTTTCGGGTTTTCAACTTAGCAAGCTATTCTGTTTTTTATTATTATTTTTTTTTTGCATATACTTTTTTTTCTAGGCAAAGTATCTCTTAACTGCATCTGAATTCACAGGATGAGTGAAATCCTCCCCATCCATTGTTGTAAGCATCAAAGCTCCGCCTGAAAAGGCTCTCTTAACAACGTATGGACCCTCGTAGTTTGGAGTCCACTTGCCCCTGGAATCGGGCGCGAAAGATAAAACTTTCTTGAGCACGAGGTCATCTTCTCGGAACACACGAGGCTTGACCTTCTTGTCGAATGCTTTCTTCATTCTCTGTTGATATAACTGACCATGGCACATGGCAGTCAATCGCTTCTCTTCAATCAAATTCAGTTGGTCATAACGACTCTGAATCCATTCAGCATCAGTCAACTTGGCTTCCATCAAGACTCGCATTGATGGGATCTCCACCTCTACTGGGAGAACGGCTTCCATGCCATAAACAAGAGAGAAAGGGGTTGCCCCTGTTGAAGTGCGTACAGACGTACGATATCCATGCAAAGCAAATGGCAGCATCTCATGCCAATCTTTGTACGTGACAGTCATCTTCTGGATAATTCTCTTGATATTTTTGTTAGCAGCTTCAACAGCCCCATTCATCTTAGGTCTGTAGGGAGAGGAATTATGGTGTGCAATCTTGAATTCAGCGCACAACTCATCCATCATCTTATTATTCAGATTAGATCCATTATCAGTAATGATCCTCTCTGGCACACCATAACGGCAAATTAGCTGGTTCTTGATAAACTTCACAACCACCTGCCTGGTTACACTCGCATACGAAGCGGCTTCAACCCATTTGGTGAAGTAGTCAATTGCTACGAGAATAAATCGATGTCCGTTGGACGCTTTCGGCTCAATCATGCCGATCATGTCGATTCCCCACATAGAGAAAGGCCATGGTGATGAAATCACATTCAGGAGTGTCGGAGGAATATGAATCTTATCCGCATAAATTTGACACTTGTGACATTTCTTCACATACTTGCAACAGTCAGACTCCATTGTCAGCCAATAGTAGCCTACTCTCAACATCTTCTTAGCCATGGCATGTCCATTGGAATGAGTACCAAATGAACCCTCATGGACCTCAGTCATCAACAGGTTTGCTTCGTGCCTATCCACGCATCTGAGCAAAACCATATCAAAATTTCTCTTATACAGCACTTCACCACTGAGGTAGAAACTGCCTGACAACCTTCTCAAAGTTTTCCTATCTTTCACAGATGCCCCAGGCGGGTAGACCTGGTTCTGGAGGAAATTCTTGATATCAAAATACCAAGGCTTGTCATCTTTCACTTCTTCGATTGCAAATATGTGAGCGGGTCTGTCCAAGCGCATCACAGTAATGTTGGGGACATCATTCCACCATCTGACTACTATCATAGAAGCAAGCGTTGCAAGGGCATCTGCCATCCGATTATCCTCTCGAGGAATGTGATAAAATTCAACTTCTGTGAAGAAAGTTGAAATTCTCCTTGCATAATCTCTGTATGGGATGAGACCAGGTTGATTCGTCTCCCATTCACCTTTGATTTGATTGACAACCAAGGCCGAATCACCATAGACATCAAGATACTTGATTCTTAAATCAATGCATTCTTCAAGTCCCATAATACAGGCTTCGTACTCCGCCATATTATTCGTGCATTTGAAAGTTAGCCTTGCTGTAAACGGAATGTGCGAACCTTGAGGAGTAATAATCACTGCCCCAATTCCATTTCCATATTGATTAACAGCGCCATCAAACACCATCGTCCATCTGGAACCAGGTTCTGGACCTTCATCAAGTGTAGGCTCATCGCAATCTTTCATCTTCAAATACAGAATTTCTTCGTCAGGGAAGTCATACTGAACAGACTGATGATCTTCAATCGGCTGGTGCGCTAGATGGTCAGCCAAGATACTACCTTTGATAGCTTTCTGAGCTCGATACTCAATATCATACTCAGACAACAACATCTGCCAACGGGCAATCCTCCCAGTTAAAGCAGGCTTCTCGAAGATATACTTAATTGGATCCATTCTGGATATCAACCAAGTCGTATGATTTATCATGTACTGGCGCAAACGCTTAGCAGCCCAAGCCAAAGCACAGCACGTCTTCTCAAGCATAGAGTACCGAGACTCACAATCAGTAAACTTCTTACTAAGGTAGTATATAGCAAACTCCTTCTTCCCTGATTCATCTTGTTGACCGAGTACACAACCCATCGAGTCTTCAAGAACTGTTAAGTACATAATCAGAGGTCTTCCTTCTACAGGCGGAGACAAAATCGGAGGTTCAGACAGATAATCTTTGATACTGTCGAAAGCTTTCTGGCAGTCCTCGGTCCAATCATGAGATTGATCTTTCCGGAGGAGCTTGAATATCGGCGCACATGTGGCAGTCATGTGGGATATAAATCTGGAAATATAGTTCAAGCGGCCAAGAAAACCTCGGACTTGCTTCTCAGTTTTGGGTGCGGGCATCTCTTGTATTGCTTTGACCTTTGCAGGATCAACCTCAATACCTCTTTCACTTACCACAAAACCCAACAACTTGCCGGAACGGACTCCAAAAGTACATTTGTTCGGATTCAGGCGAAGTTTGAACTTCCTCAGACGCTGAAAAAGCTTCAACAAATGCTCAATATGCTCAACTTCCGTTCGGGACTTAGCAATCATATCATCAACATAGACTTCTATCTCCTTGTGCATCATGTCATGAAACAAGGTAGTCATAGCTCGTTGATACGTGGCTCCGGCGTTCTTCAAACCGAAGGGCATCACTCGATAACAGAATGTTCCCCAAGGTGTGATGAATGTTGTCTTCTCCATATCCTCTGGTGCCATCTTGATTTGATTATATCCGGAAAATCCGTCCATAAAGGAAAAGACTTTGAACTTAGCTGTATTGTCTACCAACATGTCGATGTGTGGTAGAGGAAAATCGTCTTTGGGACTAGCTTTGTTCAAATCTCTGTAGTCAACGCACATACGGACTTTTCCATCCTTCTTAGGAACAGGCACAATGTTGGCCACCCATTGAGGATATGTCGAAGTCACCAGAAACCCCGCATCAATTTGCTTCTGAACTTCCTCTTTGATCTTCACTGCCATATCTGGATGAGTTCTTCTGAGCTTCTGCTTTACAGGCACGCACTCAGGCTTCAAAGGCAGGAAGTGTTGCACAATATCTGTATCTAAACCCGGCATGTCTTCATAGGACCAAGCAAAGATATCTGAATATTCTCGTAGCAAGCTGATCAAATCTTCCTTGACAGACCCTTCAAGAAGTGCCCCAATCTTCACCAGACGAACACAATCCTCAGACCCCAAGTTGACTGTTTCCAAGTCTTCGAGATGCGGCTGAATGATCTTCTTTTCGTGCTCAAGGAGACGGGTGATCTCATCAGGAATCTCTTCAACGTCATCTTCTTCTGCCTCAAATACAGGGAATTCAAAATTGGGAGATGGCGTTGGATCATTATGTTCAATGGGTTTTAGGATCAACCTGCATAATGATTTTGGTTAAGAAAAACTTCAGAATTTAGACAAGCAAATCATTATGCAGATGAAAAATGTTTGCTTTTATTTTTGTTTTTGTTTTTATGGTTTTTTGTGATCACTGATTTCATGCAGAAAAGCAAAAAGTGAAAACAAAGGAAAAACAAATGTTTAACGATGTGAAAATTGAATGAAAACATCATTGTATATATGCTTTGCCAACAATGTCATCACTTCTCCTTTTGGCATGGGAGAAGGGTTTTAAACAAAGTGAACAATTTACTCTGTTCTATGGATAACTGTAGGAACATCCACAGCGACCCAATTGTGGCAGACACCACCAGGAATAACAAAATTGTTCAGATCTTATGTATCTTCTTCAATGATAGCAGCAGCTTCCTCTTCTGGTTGATCAGCATGGATGAATCCTCCACTTGTGAACAAACCTTGCTCATTGCATGCCCCAGAACCATAGCCAATGCCAGCCCGGGATCGGTTATCTTCAAGTTCAAGCACTTTCCCTAATCCAGCAACTGCACCACATTCAATGGCCAGCTTAGCATCTCGGTAGGAAGTGAATGAAGGAGACTTCTTCTCGATTGGTTCATCAATAGATAAAGCTTGGAACTGAGTTCCAACTTCATCCTCTGCGTCAATGTACGAGAAAGAAGACAGATGGCTAACCAGGAGAGCCTTTTCTCCCCCTACTACAACCAATTTCTTGTTTTTCACAAACTTTAACTTCTGGTGTAGGGTGGATGTCACGGCGCCAGCCTCGTGAATCCATGGTCTGCCTAAGAGACAGCTATAAGATGGGTGGATATTCATTACTTGAAAAGTAACTTGGAAATCACTTGGTCTTATCTTGATCGGGAGATCAACTTCCCCAATCACGGTCTTGCGCGACCCATCAAATGCTTTCACAACAACCCCACTCTGCCTCATAGGAGGACCTTGATATGACAATCTGGAGAGTGTGGATTTTGGCAATACATTAAGAGAAGATCCAGTGTCCACCAACACATTGGACATTGCATCAGATTTGCAATTCATTGAGATATGTAAGGCCATGTTGTGGTCTCTTCCCTCCTCAGGGAGATCAGCGTCACAAAAGCTCAAAGTGCTGCAAGCGGTGATGTTTGCAACAATGCTATCAAACTGCTCAAGGGTGACGTCGTGATCAACGTATGCCAGGTCCAAGACTTTCTGCAGAGACTCTCTATGAGGTTCTGAATTCAGCAGTAAAGAAAGAATAGAGATCTTGGAGGGCGTGTGTAGAAGCTGGTCTACAATATTGTACTCACTCTTTCTGATGAGCCTCAGCATCTCATCAGATTCTTCATTAACAATGCCACTTGGGCCAACTGAAGAAACAGGAGTCTTTTGTACGGATGAGGAGGGTTTGGCAACATCAAGTGCCGGATTCTGAACATTTACAGCGGTTCCCACAGGGTGCTCAACAGAATCAGAAACAGTAGCCTTTGGAGGCGCAGAAAACACACGACCGCTTCGGGTCAACCCACTAACATCAGCAATAGTGGTCACGGAAGTGGAAGGCAAAGGCACTTTGATCCCATCCTGAACAGCAACAGGGCTATATCTGAAAGGTACAGCTCGATCAGACGAGTAAGGCACAGGGCCTGCCGGCTTAATAACCAAAGAAGGGGAAGCCTTGGGCTTGTTGCTATTGTAGCGAATAACAACGGGCTCAGGCAGCTTGAACACTGGTGATATGACATTCACCTCAGGCTCAACTATATCAACATTGCGATTCTGCAGAATCTCAATGGTACCTTCATTCAACATCTTCTGAAGTTCTTTGCGGACCTGGTCGCAACCCAAGCGATTAACCGAACAAACACGGCACTTGTCGTGGTTATGCTCCAAATAGCTGTACTGACACAGCATCTTATGTAAATCAACCAACGACTGCCTGATGTGGCTGACATACTTAACCTTGTACTTCCCAAGGCACTCCTGAATCATGTTCACAGACTTCCCATGCGAAGGCAATGGGTTCCTGGTGACGTTCGGATTTGAGTCTTCAAAACTCAGAATTCCACTTCTCATAAGGTCTTGCACCTTAGTCTTCAGCTGGAAACAATTTTCTATGTCATGGCCCGGAGCGCCAGAGTGATAGACACAATGCAGGTCAGGCTTATACCACCAGTGAGGGTTGACCGGTATAGCCGGAGGATCTCTCGGAGAAACCAACTTCCGCTCTATTAGAGAGGGATATAACTCCGCATACGACATAGGAATCGGATCAAAATTGATCTTCTTCCTTTCATAACCCATGTTTGCTTGATTACTCGTACTCCCACGAGGCTGGTAAGCCTGTTGCTGTGGACGAGATTGTTGTTGTTGGTACTGCGGTTGTTGATACTGTTGAGGTTGATATTGCTGACGTTGAGGAGTATTGTCCTTGAAAACAGGCGCTACATGAGCCACCTGGTGCTGATGACTGGAATGTCGTGCAGGCTTCCTCTGAACAGAGGGTCTTCTATGTTTTGGCTGAGACTGCACGGCATGCGCTTCTCCTTCTTTCCTCTTAAACGCTCCATATCGTTTAGAGGAAGAACCATCATCTTTCGCTAACCGTCCCTCGCGGACACCTTCTTCAAGACGCATCCCCATGTTCACCATCTCGGTGAAATCAGAGGGAGCGCTTGCTACCATCCGCTCATAATAAAATGAGCCAAGAGTCTTCAGAAAGATCTTGGTCATTTCCTTCTCTTCCAGCGGTGGAGTGATTTGAGCTGCCAGCTCTCGCCATCTCTAGGCGTACTCCTTGAACGATTCCTTATCTTTCTGTGACATAGACCTGAGTTGATCACGGTCAGGCGCCATATCAACATTGTACTTATATTGCTTGACGAAAGCTTCGCCAAGGTCATTGAAAGATCGGATGTTGGCACTGTCCAGGCTCATGTACCATCTGAGCGCGGCACCAGATAGACTATCTTGAAAATAATGGATCAGGAGTTGATCATTATCAGTCTGTGTTGACATCTTCCTGGCGTACATGACCAGGTGAGCTAGTGGACAGGTGTTCCCCTTATATTTTTCAAAGTCCGGGACCTTGAATTTGATCGGTATCTTGACACCGGGAACTAGGCAGAGTTCGGCTGCAGACTTGCCGAAGAGATCTTTGCCACGGAGAGTCCTCAATTCCTTTCTCAGCTCGAGGAATTGATCGTTCATTGCGTCCATCTTTTCATGAACATCTGAGCCCTCAGATGCCTCAGAGTGATAGATGGTGTCGTCTACCCTAGGCATGGTATGCACGACAGGAGGAGCGGGAACAGGGACCGGGCTAGATGCCGGCATTTGAGCAAACGTAGGAGCTGGCAGATCAGGCATGAAGCCTGGAGGCATCCCCCAAGGAAAACCGGGAGGCATGGCATTGGGCTGATGGGCACTGACTGGCACCGTTGAAGTAGAAACTTCGGAGATAACCGTCCTCTGAACAGGAGTTGCTGGCTGTTGAGCAGGCTGATTCTGAGCAGCAAGGAGTTGCTCCATCAAAGCGCCAAGTCTGGTGACCTCTTCCTTCAATTCTCGGTTCTCTTGTTCCAATTGCTCCATGACCCTTGCTGAATTGACCCGCGTGTAATACCGGTGAGTCAGCTTGTCTTCAAAATAAATGAAGAACACAGGTTAGGACAAGAAGACCAGAAACAAAGGGGTACCTGTTTATGCAAAAATGATGCATGAAATGCTTGTGCAAATGCTTTGTTTTCAAGGAACCCTTAGAGTATTATTTGCAATATTTTGAATATTTAAACATTTTAATTGCTCATGGAAAATATTTCATTCAAATATATTGAGACAAAGAAATACAGCATTTTTAATTCATTACAAAGAGAAAAGGTAAATGACATCCTATGGATCCCTAGAAGCTCGGGATGCTGGAAGACGAGAAGTGCACAACTTCTTGATCTCTCTCTCATAGGCAGCCTCCATGTCAGCTTTCTCCTTGGCAAGCTGATCATACCTCCTCTTCCAGAATTTGGATGACTGAGGAAGCAGAGAAGTCCAAGTGTCGTTCGGATCGTCGATCACTCAGTGCTCGAGAAACTCAATCATAGCGTCCTTCTCCTTGAGCTGCTGCAGCAACTCCTCCCTTTCACGGATCCAAGCACACGAAAGGTCTTCTTCTCTCAACTCCTCTACACGTTGGGTAGGGAGGGTTGAAGGCCCAGCCACATCCAACGGTGTAGGTCTTGGATGATCGTACAGCATCAAGTAGGTGGCAGCTCTCTGTCTGACCCAAGAGGTGTATGGCTCCAAAGCAATGCAGTTCTTTGGACCCAACTCATTCCTACTCTTCTTGTGAATACTGCGCCATGCACGGACAAATCTGGCTTTCAGGCCTTGGGGATCTTTACCCTCCTGAAAGAACACACCTTCTAACAAAATGCTATTAGGTTTATCCTTTAGGGGGAACCCAAGCTGACGACGTGCGAGAATAGGATTGTAGGTAATCCCACCACATGTGCCAAGAAGAGGCACATTAGGGAATTCACCACAATAATCGATGATCTGAACGGTATCATACACGCGATCATACCAGGTGATATCATCATTGGTGAGAGACATGAGTCTCTGAGACCACCGTAGACATCCCTTGTTCTCCTTGAAAGCAACTGTCTGCGGCAAGTGCGAAATAAACCACTTGTACAGCAGGGGTAAACAGCAGACAATGACTCCTCCATTCTTCATATTCCTCAGGTGCAAGGAGACATATGTATCGCCCAACAAAGTCGGAACTGGATTAAGAACTGAGAAAATCCTTATGGCGTTCATGTCCACGAACTTGTCGAAGTTGGGAAATAGCACCAATCCATGGATGAGCAATACAAACAGAGCCTCAAAGGCATCCTCACTCATGGCCTTCCCATAAAAGGTAGCTTGGGCAATGAGGAATTCGGAAGGAAAACCCTGAATTCCGCCTTTGGTAGTAAGATTAGTTCTAATCAGATCTTCATCTATGTGCAACAAGCTAGCAATCTCTCGAGCAGATGGAATACTCTCTAGGCCACTGAACGGCACTTGATCCAGAATCGGAATCCCAATGAGATGAGAGTATTCTTCCAAAGTCGGCAATAACTGGAAGTCCGGAAATAAGAAGCAATGATGCAACGGATCGTAGAACTGAGCCAAGGTACTCATCAATCCTTCATCAACCTGAGTGGTGAGCAGAGGCAGGAGCTTCCCATAGCGAGCTTTGAAACCCAAGGGATCTAATACATATGATGTCAGATTCCTTAACTCTTTTACGTCGGGCTGTTTGAAGCTGTACTTCTTTGTATGCCTTTTTGGTCTTTCCATGTCTGAAAATTTTGCAAATAAACCCTTTAAGTTCCTTGAAAATTTTCTCTTTCTGATGACATGAATGCGGATGAATGCGTGAATGCATGAATGCAACAAACACACTCAAGGATCAAGCAAGGCACACCAAACAAAGGTCGTGGGAAAGCTCTATGTATCCCTAATATCAATCATCCATTTTGGTGGATTTAGGTTTTCACCTTATCGACACCCAAGTTCCATTGATATTAACGGTACATGAACCGGCTCGAACATTCTTAATATCAACCAGCCGCTTTGGTGGATTTTAGGTTTTACACCTGATCCGGGATCCATTGATATTAACAATGTTTGAACGACTCAACCACGAATCACGGGTTTGTTGAGAGTCACGAGCATGGAGTCTCGGTTAAGAACCACCCAAAGGGAGTGTACTAGGGTTTAAACCTGCCAGACATGTTCTATCAGAGGTTCCCATAATCATCGTTCCATCTTTCGAATATTATCGGAGGAACGAATACTCGTATTCCAAGAATATTCTCAAGAGAGACTCTTATGAGTGTAGTATCGCGTAACAATCGTGTCAGAACTTACATCTGAACGACTTCCGCACTACGTTCCTAAAAAAAAGCCAAGATGGGTTTGGTAAACTAAGGTCCTTGGCTTCTGCGGAACATGATTGAAAGAATAATGCCTAACCACAAATAACTTGTGTGACATTATTAGTCCAACATGACCTCCACCAAGTGAATGGTCTCGCAAGTCAACTGGCTAAGGAATACTCCACACCAGTCAACAAGACTATGCCATTCTCCTATCCTAGAGTGCACTCGAGTTCGGGTATAGAACTCATCTCACAGATCACCAAAGCAAACAGCAATTGTATATCAAGCAATTCACACATTACAATCAATACAGTTATCCCAAATTGTACAAAAATATGTCATATAACAAATAACAATATAGCACAACAAGGGTGAAAAGTAGGCAATACCACCAAGGAGTGTTGAATCCCCAGCAGAGTCGCCACTTTTCTGTAGCGGTGTATTCGTCGCTATATGATTTATCGATTAAATCATAAGCAAGAGATACAATGATTTTCGAGTCGCCACCGCACTTTTATTTATCCAAAGGATTGGCTAAAAAGCGAACAAAAGCCTAAGAAGTTTTACACGTAGAAAACTAATAAAAAGATCAGAGAGTCTGGGTAAGGGGTAAATTACGCAATGGGAAGGTGTTAGGCACCCACTACGTCCTAGGTACTCCTAGGGAGCCCTTTTCACACTTGTTGTATAAAATTGTTATTTGTTTTTGACATAAACATTATGCAAACATGATTGGGATGATGAGAAAAGAATATACAATTTTTATTGGGTTTGAACGGATGAACCCGCTGCCTACGTACCTTCCATCAAAGGTAAGGATCAAAACGCCGTAGTTCGGCTAAAAGATTTCCAAAAGTTGGTGGATTCAATTTTAAACAATAGCACTGAGGCTTTTCATTATCAATGGGAGAAAACTCGACCAAGACCAACATCCACCATGCGAGGATAGCTTCGACGTACTAGAGGGGTTAGCCCTGTTTTCAGTACGGAAGTCTTACTGTCGACTCACTAAGGATAAGGTGAGGTTTACATCAACCACAAAGATAATTGAAACCTATGGCTAATGCATGAAAAGATTAACAATGGACAAAGCCAAAACAAGTGAATGGGTGAAGTTAATTGATTGTGATTATGGAAGTGGAGTCAAAGTATGATTAAGATTGATTCAAAAGAAGTGTTATGAAATGGGGTTTGAAAAAAAGTCAAGGACCTGGGTCCAGGTTTTTGGTTTGAAAAAAACATGAAGATGTTTGCACAATCTATGTCAAGTTTGAAATCAAAGTGTGAAAAGGTTTAGGACATAATGAGAATGAATGGATGAAGATGGATTGTAAAACTTCTTAGAAGGTTCACTTCTTGAAATCATATAGGAGATGATTCAAGTGTGTCCTTTGGAATAAGCAATGGATAATAACAAACAAACAAGAAAGTCAACAAAAGCGGATATCGGATGCCAATCACTGGGCTTATACCAATCTCCTAAAACAGAACGGGATATCAGAGGCCACTCAATGGTCTTACACTAATCTCCTAAAACAAAGAAATAAAAGGTGGGTACCGGATACCAATAGATGGATTTACACCAGTCCAACACATGATCATAGGAATACAAATGCCAACTTGCAGGGACTTACAATTGCATCCTCACATACACAAAGAAAAGCAAAACATGGACGTCAGATGCCAATCTATCTGGGCTTACTCTAACCTCCACAGTATGGTCCTAGGAATACAAATGCCAACTTACAGGGACTTACAATTGCATCCTTACATACAAACAAACAAAGGAACATATGATCATAGGAAAGCAAATGCCAACTTACAGGGACTTATAATTGCATCCTCACATACAATCAAACAAATGCATTAAGCAAAGATAAGATGAGTGGCCAATGTGATGGTCTTATACTCACTTCCATATCATAGGAACAATAGCCAATGGATGGTCTTACAATTGTCCTCAATGGGTAAACAACAATGATAATGTCACAAAGACAAATGAGGTGATCATGCAATAATGAGCAATTAATGATGATAAATGCATAGAGCATACAAGCAAACATGTGCGTATGAAACAACGATCAATCAATGAAAGCATACAGCACACACTATAACCAAACAAGGAGGCTCATTCAAAGGGTCAGGCATTGAAGCCAACTGGAATAGGGTCACAGGTGCTCTTAACCTTGCCATTAAGGGGCTAAGGTGAAGCAGATGAAAGGAGATGAGGGGTGTGCCTCATTGCTCTTATCCCTGATCAGGGAGAGCATTTGAATATCAGAAGGTGTGGGAGTTCAGAAAGTAGGAACTCTCTCCACAGATTATTGACTCGATAGATCTTGGGTTTTGATCTCAATGCTACAACCATGTAATGGGAGCAAGGAGAAGACTCACAGAATAGTAGGGGATAGGTTGCTTATCCCTTTGATCTACCAATTGCCTTATTTGAAGGACTTTTCCTGCTTGGGACAAATATAAACACACACAAGCATTGCCTCTTAAGGAGGACTTCAGACAGTTGCCTGGCCAAGTAACAGGCCAGGTCTTCCAGACTACATGAAGAAAAAGGAATTATACCTCAAAGCAAATTGCTAAATAGCAAAGCAAAGCAAGTTCAAAGAACTTAAGCAACTAATGGTACCTGAAATAGTCAAACAAATCAGTACACAGTTCAACAGTTTAAATCAGAAGGAGGTAGAAACCAACAATCAAAACAGACAGGCAAATGTGCAAAGCACAAGACTCAAATCATATGAGTCAAACCACCTACAAAACAAAGGGGTTAGCTCATAATAAACAATCAAGCTTAATCAACTTGCAAAAAGTTTCCTTGAAGCATTTGTTGCTCAACCTGAAACAATGAACTCAAACATAAGCCAGGAGACCCCTAGGACAAGCCTAGGGTCAAAAATGAATGAGAAAGTCAAAACAGCAAAGGATAGTCAACCAAAATCAAGTTCAAACATTTAAGAAGCAAACCCAATTGGTCCCACATGCATATCATTCATCATCATAATTTCATAAGCAAAAGAAGTCAAAGCATGGCAAATGAAAGCTCATAGGAGTCAACAGCAAGACTTAGCTCAAAACCAAACATAATCAATTCCAAAAATCATCAAATAATTCATGATCAATCATAATCCATAACATGACATGCATATCAAATTTCAGCTCATTTGGATCATGGGAAGATAGTCAATGAAAATCAGAAAGTCAAAGCAAGTTTAAGCATGCTCAAAGAAGGCAAACAAACATGTATCAACTTCAAAAATTCATAAATCAGTGATAACAAATGAGAAATGAATGGAATCAACACCAATGCAAGGCTTAAGATGTCTAGTATGCACATGTAAAATTTCATGATCATCCAATAAAGTATGAGAATTTCCCAAATGGAATGGCAAGATGTATCAAACAAGTCAATATTTTGGTCAAACAGGGGAGAAAAATCTCAAACAATTAGGAAATGCCATAATTAATTCCAAGAAAAATCACAAGTCAACTAGACATATAAGAGAAGGATCATGCAAAATTTCACATTAATTGGAGGTCAGGAAGCATGTCAACAAAAATCATGAAATTGCATATCAATGGTGTGACACAAATTGTCACACCCTACTTCAAAAATTCATATCTTAATAACCAGATAAGATAAAATCAAGAACTCTACATCAAAACAAACATGAATGAGTGTAGATTAAGCACAAAAAGTTTTAGGGCAAATGGATACATCATCATCATTTCACAATTGAATTGGCAAGATGTACAAAATATGCATACATGTTAAAAACCCTAATGCCATTTAAAATTCGACCATGCAAAAAATCATTAAAAATTATGATAAAAAAGTAGACATTCATGTGAATATGATGCAAAAATTTTCATGAATTTTGGAATTGAATTGAGTGAATTATGATTTTTGGAAGATGAGGTAACAATTTGGAACAAATGAGCAAAATAAACATGATTCAATGGTCAAAGTGGTTGACCGGTGGCAATTTTGTAATTATCACCCTCATTAAACAAAACGCAGCGCATCAGCCAAGCAAATGAAATGTTCTCATTGGTTGTCACCAATGGAACAGTAACTCAAGTCCAACATACACGTTCAAACACAGAAATCTGGAAATGCAATTAGGGTTTGCTACAGTAACAGTGTGTGTTCATCTTCTCCAAAAATCGTGGAAAACAAACATGCCCAGAATCAGCAAATGAGCATGGCAATCGAAACAACAAACATCCAGCATGCATATTCCAAACATCATTTGCATTGAATCCAACTAGTTAACATGAATCGAGCAAAAATCATCATGAACAACAAATTTCATTTCCAGATATTTCACTCAATACTCAACCATTTCACATGATGCAAAGCTCATAACAATCAGCATAGCAAGCTCTATTTAAAACATGGCATGGTTTAGAGAAAGAAAGTGGTCGAAACCTTACTTGTTTTTGAAGAAAGTTGGGATTTAGTTGCTATTTGGCTAGTATGAGCTCGAACAGATGAAGGTCCTAGCCCCAAATGATGGATTCTTGAAGAAGTTTAGCTCAGCCCACTCAAATCTAGCTTAAATCGAAACTTGCCATGGAAATGTCTTGAAGAAACAGAACTCGAAAATGGACTTCCAGCTGGTGTTCGGTGCTTGGAATGGCCTCCAAATGATGGCTAGATCATGAAACAACCAAGAGGGCTCGTGGTCTTTTGAAGTTTTTGAGCAGAAATGCCAAGATGTGAAAATGTTGATTTGAGAGAAAATGAAAAATCTGTGTGTTTGTGAGGCTGCTGCTAGGGTTCCAATTCACAGAAAAAGTGATTTTATACTTCTGTTTTACATTGCTAAACAAATGCTAATCATGATTATCACAAATGAAGTGAATTTGCTCTTTGCTAATTTTCCAACACTTGCACATGGGGTGTGCATTCTGGCCGAGTTTGGGCCTCAAACAAGTGTCAAATAACATTTCAAACAAATCCCAAATGGCCAAATGAGTAAAAATTGCTAATTCAAAAAGTCAACTTTTCTCCATACTTGAATTTAATTAATGCAAGTCCAAAAAGGCCATTTTGCATGGTAGGGTTTTGGCACATGAGGATGACATTTTTGGAAAGAGGGGATTAAATAGGACTTGTAGGAAAAAACCCCACCAAAATTGGCCAAATGGTTTGAGATATATGGCCTTTTGAAGTTCAAAAATTTGTGAAAATGAATTGATCATATCTTGCCAACCATACATGGGATTTGGGTGTTCTTGGACTTTTTGGAAATGGGAGAACAAGATCTTCAACTTTCATGTTGGGTAAAAATTCATTTGAAGCTTGTATCATGATGTAGGTTTAAGATCAAGAAGTTTCCATTTTTGGCAAATTTAAATTACAGGTCAACTTTCTATTTCTGGAAACTTCTTGTCTGACTTTATTTTCTTCACTGTGGATGCTTGACATGATATATGAAGCTTGTATAATCATGAATGAGACCTCTCAGACCAAATCCCATCACCAAATCACTAATTAAATCCACAGTTGACCAAGTTTGACTTTCTAGGGTTTTGCTTGACTGAAGCACCTTCTGATGAATTCCAAACCCTAATTCCTTGATATCTTGATTCCAAATGATGTCATAAGTCATATGAACTCTTGATTATTGATCATGGTGCCCAAATTCTGCAAGAATGGCCACCATCCACTGCAATGACTGACTTTGACTGATTTTGACCTAATTGGCTGATGATTGCTTCAGCTGCAAGTAACATGGTTAGATGACAATATTTTTGTACTTTTTGGTTAGTAAACATATGAAAAGCAAAGATATACAAATGCAAGACATGCTTGGTGATCAAGAACCACACTCACAAGGCAACCTACCCACTAGGGGAGAAGCAAAGGCATGCAATGATCCTTGAGGCCATGATATGGTATGATATGGGCCATGAGGGATCTTAGGGCCAAAATTGGGGTCTTACAGTGGCGACTCGAATTGTATGTTGACTTTTGGTTTAATCAATAAACCTAAAGGTAACGAAAACCCCGCTACAGAAAAGTGACGACTCTGCTGGGGAGCTGATGCCCCGTGGGTTTAGCCTACTTTTTGCTTGTATGTGTTATATGTTTATATTTATTTGTGGTATATTTTTTGTGCAAATTCGGGATGAAATTGTTTGTAATGTATGAATTACTTGATATATTAATTGCTTGTATGCTTGGTGGTTTCTTGTGAGATGAGTTTTATACCCGAACTAGAGTGCACTTATGATAAGAGAATGGCATAGTCTTGTTGACTTTTGTGGAGTTAGTCCTTAACAAGTTAACTTACAAGTCCATTCACTTGGTGGAGGTCTTATTGGGATCACTAATGTCACACGAGTAGTCGTGGTTAGGCATTACTCTTTCCAATATGAACCCTAGAAACCAAGGACCTTAGATACCTGGCCCATCTTGGCCTGTTTTAGGATGTAGTGCGAAGGTCGTTCAAGTGTAAGACTTGATGCGATTGTTATGCGATACTACACTTATAAGAGTCCCTCTTGAGAATACTTTTGGAGGACGAGTAGTCGTTTTATCCGATAATATCCGAAAGATGGGATGGTGACTATGGGAACCTTTTAGAACATGACTGTCAGGTTTAACCGTAGTACACTCCCGTTGGGTGGTTCTTAACTGAGACTCCATGCTCGTGACTTACAACAAACCCGTGATTCGCGATCGATTCGTTCTCGTATCCTCAAAATCAATGGAACTTGGGTGTTGATAAGGTGTAAACCATAATCCACCAAAATGGATGATTGATATTGACGATGACTTGAGCCATCCTGTGACCTTTGTGTGGTGTGACTTGCTTGATCCTTGAGTGTGTTTGTTGCATCCATCCATCCATGCATTCATCCGCATTCATGTCATCAACAATAAGATTTTGGCAAGGAACTTAAAAGGTCTATTTGCAAATTTTTAGACATGGATAAGCAAAGAAGGAATACGAAGAAGTACAGTTTCAGACAACCCGACTTGAGAGAGCTAAGGCGTCTGACATCTTATGTATTAGAGCCCTTGGAGTTCAAAGCTCGCCATGGGAAGCTTCTAGCTATTCTCTCTACCAAGATGGATGAGGGTCTGATGAGTGTGTTGGTGCAGTTCTACGATCCTCCGTATCGGTGCTTCACTTTTCTGGATTTCCAGCTTTTGCCTACATTGGAGGAGTATGTTTATCATGCGGGTATACCTATTCTTGACCGATTGTCATTCAGTGGTTTGGAGAAGATTCCGTCTTCTCAAGAGATTGCTGACGTGCTTCACGTGGAGGTATCCGACATTGTTGCCAATATGACTACCAAGGGTGGAATTCATGGTCTCCCGTCTGATTTTCTGATTGCCAAAGCTACCTTGTTCAGGAAGGCCATGAGTAAGGAAGCTTTTGAAGCCATATTTGTACTCCTCGTCTATGAACTAGTGTTATTCCCAACATCGACAACTTCGTGGATGTGAATGCTATTAGGATTTTCTCTTCTCTTAATCCCGTTCCAACTCTATTGGGTGACACTTATTTCTCTTTGCATATGAGGAATGCAAAGGGTGGTGGTTCCATTGTATGTTTTCTGCCTCTGTTATACAAGTGGTTTATTTCGCACTTGCCTCAAACGCTTGCCTTCAAGGAGAATAAGGGATGTCTACGGTGGTCCACGAGACTTATGTCTCTCACTAATGATGATATCTCTTGGTATAATCATGTTTATGATGGCATTAAGATTATTGATTCTTGTGGTGAGTTCTCCAATGTACCTCTTCTTGGTACATGTGGTGGAATTAACTACAACCCTGCTTTGGCTCGCCGTCAGCTTGGGTTCCCCTTAAAGGATAAACCTAACAACACTTCGCTGGAAGGCTTATTCTTTCAAGAGGGTAAAGATCCCCAAAACCTGAAGGATAGGATGGTCCATGCCTGGCGCAAGGTTCATAGGAAAGGGAGGAATGAGCTTGGTCCAAGGAACTGTGTTTCTTTGGAGCCTTACACCTCTTGGGTAATGAAGAGAGCCCTCGAGTACCGCATGTCGTATGAGTATCCGAGACCTACCCCTATGGTTATGGTTGGGCCTTCAACCCTCCCTAATCAATGAGTAAAGGAGTTGAAATACGAAGATCGTTCGCGCACTTGGGTTCGTGAGCGTGAGGAGCTTCTTTAGCAACTCAAGGATAAGGATGCATTGGTCGAGTTTCTAGAGCATCAGGTTGTTGATGATCCCGATGATGTGGTTACTTCTCTCCTGCCTCACTCATCTAGGTATTGGAAGAAGAGATATGATCAGCTCGCCAAGGAGAAAGCCGACATGGAAGCAGCTTACGAGAGAGAGGTGAAGAAGCTTCGTACAAAGTATTTTCCGATCTCGAAGGCTTTAGACGACTGCTTCTAGGGCTCCGTAGGATGTTTATTCTCCTTTTCTCTTGTATTGTATTTGGTTACCGAGACTGTACTACTTCTTTGGTGTAAAAAGTTTCCAAATATTATATTGCTATGAGTATTCCACATGTGTCTCAAAAAGTTCAATATTTTCAAAATGTTTGCAAATAGATCCTTATAAAGTTCCTCCGATAAAAAACAAAAGCATATGCATCATATGCATAAGCAAGTTTTGGTTTCGAGCTCCCGATATAGTGGTCTAACTCTTTGCTCTTCATTTATTTTGAGGACAAGCTGATGCATCCATACCGCACTCGCGCAAACGTCAAGGCGATGGCCGAACAACTAGAGAACGAGAACAGAGAACTCAAAGAAGAAGTCAGCTGGTTATTTGCTCTAGTGGAGTCTCTACTCCAAGCTCAGAAGCAAGCTGTAAATATGCAGGCGTCTGTGTCCAATCAAGCACCTGAAGTAGTTCTTACCTTTGTACCATCCCCTTCTATGGGATCAGTCAATGTTATGCCTTTCGATTACCTTTGGGGGATGCCCCATAATTTCGTGCCCGAAGGATATCATCCGCAAGTGCAAGCTCAACCGGCATCTAGCCCGGTCCTTGTGGTGTCACCCCTGGTGGTTAATTCTATTCCTATTCCAACTCCCATTCCTCAAGTCCGTATTGACGAGACTATCTACCATTCTGAGGCCTTTGAGAACCCGGATGTGTATGACAAATTAGACAAGATGAGAGACCAGTTCTCTGACTTGAGGAAGGAAATGAAGGCCCTTCGAGGGAAGGACTTGTTTGGGAAGAGCGCCTCTAAGCTCTGTTTGGTCCCGAATGTAAAGATTCCGACGAAGTTCAAGGTCCCTGACTTTGAAAAATACAAGGGGAATAGTTGTCCACTCAGCCATTTGGTCATGTATGCTAGGAAAATGTCTATGTATACCTACAATGACCAACTGCTCATCCATTATTTTCAAGACAGTTTGTCTGGCGCTGCCTTGAAATGGTATATGGGTCTTGATTGTGGTTCTGTGCGCACTTTCAATGACCTCGGTGAGGCTTTCGTAAGGCAGTACAAGTACAACGTGGATATGGCTTCTGACAGAGATCAACTGAGGGAGATGTCCCAAAAAGATAAGGAAACCTTCAAGGAGTATGCCCAGAGATGGAGGGAATTGGCAGCTCAGATAGTGCCACCATTGGAGGAGAAGGAGATGACAAAGATCTTCTTGGAGACCTTGAGCTCTTTCTATTATGAGCGTATGATTTCTAGTGCTCCCTCGAACTTTACCGAAATGGTAAATATGGGGATGAGGCTAGAAGAGCGAGTCCGTGAAGGACGACTGTCCCGTGATGATAATTCTTCGGCAAAGAAATATGGAGGATTTTCCAGAAAGAAGGAAGGGGAGACTCATGATGTTTCTTCCCATAGTAAAAGAAGTCCCTCTGTAAGGAGGAAGAAAGTTTGACCAGTCGTTAACCAACACCAGGTGGCTCAGATAGCACCTGTTTTCAGAGAAGCTCAACAACCACAACAACAATCTCGTCAACAACAACAGGCTTACCAGCCTCGTAGCAACAATAACAACAACAACACCAGCAATTATGAGAGGAAGTGGGTGACTTTTGCCCCAATTCCTATGACTTACGCTGAACTGTACCCTTCCTTGATTGATAGGAAGTTGGTAACTCCACGTGATCCTCCTGTTGTGCCAGCCAATCCATAACGGTGGTACAAGCCTGAACTTCATTGTGTGTATCATTCTGGTGCGCCCAGACATGATGTGGAGAACTGCTTCCCGTTGAAGACGAAGGTGCAAGACCTTGTGAGGAGTGGGATACTATCCTTTAAGGATACAAGCCCTAATGTTAAGAAGAACCCATTGCCCGAGCATGGGAAGGCGGCTGTCAACATCGTACAGGGTTATCCTGGCAACTATAAGGTCCTTTATGTGAATGATATAAGGCAATCCCTGGTGGAAATGCATAGGCTATTGTGTGAGCATAGTCACTATGAGCACGATCACGATAGGTTCCATGTGTGCACTGTCAATGAAAGAGGATGCCGCAAGATAAGAAGGGACATCCAAGAGATGCTAGACCAAGGGATGATCGAGATACTTCAAAATCGTGATGAGGATGAATTTGATGTTATTACCCCTATGTTCAATATTCCTGATCCTGTTGTCATCAAGTATGATGGCAGCAAAAGGAAGGTGGTGCCAACTCTTGTGATAAAGCCAGTGGGCCATGTCCCGTATGTGTCAGATAAAGCGGTCCCGTACCATTACAATGTTGTTATGCTTGAAGATGGGAAGGAGGTGTCGTTGCCCTCAACCTCTGTTGTAAGCATATCCGGTGTTAGTGGAGTGACCCGTAGTAGTCGTGTTTTCTTGGCTCAGCCGAAATCCCATGAAAACGTCGTGAAGAGGGATGTTGTTATTTCTGTCGGTCCCGTAGGGACTTCTTCTTCAAATCATTCCATTCCTGCTGTGAAGGATGTTGACCCTGTTGTTGTCAAAACTGATAAAGCTCTTATCCTAGTTGGCCAGTCTGGCTTATTGAGAGAGGATGGTGATAAGATGTTGAGGCTCATCAAGAGGAGTGAGTACAATATTGTGGAGCAGTTGCTTCAAACTCTATCAAAGATATTTGTCCTATCTTTGTTGATGAATTCAGAGCTACACCGTGAAGCATTGCAAAAGGTGTTGGACGTGGCATATATGGATCATGATGTCACAATTGAACAGTTTGATAGCATTGTTGCAAATATAATTGCCTTCAACAATTTGAGCTTCTGCGATGATGATCTTCCCGAGGAGGGAAAAGACCACAATTTGGACTTACATATCTCTATGAACTGTAAAGACGATGCCCTGTCCAACGTGTTGGTGGACACAGGGTCATCACTTAATGTATTTCCAAAGTCCACTCTCGCCAAACTTTCATATCAGGGGCCTCCCATGAGGCAGAGTGGAGTGGTAGTAAAAGCTTTTGATGGATCGCGCAAGACCGTGATCGGTGAATTGGACCTCCCGATCAAAATTGGACCTAGTGATTTCCAGATCACTTTCCAAGATATGGACATACATCCGTCGTACAGCTGTTTACTTGGTAGACCATGGATTCACGAGGCAGGCCCCGTGACATCCACCCTACACCAAAAGTTGAAGTTCGTCAAGAACAAGAAGTTTGTGGTGATAGGGGGAGAGAAGGCTCTCTTGGTCAGCCATTTATCTTCCTTTTCCTACATCGACGATGAGGATGAGGTTGGAACTCTATTCCAAGCCTTGCCTATTGCTGAGCCCTCTAGGAAAGGACTTTCTTCATTTGTCTTCTACAAAGATGCGAAGTTGGCCATCGAGCGTGGCGCAACTAGTGGTTTGGGGAAAATGATAAAGATGGAAGATAATAAATCCCGGGCTAGCATAGGGTATTCTTCTGGTGCTTCTAATGATCTTGGACTGTTTCAGAGTGGAGGTTTCATCCACACTGATGGAGATTACGAAGCTGCTACCATCATTGAAGAAGACGAAGAGGAAGACCTCGGCAACTTTGGCATACCTGGCGGGATCTGCAATAATTGGGTTGTCGTGGATGTTCCAACAGTTATCCATAAGTCAACGTAATATGTTCATTCATGTTTAAAAACCCTTCTCCCATGCCAAAGGGAGAAGTGAAGACATTGTTCGCACAATTTGTTAATACAATGACATTCATTCAATAATCGCATGTTAAATGTTTGTTTTCCAAATTATTTTTCATTTTTCGCTTTTCGCACGAAATCGTTGATCACCATAAAACCCTAAAAAAGAGAATAAAATCAATTTTTTCATCTACATAATGATTTGCCTAGTTTGAATTCTGAAATCTCTTTTATACCCAAAATCATTATGCAGGTTGATCAAACCCATTGAACATAATGATCCAACACCATCTCCCAACTTTGAGCTCCCTGTATTTGAGGCAGAAGAAGATGATGTTGAAGAGATTCCTGATGAGATTATCCGTCTGCTTAAGTACGAGGAGAAGATCATTCAGCCACATCTTAAGAATCTGGAAACAGTCAACTTGGGGTCTGAAGACTGCATTAGTGAAGTGAAGATTGGGGAACTCCTTGAAGAGTCTATTAAGAAGGGGTTGATTGAGTTGCTATGAGAATATGTCTATGTCTTTTCCTGGTTGTATGAAGACATGCCTGGTATAGATATTGATATCGTGCAACATTTCTTGCCGTTGAAGCCTGAGTGTGTGCCTGTGAAGCAAAAGCTCAGAAGAACTCATCCTGATATGGTAGTGAAGATTAAAGAAGAAGTTAATAAGCAAATTGATGTGGGGTTTCTGGTGACTTCTACATATCCTCAATGGGTGGCCAATATTGTGCCTATACCTAAAAAGACGGAAAAGTCCGAATGTGCGTGGATTACCGTGACTTGAATAAAGCTAGCCCAAAAGATGATTTTCCCCTACCACACATTGATATGTTGGTATACAATACGGCTAAATTCAATGTCTTTTCATTTATGGACGGATTTTCCGGTTATAATCAGATTAAAATGGCACCCGAAGATATGGAGAAGACAATATTCATCATGCCTTGGGGAACATTCTGTTATCGAGTGATGCCCTTCGGTTTGAAGAACGCCGGAGCCACGTATCAACGTGTTATGACTACCTTGTTTCATGACATGATGCACAAAGAGATTGAGGTGTATGTCGATGATATGATTGCAAAGTCGAAAACGGAAGTTGAACATGTAGAACACTTGTTGAAGCTTTTCCAGCGTTTGAGGAAGTACAAACTCCGCCTGAATCTGAACAAGTGTACATTTGGAGTCCGTTCCGGCAAGTTATTGGGCTTTATTGTCAGTGAGAGAGGTATTGAAGTTGATCCTGCCAAGGTCAAAGCAATACAAGAGATGCCTGCGCCCAAAACTGAGAAGTAAGTCCGAGGTTTTCTTGGCCACCTGAATTACATTTCAAGATTTATATCCCACATGACTGCCACATGTGTGCCTATATTCAAGCTCCTCCAGAAAGATCAGCATCATGATTGGACCGAAGATTGCCAAAATGCCTTTGACAGTATCAAAGAGTATCTTTTCGAGCCTCCGATTCTGTCTCCGTCTATTGAAGGGAGACCATTGATTATGTACTTGACTGTGCTTGATGATTCCATGGGTTGTGTCCTCGGTCAGCAAGATGAATCAGGAAAGAAAGAATATGCAATATACTACTTGAGTAAGAAGTTCACCGACTGTGAGTCTCGGTACTCAATGCTTGAGAAGACATGTTGTGCTTTGGCTTGGGCTGCTAAGCGTTTACGCCAGTATATGTTGAATCATACAACTTGGTTGATATCCAAAATGGATCCAATCAAGTATATCTTTGAAAAGCCTGCTTTAACTGGGAGAATTTCCCGGTGGCAGATGCTGTTATCTGAGTATGATATTGAGTATCGAGCTTAAAAAGCTATTAAAGGTAGTATCTTGACTGACCATTTGGCGCATCAACCAATTGAAGATTATCAGTCTATGCAATACGATTTCCCTGATGAGGAGATTCTGTATTTGAAAATGAAAGATCATGATGAGCCTATGCTCGATGAAGGGCCAGAGCCTGGTTTCCGATGGGGTATGGTGTTCAATGGCGCTGTCAATCAGTATGGAAATGGTATTAGGGCAGTGATTATTACTCCTCAAGGCACACATTTTCCTTTTATAGCAAGACTAAATTTCAAATGCACGAATAATATGGCGGAGTATGAGGTCTGTATTATGGGTTTGGAAGAATGTGTTGATCTTAGGATCAAACATCTTGATGTTTATGGCGATTCGGCCCTTGTTGTTAATCAGATTAAGGGTGAATGGGAAACGAATCAGCCTGGCCTCATCCCGTATAGAGATTATGCGAGGAGGATTTCAACTTTCTTTACTAAAGTTGACTTCCATCATATTCCTCGAGATGAGAATCGGATGGCGGATGCTCTCGCTACGCTTGCTTCAATGGTTGCTGTCAATTATTGGAATGAAGTCCCAAAGATTACCGTGATGCGCTTGGATAGATCGGCTCACGTGTTTGCAGTTGAGGAGGTGAAAGATGATAAGCCATGGTATTATGATATCAAGTGCTTTCTCCAAAGTCAGACTTGCCCTCCTGGGGCATCTGTTAAAGATAAGAAGACTTTGAGGAGATTATCTGACAATTTCTACCTTAATGGTGGTGTGTTTTACAAGAGAAATGTTGACATGGTTCTTCTCAGATGCGCGGATAGATACGAAGCAGACCTGTTGATGACTGAAGTCCATGAGGGTTCATTTGTTACTCATTCTAATGGACATGCCATGGCAAAAAAGATGTTGAGAGCAGGCTACTATTGGCTGATAATGGAGTCTGACTGCTGCAAATACATAAAGAAATGCCACAAATGTCAGATTTATGCGGACAAGATTCATGTTCCCCTGACACTTATGATTGTTCTTTCCTCACCATGGCCTTTCTCCATGTGGGGAATTGATATGATTGGGATGATTGAGCCTAAGGCGTCAAACGGTCACCGTTTTATTCTCGTAGCCATTGATTACTTCACCAAGTGGGTTGAAGCGGCATCGTATGTGAATGTAACCAAGCAAGTTGTTGTAAGGTTTATCAAGAATCGGATCATATGCCGATATGATGTGCCAGACAAGATCATTACTGATAATGGATCTAACTTGAACAATAAGATGATGAAAGAGCTGTGTAGCAAGCTCAAGATTGCACATCATAATTCTTCTCCCTATAGACCCAAGATGAATGGGGTTGTTGAAGCTGCTAACAAGAACATCAAGAATATTATTCAGAAGATGGTTGTTACGTACAAAGATTGGCATGAGATGCTGCCATTTGCTTTGCATGGCTATCGTACATTTGTTCGCACTTCAACAGGGGCAACCCTTTTCTCCCTTGTATATGGCATGGAGGTTGTGCTCCCCGTAGAGGTCGAGATCCCATCAATGAGAGTCTTGATGGAAGCCAAGTTGACTGGGGCTGAATGGGTTCAGAGTCGTTATGACCAACTAAATTTGATTGAAGAGAAAAGATTAACTGCCATGTGCCATGGTCAGTTATATTAACAAAGGACAAAGAAAGCCTTTGATAATAAGGTCAAGCCTCGTGTGTTCCGATAAGGTGACCTCGTGCTCAAGAAAGTCTTGTCTTTCGCGCCCGATTCCAGGGGCAAGTGGACTCCAAACTATGAAGGTCCATACGTTGTAAGAGAGCCTTTTCAGGCGGTGCTTTGTTGCTCACGACTATGGATGGGGAGAATTTCACTCGTCCTATGAATTCAGATGCAATCAAGAAATACTTCGCCTAAAAAATAAAAACAAAATAGCTCGCTAAGTTGAAAACCCGAAAGGGCAGCTTAGGCAAAAATGAGTGTCTCGGTGGATTGAAAACCCGAAAGGGCGATCCAGGCAAAAGTTAGAGACATAAGAAATGAATATATATCCCGCTAGATTGAGTACCTCACCCTGGGGCAATCTAGGCAAAAATTAGGGATTTTGCAAGTAACTGCATCCTGACAAGACTTTGCTCTACAACTGTCATCTGTCAAAGATTCTCGCTCAGTCATCATCAACTAAAGTTTCGAATACAGTGGATTCAGAGTTGGTGGAGGAAAGGTCATTATGTTCAATGTAGCCCTTTTCCATGTATATCACCAATTTCAAATTTGTAAAGATCCATGGAGTCTCGCCATTTGCAGACTACCATTCTCTTAAATCAATTTGAGCCTTTATCCAATTCTTTGCACTCTTGTTTGTTTCTATTTAACAAATGTTTGCATGTTTTAATTGATGAATATCAATGTTTTAAATAAATAAAGTTTTCATGAATAAACTGTTTTAAACAAAGTGAACATTCACAATGACGAAAAGGATAAGTGGAATGTCCTTAGTGCTTTCCCAAGGATAATATGATCACCAAAGGGTAAGACATTTGTTCATATTCTGGCGTTCTTGCTCCTTATATCCTCTTCATCAGCTTTCAAGTTTTCTCCTCAACCAAGCGCAGAAATAATAATACATCATCAACTTCCCAGAGAGTCTGGTATGAGAAGTTCTCCTCGATGGCAGTGGATTGGTCTGTCTTATGAATTGCTTTCCCCTAGCAGGATTTTTGGATGTTCATCCAATACATTCCCGGTAGTTTGTTTGTGTATACATACTTGTTTCTCCCGTGGAGTTTTAGCAATCCATGATTGGTATATGGTTGATCTTTGAATGATCCCTTCTTTTCCAAATTTTTGCCTCGATATTTTAGAGATGTGTATCCCTCTATATCAGGCACTAGCATTTATGCTCTATCATTTGTATGGTTGTCATCCATTGTGTGGACTGACCTAAAATCCCTTATAGATTGGTAAAAGTTTATATGCTTTAAGTTGAGAGTATTCCTTGTCTCATGACCCTGACTATCTACTCACGAGGAAGGTTGTCTTCCCCCAGCATGAATAAGAATCTCCAACAGAGTAAGCATGTGTTCCCTATAGAGCTATCTTTCCAGATAATTGTCTCCTCAACAAGAAGTTGCCTAGTGCAATTGAGGAAGGGCTTATTTCCCATTTCATTTATTTTTGAAAATAGGTATCCCCGATATGTCACTTGTTGATGAAGGATTCATTTCCAATTTCTCCAACAATGGTAGTTTCCTCAAGAGCATTTACAGTTTTTCTCCGGTAGGGTTGCCAGATCAGAGTTTGATGTTTGTGTCTCCTTCGAGTCTGAAGATTTCTTCTAGCATTAAGAGCTGGTGGTGAAAATGTTTATTTCCTCCCCCTGTGGAGCAAAATGTTATTATCCCCCTTTGCAGAGTTTCCTCTCCGGCAGATAAAAGGGAGTGTTTTGATTGATGTACATCTTATTGGTGGTTGCTCCCCACGGAGTTTTACATCATTCCTTAGTAAGCTTCCCCAGTAGAGTTTCTTCTCCGGCGGATCTTGTCGTTATTAACCACCTGTCCCCAAGAGAATTGATGGAAGCTCCCCGACAAATTTTCTACATCTTCCTTATGTCAGGATTGTTTGCTCCTGGAAGACTTCTCTTGTGCTGAGTGTTATCTCTTGCAGTTGGAAGCTTTGACTTTGCCTATCCCCAGTTGTGGTTAAAGTCTTCCCTTGTTTACTCTTATTCCAGAGATAATCCCCATCAGAGTTGAGTTCTATGTTTGATTATTTTCTTTCGCTGCTCCTGAATACATCTTCTTTGTATCCTCAGCGAGTGTAGCTTTGGATTAGGGTTTGATATCCCCGATGATTTATTTTCATCCTTCTCGGATTATTCCCAAGCTAAGTTCTTCAGTAGGCTTCGCCCTTCTTGTCGAGACGTTTGTCGAGTGTCCGTTCGTGATTCTTGGACTTGTTTGTGTTAGATATGTCTGTTTGTCAACATTAATTATACACAAATCATGCATATACATGCATAATCATAGCATTCATATATTCATGATGCATTCTTTGCCATATATCTTTGCTTGTTATCTCCTGCTATTGGTGAAATGTTCTTCCCCAAGCAGATGTTTGTGTTTGATCTCTTCATATAGAGTCAGTCCCATAGACAGAAAGTGTCTATCTTTCCTTCTTTCTTCCCCACTGAGTTATGTCCTCGTGGATGATTATTGTTTCAGTTTCCTCCCCAGTTGTATATCGGGATGGAATTACTCCCCTGAGATATACCCTCATCGGGTTGAGTCTTGTTTGATTGTGTCTTTCTAGTTTGTTCCTAGATTGATTCCTTTCTTATTATCCTCTGCAGTTCCCTGTGGTTCAGTTGCTCAATTGCTCAGTAACCAGTCATTGTTCATCCTTTCCCCAACGGATTTTGTGGCCTTCTACCCGGTAGTTGTAAGTCCTATTTCTGTGGTTTTCTACCTAGTAACCGGTAGATATAATCCCCTCTTTGTTGGTTATCTTTACCCAGTAATCGGTATTGATATTCCTTTGTTTTTTTAGTATACCACCCAGTAAATGGTGATATATCTCTTGGATAATTGCTTTTGTCAGGCAATTTATTCCTAGCGAGTCATCTTTCATTTACCCTCATTTGGTGATGGTTGTTTCTCCTTCTGGTTGGTCATTATTTTATACCCAGTAACCGGTATCCTGATGTCCTTTCTTTTCGGTCGATTTATCCTTTATTAACCCAGTAACCGGTTGCGAATAATCTTCCATGCGAGTATGTTATCTACGTTCTTACCCATATAACAGTAGTAGATAACATATCTCATGCACTCTTCAGTCGAAGTCTTTTTCTTCCCCAGTCGAGTAAGATTCATATTTCCTTGTGGAATCAAATGTCCATCTTGTAAGTCGAGTTTGCTTTTTCAATCCTCCTTTAGGATGATGAGTGTCTTGGATATGTTCCCAATTCACGCCTGTTTGGTCACCTATTATATACTCAGTAACCGGTATCACTGGTGTTCCTTCCTTCTGCTCCCTATTATGACTTTTTGTCCCCTGTGGAGTCAGATTTTCCTGAGTCGAGATGTGCCTTTTGGGTCCTCCTCAGATGTTTCGGATGATTGATATCTTTCACCCTTATACCGGTCTTAGATATTCTTTCCCCCCGAGCGTGTTGTTCTCTCACCCAATAATCGGTGTTTTGATAACATGTCTCTCTTTGAGTTTATTACCCAGTAACCGGTAATATCTCGTTGTTTCTTCCTCATCTGAGTCCTTTGTAGACATCCCCGTTTGAGTCTGGATTTTATCTGATGTATCCTTTGTGGATAGTTTTATTGTATTGGCATATTCCCCAATACATGCATCTTTGCGTCAGCTCGAGTCTTTCCATCGATTTTATTTTCATGGAATCCCTTCGTGTCTCCCAACAAGTTTTCAAGTCGTGATCTGCTCACGCATTTTTACCCTATTTCCCCCAAAGTCGCTGTCTCCCTAGTGAGTGTGTTACTCCTATGGATCTTCAGTTTCTCCCGATTTCTTTTCCTTTGTGGCAATTATTCACCATGAATATTTTATTTTTCCATCCATACATTTACATCATGAAGTCTCTTAGGGACCAAAATTCGTCTCTCTTCTATTATTTAAGCTCATTCTATCCCGTCTAGACGAAGATTTTAACCTTCATATCTCCAGCTAGAATGACCTTAAATAGGGGCATCTGTAAGACCCTAATTTTGACCCTAAGATCCCTCATGGCATCATGTTATTGACAAGTACATTGCCTCAAGGATCATAGCATGTTTGGCTCCTTAACCCTAGGGTTGGGACTTGTTTGAGTGATTTTGAGATCACCAAGCATGATTTTATTGTATGTTATTGCTTTTCATATTTGATTACTAACCAAAAGCACAAAAATATGTCACTAACTCTTTTGTTTTGAAGCTCAAAGTGATCATGTGCTCCACAATGCTCCTAGGAGGCTCCTGAGCCCAATGCAATGGCTAGATGAAGATGAGAAAAAGCATGAAAATGGTCCACAAAGCTCCTAATCATCCTATATGTCTCCCAAGTATCTCAATTTTCCAATTTGATCAAGATAACCCAAAAGGCTTGAAGATTGTTTTCCAAGGAAACCCTAATTTCACTGTGCTTTGACTATGCCTTGTCCATGAAGCAATCTCAACCTCTGATCAAATTTAATCAAGGGAAGTTATTTAATTTATCATTTTATTCATATATTAGCCTACTTGAGGCCCCTCAATCATTTGTTCATCAAGATTGGAAGTTTGACCTTGAAAAGTTGACCGGTCAAGTCATCAGACTAAGCTGAGGTTCAATGAGCTATAACTATTGATGTGTTTGTCAAATGAAGATGACCCCAAAATAAAAAGTGTTCCTAAGAACCATATGAACAACTTTCATGTTAATAAAAAATCCATTTGAATCTTGGAAGTTCATCATTCATTTCCAAACATTATAGGTCTTTTTGGTTGAAACCCTAATTTTCGGTCAACTTGCAAGGGTATAACTTTCTCAATTTTTATGATTTTGAGGTGGGACCAAAGGAATTGGAAATATTGAGATGTATAATTAAAATTTTATGTTGTACAAAATTCCATAATCCAAAAGGAAATGCATGTTCCATTGCAAAACATTATAGGTCACCTTTGACCTAATTCATTGAATTTGAAAAAGTACCCAACTTCAAATGCCCATAACTTTGTCATATAAAATCCAAATTATGCAAACTTTGAGTCTAAATTTACTTTCTTGAAAATATATACAACTTTTATGTTGGAGAGTTTCTCATTTGAAGCTTGTATCATGAGGACAGAGGGGCTTAACCAAGCTTACTTTTGGTTGATTTTTTTCAAAGTGATTTGAACATGTTTTACACTTGAACTTTCCAAGCCAGTTTTGATCAATTTGCACATGTCAAATGGTTTTTTTCCCAACATGACTTTTATTTCTTATTTCAAGAGCTTTGCAACCATTACTTACAATAGTCATTTGTATCTACCATTTGAGAGATTCGAATTTTTCTTCATTTAGGTGCATTTTTTATATTTTATGTTAAAACTTGAGATGCAAGCCTTTTCCATTCCATGTGCACGACCACATGCTTTCCATATGATCTCAGCAAGTCCCTTCAGCCATTCATGGGCCTCTCACACGTCCACAAAGGCCCATGCATTCAAAATTGTAATTCCCATGCACATGAGCAAAGTGTGATGATCAGATGCATTTACCTATAAATAAGGGCCTCCTCTCCTTCATTTGACAACCTTTTAGAGATCCCATATGCTGCTGAACAGAAACCACAACCCTCACCAAAGGAATCACTCACCATTTTCAATATTTTCGAGCTTGAAATTCAGCAACATTAGTTAAATTTCAAAGCTAGATTCCTTAGCCAATCATCTTCCCTATATTCAGAGATCAAAAAGGAGCAAAAAGCTTGAAGGATTCGTGGCCAGAACTCACCATTTTTGAAGGTATAAGCTCAAATTGTTTAGATCTGAAACTTACAATTCAATGTAGTATTCTTGTGTTTTTGTGGTTCTCTGAAGTCCTCATACTTGAGGCAAGCTTTTGGTGCATTTAATTTACCATTTCAAGATCAATCTGTGTGGACACCATGATTTTATCCTTCATCTTTCTCTCAATATAGGAAGAATGAGAAGAATCTAATGGTACAATGATGATCTACATCACATGAGCTTCATTTCCATGCCCTTGTTTTTCATTTTTGATGAGATTTATTTTCCTGCAATTCTGGCGGATTCTGTTTGGCTGACCAGAGAAGATGGTTGTTTCCACCACCACCACCACGTGCGCTAAGCATAGCCTTTGGATCTCTCCCTCACGATCTAATCTCGTGCATCCATTCTGGTTACTTCTTTTAATGCATTGTGTTGCGTTGTTGACTTGAGTGCATCATGCACCATCAGATCCAGGTCATGTAACACGCCACGTCAATTAATGAAACGGATCAAGTGGCTCAGCCTTTTTTGTTTTATTTCATTTTCTCTTTATTTTATTTTAATTCATTCTATTTTTAATAATTCATAAAAAAATCATGTGAGGTCAGAAAAATGTGAGACCAACTTTAAAAAATTTCTTGAAAAATCTAGTTTCATTTTATGATTTTTTTATTATTTTTGTGACCTCATTTGATATTTTTCATGAATTATTTGGTTTTTAATGATTTTAATTCATTTTAAAATACTTTCTGACTTTAGAAAAATACAAAAATATTTTCATAACATCTATGGATCATGATAAGTCAATGAAAAATAGTCTCAACAATTTCTTATTTGTTTTGAGATTATTTGAGATTTTAATTCATATTATGCTATTTTGGGTGTTTTTAATTGATTTTAATTGCTTTCTGCCTTTAAAAATTTGTGAGAAAAATAGTCAAAGTTTGTTTGACTATGTTAAACCTATGAAAATTTAATTGGACTTATTGAAGTTGTTTTGAATTGAATTTGAGGTTCAACTTGGTTTGTTTATTTTTTATTTGTATTTTCTTTTAATTCAAAAATTACCAAAAAAATATTATTGACTTCTTGACTTGTTATATTCATTCCTCTTCTGTTTGGTGTTAATCAAGATTGAATTGATTCAACTTTGATCAAATTCATTAGATCTTGTGGTTTGAGAGTCCTTAAGGATCATCACCTAGAGAGATGAATGAATTTGATCAAGGATGAGTTATCCCTTGATCAATTGGGATTGGTTGTTGTCTTCTAACCGTTCTCCCTTTCATATTCATCCTTTTCTTTCCCTCAATGACCAATGAGTTAAAGTCTTAAGGTTGGTCTTGACAAATAGAAGTTTAATCTTCTTTGATCCAAACCAAACTCAATTTGATCCATGATCAAGTAAGTTATTTTGTGTCATAGATAGGTTACTTCTTGGTCAAGCAAATAACCAAAAGTCAATACAAGGCCTTTCCCCTCTTATTTGGCATGGCAAGTTTATGGAGCTTGGCTTACTAGTCATGACCTCTAACTTGTGTTCTTTGCGTATATTCTTATTGACCGGCCTCAGATAGGTGTGGCTACTACATTAGTCCACTTACGATTGCTTAACATAGCGCTACATTGTCTTATAACAAGCTAACATAACTCTACTAACTACTAAGTTTAATTTGAGCTTTTAAATTCTTGTCATTTACTTTTAATGTCATTTATTTCTTACTCATTATTCATCTTGATTTTCATTTTTGCTCACTTGAGCACATATTTTATGTTTATGTCATTTTTCTTTTTCTCATTTGAGCCCATTATTGTATATAAATATATTGCTATTTTGTGTTGTTTTGTGTTTGTTTTGTGTTTGTTTTGATGTGAACCAAAATACAAAAGGAGAAAGGACTTAGAATTAGGATTCACCCATGCTTAAAGGAGTTCAAGAGCAACTAGGCTTCATGCCTTTAGAATGCAAAATATGTTGAAGAGCAACTAGGTCTCATGCCTTTAGAATGCTAAAATCCAAAGTTGACCTCAAAGGACTTCTCCTCAAACTTATTCTTTGTCCATTCCCTTTATTATGTTGTGAGCTTTTAATGTGTGCTTTTGTGTGATAGGAATCTCATCTTAAGATTTGAAAAAGAGGACCATTGCCATGAGTAGCCAAGTTAAGAGCCAAGCCAAATGGAGATCCTAGGAGCTTGAATTCAAATTATTGATTGCTTACTTTGTGTTCTAAATCCAAAGGAAAAGAGCATCTTGAGTCATCTCTATGACTCCAAGAAAAGGAACTCCAAGGGTTATCTCTCCCCTCTTATCTTTGTATGCTTTAGGAATAGCCCTTCTCTCCTCTCCCCCCTCTAACCAAGCTAAAAATCATTTTTCAAACTTTGAGTTTATTTCAAATTAGAAACCTAGGCCTTAGGCCTTTGACTTTTCAAAACCACTTTCATAAATACTCGTTGTAAATAAACTTTAATCCAACTTTGACCTCATTTTGTTAATAAATTTAACTTGTAAATATAACCCATTTCAAGTTGTTTTTGTGGTTCCAATGGCCACTTGTTAAACTCTTTTCAAAAACATTAGTCATAGGTTTGAGTTATCATAGTGGTTGATGTAAATCTCACCTCATCCTTAGTGTTGGATTATAAGCCTTCCATGCTTATTATAGGGTTAACCCCTCACTAGCATGTTGAAGCCTTCCTCGCATGGTGGATTGTTGGTTTAGGTTGAGTTTTCTCCCTTTGATAACAAAAGACCTTAAGGCTTTTGATTAAAATCAATTCACCAATCTTTGAAATTTTTATCACGAATTACGAGGTTTTGATCCTCCTTTGTGATGGTACGTAGGCAATGGGTTCATCCATTCAAACAATAAAATTTGTAAATATAATCTATTCTCTTCTCATCCCTCCAATCTTTTGCATAAATCTTTTCACAAATACCAACCTACAACACATATTTGCAAAAAGGGTTCTCTTAGAGTACTAAGGATATTTTGGGTGCGTAAAACCTTCCCATTTCATAACCAACCGCCTTACCTAGATCTCTGACATTTTTATTAGTTTTTGATTTGAAAAACTTCTTACTTGGCTTTTGTTCGCTTTTTAGCCTTTTCTTTGGATAAATAAAAGTGCGGTGGCGACTCGAATTGTATGTTGACTTTTGGTTTAATCAATAAACCTAAAGGTAACGAAAACCCCGCTATAATTTCTAACTTGTTTTTATTGTTTTCTTTGCAACATGGTACATGGTGATGGAGCACAAACAAGCATGGTCTAGAATGGAGTATGAATGAAGACTATTGAAAAACTTAGAATTATTTTTATTCTTTTGTGTATGGAAACTATGTAGAATGCTTGTAATGACATAAAGTGATGTAAAGTGAAATCATGTAAATATAGAAATAATATTGAGTGACTTTTGAAACTTATGTACACGAATTGAAATACCGTGAATAAAAAAAGAATTATAGCTCAAAGTGTATGTATTAAAATGAATTCCAATGAATTCTTAGGGAATTTACCCATGAAGTAAAAAGTGACTTAGTGAATCACTTAGAAATTAAAAGTGCATCAAAAAATAGAAAATGCAAGTTAGATTGAATGACTTACAATACAGGTTATGTAAAAATGTGAAATGTGTGCTTGATGGATATATCATGCACATGGTACATCCTTTTTGAACATGATGTGATGAATTAAATAAAGATGATGAATAGGTTCATAAATGCCTATGATAGTGGTCAAATGTCTGGTCAACAGTGTCGACCTTGTTGACCAAAAGTCAACCACTTATTTACTTTCCATTTTCCAAATTCAAGATACTTCCTGATTTAAACAAAACATCATCACCAAAGAGCCATTTGAACTAATTTCTGCAAATGAATATGGAATGATGATATGTATATGAAATGAATGCTTCATAAATGCATGTAGATGAATAAAGTCGTAAGCCGAGTAAAAACTGAAAAATGTAGGGCAAATTTTAGGGTATGACAGTTGTCATGTGGAAGGAATTTAACTGTAACCTTGTTTTATGATTATGAAGTTCTTGGTTGTTGATTTATTCCACTGCAATGAGTCATGTTTAGGCGAGCATGTGATCACATGTGTTTAATTCAATGCATGTTTTGAATAACCAGTGTTATGGAGCATGGGTATGTTATATTTGATGACACCCTATGTGTATATTTGTTTTATTTTCGTATTATTTAGTATTTTAGGATTTAGGGTGTTGCATCCATCATTTGTATCGCCTATATGGGCTGCAAGGATCCTACTTAGGGATCCATCATTTTGGTTGTCTTTATGAGTGGCAAGGATCCCATTTAGAAATTCAGTATTTTGATAGTCTCTATGGACAAGGATCCTACTTAGGGATCCAGCATTTTGACTGCCTCTATGAGCAATCTTATCTCGAACTTTAAGGTTTTCTGCAAAGAAAAGAATATCCAACAAACATAGGTTATGTAAGATAATAAAGTGAAGGGCAACATTAAAATCCTTCACCCTATGAAAAACACATAGGGAAAAGAGTGCACCATATTAAATAATGTCCTTACAATCGGAAGAGATGTAATACTCGCTTATAAAAGTTAACAGTAAACTAGATAAATAATAGTAAAGAAAAATAAATAAATGATGGCAATGCATATGGCTCGAAAGGACTTCCCTTATAGGCCTTCAATCTTTTATCTCCTCATTAGTTGGAAAGGGAGTTTCCTCGCCTTTATTGGTTCCTTTTGGCGGCTTTATTCCATAGCCCAATTTCTCTGCTCTCCCACCAAGAGTGTGGACCTTCTTTAACTTGAGGCTCTCTATCTAATATTTTCGGCCTATCTCTTGATCTCCTTGGATAACCTCCACTCGCCTATTCGGGAGCAGGTATTTCATCCATAGATACAAAGTGAGAACCCGAGTCAAATGAGAGCTCGGGTCATAGGGTTCTCGGAGATACATTTCGATACGGTGTGTACAGTCGGTGTAATGGTTGTAGGGTAGTTTCATGTTTGCATGAGAGTTTTAAAAATGATAAAGAGGATGTTACACGATAATGATGTCGACGGTAAACGTTATTAGCATCATTTAATCATGAAACCTGAAGGGGAACTCCTTAATGATTTCAAGAGGTAAGATGGGTATAAAATGGTTTCTCATTGAAGAAAAAAAAAAGGAGACAAGACAACAAGAGAAGTAATCAAATAACACCTAATTCCTATTGCGTTTGTGGTCTCATCTGATTTACTTTAGGAAGATTATCCAAAAGTGTTTATCAAGAATATATATATTAAAAATAATTTCTAATACATTAATTACACATTTTTATTAAAACAAATTACTTTTTTCAAATATTATTTTTATTATTTTTAAACATGTTAATAGATTAGACCTGATTTTGATAAAGGTAAAACTCTAACTTAAAATAAAGCTTTTAATAAGTAAAAAGTCAGATTGAGACATTAATTTTTTTTAAATAGACCTAACTTATTCGCATCCATATCGGTTCGATATCGTGTGTAAAACCATGTTTAAGGGAGTAAATTAAACTTAAACTATACTACAAAAGATGATTGTTTGTACTAGAGCATGAAATAACAAAGGCCAACAACCTCTATAATTATGCCCGTGTCTCCAACATGTACTTAGACTAAAACAAACGAGTTCAACCTTTTGTAGGACACGAAAGGGTGCCTAAATGAATCTACCTGGAAACTTACTGAGGTGAGTTTTTCTTGTCTCCAACTCATACAAAAGACATAACCCTAACTATTAAATATATATGTTACTCAAAACAATAGGACCATTTTTCTTCTCTAATTGGACAAATCAAATCTCATTACTCTCTATTCTTTTAACTATGTCCCTTTTCAATTTAATTTGAAATATAGGAATGGACAAACATCAATAATTAACTCACACACGTGATTAAATTAGTATTATATTCCTTCACTCACCAGGCCCCTAAAAGATAATACAAAAAATATTTGGAGAAACTTGAATGAATGATACTATGGTATGTACATTCATATGTACAGATACAAAACAATTTGGAGAACCTGGACCACCCCTTTGCCTCTATAAGTTTTTTTCTTAAAATTGGTCACACAAAATTTCAAGTTTCTCAAATTAACTCCATACCTGCATTTATTGGCATGGAGTAAACTATATTATTAAAAACATAAAAACATAAACAATATAGTTTCATATTTTCTATATACCCTGTGACCTCATCTGAAATAAATACCACTATATTATAATATAGGCCGGTTAATGAGTAATTAACCACCACGAGATGCCCCTTATTAGAGGTTAATCTCTGATTAATTAGTCAATAAACATATATGTTCGGTCCAATTCATTTTTATAATCTTTGATTAATCATTTCTTAGTTAGAAATAATACAAGTGTAGATCTTTGGTGAACCCATTTTATATCACACTTTCATTTATTAGCTTAGACAATAAAAGAGAAACATAGAAACAAAGTACTATATATATAGTACCCAACACAACCACATAAATATACTACTTTCTTCCTCACGTTCTTGTAGTATAACAAACTCTTCTAACACAGAACAAACAACCTTCAACCACTACAAATACTACAAATATGTCTGTACAAGAAACTACGTCGTTATGGTGGACTAGTCACCAACAACAACGACGACAAGAGAAGACGAAGAGTCATCAACAAGAGGAAGAAGGTGAATTAGAAGACGACGTCGTTTTAGAGTCAGTGATGAAACTGAAAACGGCCTCGGCCTCGGCTTCGGCTTCGTCCTCGTCGTCGGCGTCGGTATCAGAAGAAGAGAAAGAAGGTATGTTTGAGAAACCGTTGACACCAAGCGACGTTGGGAAGCTGAACCGCCTCGTGATACCGAAGCAACACGCGGAGAGATATTTCCCACTCGACTCAGAAGAAACGAAGGGGCTTTTACTGAGTTTCGAGGACGAGTCAGGGAAGTGTTGGAGGTTTCGTTATTCGTATTGGAACAGTAGTCAGAGTTACGTTCTTACCAAAGGTTGGAGTCGTTATGTGAAAGATAAACGTCTTGATGCTGGCGACGTCGTTTTGTTTCAAAGACACCGTACACATCCTCACCGGTTTTTCATCTCTTGGAGGCGCCGCCATGGTACTGCCGCCGCAACAGCGACGGCTCATGTTGGCCCTAGTACTGACGGCAATGGTTCTGTTGGGTGGTCCATGGGACTCTATCCTGCGCATCCTTATCCTACGCATCATCACCCTTTCTCATACCATGCTGCAGGTTTTTTACTTCTCTTTATTCCCATCTACTAGTTCTATTTGCATATTCATTTTCTAACTATTTTAATAAAATGGACATTATTTAAATTAAAACCTATAAAGTTTTTTTTTCCATTTAAAATAAGGGTTACTTCCAGTTATTTGGGACAGGGAGGAATAAGTATAACCTAAAGCTAGTAGCGTGAAAGCTACGCGCCTATGCTTTTGTTGTATTTAATTTAAAGTGGTAAAAATAAAATTAATGTTTTCCAACAACAAAAGGTTGCACTTGAGGGAAATTTTAATTTTTTTTGTTTTTTTTCGCTTGTTTGGTCTTGGTCGATTTATTTATATTTGAAAAAATAAATAAAAAGTATGGGCATTTGCACGTGTTGTAATATGACAGGTGAAGGGTCCCAAAGTCAGAACACAAAGGCACCTTGTGGAAACAATTCGAGTACTTCCAGGGTGCTGAGGCTGTTTGGAGTGAACATGGAATGCCAACCTGATAATAATATTAATGATTCCGAAACACCAGAGTGTTCCTATAATATGTCACAAGGACCACAATTGTATCACCACCTCCACCGTCAACCACCGTCAAACACTCACCATCACATGCTACGTCAACAACAACCATAGAATCAATCAATTTCTACAAGACATGCTCACTCTCCTAACTAGATTCTCTCTTTTGTTTAATTAATTTTAATTATTATTATTAGTAAGTAGCAGTATAACTAATGACTATGTCATTAACATGATCCATGAAAGGAACCGTTTGTTAATTATTTATTATTATTATTAAAAGTATATTTAGGTTCACGTTGAAGATTGTAGAGGATCTTTCTTGTCTTAAATTCAGGAGATGCATGTAAATGGAAATAGTTTGTTTATTTGTTTCATGAGATTTTCTTGTTCCCTGTTAATCAAGCAAATATTCATTACTTTCTACTATACTAAGATGTGAATGCCAGAAGAGACATCTATAATTTGATTCTTTTTCATTATTATATTACTATTATAATACTAACAAGTAACCTGGCGCTGGCGCAGTGTGAAAACGATGTAAGTATAAAAAATACTAATAAATTTTGTTACTACTTTAATTTGGGTCATGTGATGTTTCAATGCGATGGAGCTAAAGTTTTATCAAACCTTGGAGCCAGATTTACATGCATAGAATAATCTCATTTTTTTATTTTGCCCACTTTGCATGGTATGCTTATGAAATCAACTCATAATTGGAAGTGTGATGATATCAAGTTATGAACTTTTTTATTAACGTTTGTGGGCCTCAAGAGCCTTAACTAAGTATCATCATTAAATAACATAATTAAGTTTATGTTTGAAGGTGCCTTTACCGGTAACATATATTTATGGTCGAACTCGATAAAGAAAACTTCACTGAAGCAAAACTCAAGAAATGAGAGTGTGTGGAAGTCAACTAAGTAGGTTAGGCTTTCAGTTGAGGTAGAGATATCATTCTAATTAGTGTCTCTTCAGGTCACTCTCAAGTAGTTTATCCCTCTTCAGTATCCCGACACTTCATAGTTTTCCTGAATCTCAGGGATATCATTCCTCTTTTATTTTATCTCTTTGTGCTTTGGGATTGGATCCTCCGTACTAGAGAAGAGAAAATGTGAAATTATGCTCGGTCTTTGAAAAAAGTGTAGGAATACAAATACAAAATCATACTACTATTACATTAGTTCCTTTGTTAGAAATTGTTTTTGGTGCTTAAATTTTTGTTAGAGATTAAGGTGTGTCAAATTGGTAGTAACTCTCAAAAACTATTTTAGAGTTTTATTCCAAGTGATCGGATGAATTTCAACATATTTTTTATCAAGTAATCTAGTGATTGAAATTCATTATTCAATTATGAATAAATAGAATATCGTAGAATCAAACACGCGCCCTTGCGTCAAATATCTCATCACAACTATCAACTAAACTGTTTGAATATATGATTTGGCGAGACATGAGTTTCAACATTAATACTCTACAAAAGTTCTCATAAACCAATTTTAGGATATCTTTCCATAATGAATTAAGTTGCAAACCTGCGTCCTTGAGAAAGCAGTTATAGAATAAATATATTAGCAATATTCTAGATGATAATTAGATTAACACTTGAGAGAAAATTAAAACATGCACAAAATTACGTATAAATAAAATAGTAAAAATAGTAAATGTTTTGAAATTCTTACTATATTTAAAGAGCCATGCTTACACCATTTTACTACTTTACACCATTTTACTACACCGAATACATACACTTGTTTTGTAGTGCACATATCAAAATAAAAAATTATTTAAAAAATGAAGAGTACGATGTAAGTGTACAATTTCAGTGTCATAGAAGTATTTCTCATATTTAAATTGAAAATGTTGTGTACTAATAATATTTACCATCCATTAAGAGTTCAACAATTTATTTCTTATATTTATTTTGAATAATGCTAACTTAGCACATATTAAGAAACCTACAAATAAAAAATTAATATTGGAAAAAGTAATACCCGAGAATTAATTTTAAGCTTTTAATAAAATTAATACACAATATTAAAAAAAGATTTTCATATTTAATTCTTAACTTATATCTCAAAGACACGAGTTAGCATTAAGACCGATAAGCTATCTCAATTTTGAAAATTTAAATTTTAAAATACAGTTTATTTTAGAGAGAATAAATAGTCAAATAAAGTATGACAATTTATATTATGCTAATGTAAAACACTAATTATTTTTTATTATTAGTAATGTATATTGTTTAAAAGAAACAACCTAAGAATTAACCTGTGGGTTTTTGGGCAAAATCCCATATTTCAAGGGGTGTGTCATAAAGTGTATGTAAATTTTTACTACTAATCTGTAGTGAAAAATGTAGTGGCAGGAATCAACAGTGAGTGGATATGGGATTGCAACAGGTTTTGAAGCAAATGAGAAATCATAAAGGATAGGGACAGGTAGATACGACATCCCAGAATTGACTAAATTAACCCACTTGTCAGGTTCCTCTCCCCTCAAACCCTGCCTAAAAGGGAAAGAGAAATAAATGGTATAGAGACAGAAAGAGAAAGAGTAGAAAAACAAGGAAGGAGTAAAGAAACTAATCCCTGAATTTCATACCAAACTTTCACACCAAAAGAGTAGCAATGAGTAAACCATAGAAGTGTAGGGGTGAGTAGTGATGGGAAAAGAAATAAGAGCAGAAGCAAGCAGAGGGGTAAGGTAAAGTATGGAAAGAAAAAGTAGTGTAGTAGGACCCACTACTAAAAACTAGGTGACATCATCACAGTGCCTAAATGGAGAATTTAGGCCATTGGAAATCAGAAATGAGGAATCAATTTTTACTGTTGGGATTCTGCCTGAAGATTTTCACAAAGATTCATCATAATATAGACATGGGAGGAGGTAAGGCATGTTGCCAGTGCAGTGATGGTGTGCTCCTATTTGGCATTGGTGGGTAAGGTGAGTGAGTGGGTGGGTAGACTTGACTTTTGACTTCAAATATAACACAGTCAAAATATGTATAAGCAATAATCAACAATCAATAATCAACCAACACAAACCACATGCTGCAATATGCTTCCAGCTCAGAAAATAGGTTGCACTCACATCTCAGCCTCAAGTAATATAGATTTGCCGTTAAAGAAAAAAAAGTGTCTGGGTGATCATGACCAGAGGGATGCTTTTGGTATATGCTTATGGGGACCCAATATTTTGAATTTTTGTCTATATACAAATTTTACCTACTGGTTTCCCATGAGTGTATTCGTGTAATGACAAGGGGGTGGTTATCTTCTGCTCATTTTTTCATTTGTCATCACTTATCAGAGTTTAAACATGTGGATGAAAATCAAGTGAAAAACTTGAGCATGTCAACAGGCCATGGTCCCCCCACTCTGTTGTGGCCAGACCTGTTTTTATATGGTCTGTTTTGTAGCAGTTGTAGGTTATTGCAAAACTACAAACAGCATGCAATGAAATAAAAGGGAAGAAAGAACGTTTACCATATAACTGACTGGGGTGAAATGTTTAGGCAAAGATGGAAAAAAGAAAGTAAGACATTATACCAAGAAAGAGACAAATATATCTATAAAGAGAAAACAAGCAACACAGTATAACACTCAAGGCTACTTACAATGAATAATCTTTTAGTGGTGTCTGCTTCAATAGACAATGGAAGGAGAGAAAAAAAAAAGAAAAGGAAAATATTTATTAAGAAAAAACTCTACTTTTTTTTATATTACTATAATATAACAGTAAAACAACACTTAAATAGTGTATATAAATTTTATCCTTTTACCTGTTGGCTGACAAACGAAAAGGCAGAATGAGTGATTGATTTCCACCACTGAACCTCTCCCCTAAGTCCATAATTCTGTACAATCAGTGCAAGTTAATTTCTTCTCATTTTATTCCTTCCCTATCTCTCCAACACAGTGGTGATATGGCTTCTGGGCACACAAGTGTCCAAATTTTGGGTACAAAGTGAGGTATATAATATATATCATTCAGGAAAAGTACAGTTTTACTGTCTGAAATTTTTGCTGTGGTACAAACAACTGCTTGTCTAAACGACAAGAAGGTGTTGAGGAAAAAAAAAGGGAGATTGTGACTTATCAATGAGATGCTTTTGATCAAATGATTCATTACACTGAATTACTAAAGCAAATTCCATGCCTTTGGTAACTTGGTGTGTATCTCTCTGTAACAAAGTATTATCTCTCACTAAAATAAATTATTATATTTATTTATGTATCTTGTTATTACACTAAAGCTACCAAAGTTATGAAATAGTAAAGGTAAACCCCCTCACAAAGAAAGAAGAAAGAATAATTAAGCAATGTTTGAGGACCCAGAGGAGAGAAGAGCTTCAACTGATCACTGTGTTTAAACAGTGGCTTCATCAAAGCTTTTAGGATCAATCAAGTTAGTGCAGAATAATTATGCAAAAGAACGACAGGAGTGCAGAATACCTTTATGAGTAATCAAATACTGTGTTCTGTGATTATTGGGGGCCCATAAAGATTTACACAACAGGCCCATTGTGCTATGCTAGAGAAGGAGTCCAGTGTCTAGTGGCTCAATGGCTCTTCAAGTGGGAGGGTCCTCAGATATGTGGTGTTTGGCATTAGCTTCCACATAATGGCCAATCAAAAAAATAAAAGGACTTTACCTGCAGGAGTGGTAAAGTTATGATTAATACACTGCACATAACTTAAAAGGAAAAAATTTAAGAGAAATACTGTGAGTGTATATCTCTTTAATTCACTCGACTTAAAAATACTTTGAAAAGGGAGGGATGAATCTCACCATGGCCTCCTTTAGGATATGGCACACAGTTGGGAACTGAACTTCTTCCAGAAGAATAAGGAACCATATTGATATCACCTGAATCGCTTTGAATCTAGAAACTTATGTCCTAAGGTCTAATAATGATCCAAAACAATATGTATGCTATATTATTTGTGTTGATTATGCCCTCAATGTCATAATAATAATGATCCAAAATAACAACTTCAAAAGATTCTCAGCAAATTAGCAGTAAAGCAAGACTGAAAATAAGATCATAAGATCCCCACCTACAATGTTTAGTACAGGTAAACCTATTAAAAATGTATTGAAGTGATTACTCTTTCCTAAAATAGTAAAACTATTCCCCAATAATTTAGAGAAATAACTATAGGTGCATGCTTCATAAGGAAAGTCCAATATAGCAGGCTTTACACCCAAAAGCTGTAGGCAATAATACTATGTGGGGCCTTCATTGATCTTATCTTTCACATTATCTCAATCTCCACAATGAAACTAAAACTATTCAACCTAAAACTATTCTCAACCTGCATCTCATGGTCCAATTTTTCCTCCACATACATGTGCAGAAGATTACATCCCGTGGTAGAAGTGCTACCCCCCAGTCTCAAGCTTATAATTGAGCACAACGTGTGTAGTCAGAAATTATTGTAAAATCCAAAAGAATCCCACTCATGAGAAATGATAGCACAATCTACACTAATTAGCATTAGCCAAAGAAACCATGCACCCAAGTCCAGAAGCAATCATATAGAAAACATATACTTAAGCAGGTGCATTCATGTATCTATAAGATAACCGAAAAAATACAATTGTGACATGATGATGAATGAATATTTGAATTCTTATGGTAATTCTTTCACTATCCACCAATGAGAAGAAATATTGGGAGAATGAAATTCAGAGCCCCCAGCTCAACTTTCATAGAATAAGTAAGCTCAGTAACCATTGATTACAAAATCAAAAACACAATACCAAACCCTAAATATACCATTTGATATAGCTGCTAAATAAGCATGGAATCAACTTATGCCAATTCTATAAACATCACAAAGAAGCACACAGATTCAAAATTCGTAAAACAAAAAATAGCAAAAACATAACTCAGGTGCTTCCACAGCATATTTAGCCACCCCAGATGCTTTATTTTGGAATATCCAATTATATTTGCTCGGTGCGACGTACATTCAAACCCTTGAATTTCCGGGGATAATTAAATTTCTAATCTGATTCTAGATGACAGGTGGCTAAGCAGGAGAAGACATTCAAGTTGATTTTTTTGATGCATCAGCATCTTCTTCAGTTTTGGAATTTTCTTTCTTCTCCATTACTTGCTGAACACCCTCTTGGTATCCCTCTATAAAACTCTTCATAGCATCCCTATATGCAGAAGCTCTGGTCATATACACACGCTGCAAAGCAGGTCTGAGAGTCTCCATGCCCCCTCTAGCAGCTACAGCTGTACATTAACCATTAAAAGATACATATGGATGGTCAACATCACCATTGCAAACTTATAATTCAAAGCAATGATTTGAAAACATAACCAGAAAAAATGTTGACAAAACCAAAAACAAATATAAAGGACGGGGAGGTTATAAACCATAAAAGTCATCATAGTAATAAAATCTAAACAGAATTTTGCTTCAACAGCAAGAGCTGAGAGTTTAACTCCGTGCTCTGGGGGTGGCACACAAGGTTTTAAATTACAATTACAGTTATTGTAATCTTTGTTATTGAGCAATATTATGGACTAATGCAGTCATTGTTTTGTGAAGCCTTCAAAAACCTTTGCATTGCAATACACAGACTGCAATTTAAAATCATGACATACAAGTTAATGAAAAAATCAGACTAATTGTCCATGTTCATCAAAGAGTGTTTTGGCCATCTGAGGGAAGGTAATCTTTGAGTTGATACCAAGCATCATCCTAATTGCTTTCTTTTGATGTCAGTCGATAATGCACTGGCTATATTAGATTTTGTTCGAGACATATATGGTTGGTTTAAATAATTCAGACAAAAATCTATGAGTACAAATAGACATAAAGCATAAGTAACCAAAACAATTTTAAAAGTCTAGTGACAAACATCATTGTACTTTTATACAATATAATAATCTTAGTTTTAAGAAGCCACTGAATCCAAATGGCATAACAGAATTAAATCAGAGAAATACCAAGATCCTCCAGTGTTGAGGGTTCTTTATCTTTAGTTGTTTTCTTAGCATTAGGTTCATCGGTCACTTCATCCGTCTTGTAGTCATTTGGCCGAAGATCAGGACCTATGTCACGAACCCAGCTAGCAGCATAAAGCCTAGTAGCTCGTTTCAAAACCTGAAAACTGAATGTGAGGTAACAGACTTACTCGACGCGATAAAAGTTGGAAGCATTTATTATTAATGGAAAACGGCATACCCAGATACGCTGCTCCCAGGTCAATTTGCGGCGCTTTTTAAGGTTAGGAGGATTGGGCAAAGAGGATGGAAAAGCAATTTCTTTGAGATCATAGCGCATGTAGTCGTATAGTTTCCTACACACAACTCTAACTTTCATTTCACACCTCCAAAACCAGCAACTAGCAGAAGCAGAGTAGTGAGATGGTTAGAGGGGGAAATGAGACAATGGCTAAACTGGATCATTGGTTAAAACAACTCATGATACAATAGCTATAAAAACTAACCCATTCGGTGTGGTTTTTGTTTCATGTTTTGAAATTTTCAAAAACCAAAATCAGTTTTGGCTGAGTTTTGAAAAAATTTAAAAACTAAAATCAGTTTAAGTTTTGAGAAAACAAAACCAGAAATCAAAGTCAACAAAAACAATCATTGAAATATTGTTTATAAAACCATCAAAACAATATTTGAATAACAAAATGATTGCAACAATAGTGAAGAAGAGCCAAATCAGAATTTTGCAAAGAACAATTAAGAATAAAATAATTGAAAACATATAGGAACACAAACAAACAAAATTTGTTAGCTTTGTTTCAATCTAAGAATACCATGTGTGTATGAAAGTGTTGCCAATAATTCTAATGTTGGGGATTTGTTGGCTTAAATCGTGAAAGCAAGGCCGATCGTGAAAGAAACATCAATAATCTCACGATTGGTGTGTATAAAGCAATACCAAATCAAATTGAAAACCCACTCAACAGTAACAATTGAACCCACAAGATAAAATCATTGAAACAAACCTGGGAGTACGACGTTGCACACAGTAGAAGGAAAACCGGCGATAGCTCTTGAATGGTGGCAGCAAAACTTTTTGCCGGAACAGAGACCAATATAGAGCCTGTTTGGATAAACAGCTTCTGTAAGTGCTAATGTTATGACACAAGAGCATATGCCGTATGAGCTGATAATAAGGTGATAAGCAGTTTGTGTTTGGATAGTACAATAATAAGTACTTGGTGCTACCAGCCAATATGAGAACAGGGTAGCTGCTGGGTAGTAGAATTTTGACAAAAAGATAACACAGGCACCACACTACATGACACTCTTCAAATATATTAGGCAGCAGTCTGGACTGTCTTTTAATCCAAAATAAAAAATAAAAAAAATTGATACGTACTTGATACTTAACTACGAGTTTCCAACAAGTTCCGATTACCGTCCAAATATTACATGAATTTTGAGAGGTACTGAGTGATGTTGTTCCTTTCCTAGTTGGCATTATAACTATATACTAAGAAAACAAAACATATTCAATCTAGACAAACAAATTTAGCTAAGTCTAAAACTAAAACCCTAGATTGCAATAGAACTGATTATGGTGTGCTTGATCATTAAAAAGAATTAAATTCTATTACACAAAAAACAGAACCAGGAACACAAAACAACAGGTAACTCCTCTTTTCACAAACACATGTCAATGTAACTATGTTTGATCATTGAACTCTTACACAAACATACGTATGCATCAACATAATTTGGTGGATATTTCCAAATAGCAAGACGATTTCCACTATCACTTTCTAAAGAATTTCCAAAGTAAAGACGCTCTTCAATTCTTGGATTCTCAATATCTGTTTAAGGTTTGGATGTCGAAATTGCAATTTCTTCATCTCTTCCATCTCTTTAGCATAAGAAATAAAAACCCTAAAATTATACAATGCACAGTGGAGGAAGAACTTACCAAACAGAAAGGAGAGCGAGATTCAAAGATAGAGATAGTAGACAAAGTCACGCAAAGGTTCCGGCGGAAAGCGTGGAAGCGACGGCGACGGCGACGAGCAACTTTGCAGGAGGAGTCGAGAAGAACGTTTGCATTTTTCAGAGGATGAGAAATTCACGAAGCCATGTTAATTTGGCTTAAATTCATGTAAGTTAGTGACTTTTTAAAATTGGTCTCAGTATTAAGACTAATTATTATTATTTAATTTTTTTTGTGTGTTAAAGGATAGAAGTTAAAATTTTAAAAAAATATATTTAATTCAACCTAGATTAATTATTATTATTATTTAATTTTTAGATGTTATTGTAAATGATAAAAGTTAAAATTTTAAAAAATCTAAGAGGGTTTGAATTATGGGCCTTATATTTATAAAAAAGAAGTTTCTTCAATAGGTCACTTATGTTTCTTAATTTATATTTGCAACGTAAATGTATATATTATATAATGGGAAGGATGATTAAATTCAAAAATGAATTGATTATACAATTTGAATTTTTTTCTTCTTCATCTCCTCTAATCTGCATTATTTTTCTTCCTTTGAATCTTTATTCATGGCTACTTATTCAGTTGATAACTTTACCCTTTTCAAATCCCTAATACATAACTTTACTCTGTTGTTGTTTCTAATAATAGGAGATGGGTTTGCAAGCTTCATCACCTAATAGAATTGGTGGTGGATTTTTATTATTCCGTGGTAGCTTTTGGTCTTTATAAAAGTGTGATAAATCATTTTTATGAAAAGGGAAAACAAGGAATAAATAATGAATAATTTTGGGTTTGAAAAAATCCAGGATTTGTATGATGGTTAGGGATAAAGATATGAACACAAATCCAAAATTTTGGATTAAATATTCTTTTGATCCCTATAAATTGGCGTGTTTTTTATTTACTCCATGTAACCTATTTATTTTTTTGGTTTTAGTCATTGTAACCTATTTATTTTTTTGGTTTCAGTCTTTAATCCTGAGTTTGAATTCATATTTGCATGTTCAACCTTCATACAAACCCAAAAAAATTCAAATCGATGAGAACATATGTGTTTGTTTATGAGGTATTCATGTATGTTTATTTAGTGTTCCACCATTTCAAATCATAATCATTTTTTATAGTTTGATTATGTAACTTTATTATTTACTCTTTTTGTTACAATCTTCACCATCACATTCCATTAAAGTTTCATCTTCATGTTTGTTTTTGAAGTAAGGTTTGGATTCTTAGTTTCTCAAAGTACCATGTGATTTTAATGTATGCATGATGGTGAAGTATTTTAAAAAACAAATATGTACACTAATGCTGGTATATACACTTATGCAAGTGCACTCATGCATTTATGTATGTGATTATCATTATCATGCTCTTGGTTCATGAACATCAATTGTGTAAACAAGGGCTGCAGGTGCATGATCTCTCTCAAGAACAAGAACTGAACATCAATTTTCATATATTACAATTTCGATGCAAGAGTCAGTGGCGGAGCCAGATAAAAAAATTTGGGATGGGCGCTAACGTAAAATAAAGATTATAAATAAAATGTAAATAGTATTTTAAATATAACATTAAAGTTAAAATAAATACAAAGTTAATTACTAAAAATTTAAATTACATGACTTAAAACTACCTTAAAGTAATGCTTTACGCGTTTCGAGTGACTTGAAATCGTCAATAATTGACTCTAAACTAATGCTTGCACTAATCTCCCTTTCAATATATACTGCCATGCTATCTCCAAGAAACTCATCATCCATCTTGTTTCTCAACTTAGTCTTAATAATTTTCATTGCTGAAAAAGACCTCTCAGTTGTGGTCGTAGAAACGGAAAGAGTCATGATAAGACGAAGTAGTCTATCAATCAAGAAGTAAGTTTCAGCCTGTCCAGATGCAACCAAACATGAACATAGTTCTTGAATAGTTGATAAATTATTCAAGTTTGATGCTTGACGAGCAACAAATAGAAAATGTTGGAGTTGAAATTGCAAATTATTCTTCTCTTGATCACTAAAATTCATAGGATAATATTTTTCAACTAAAGAACAAATAGTATCAATGTTAAAAGCTTTATATCCATCCTTAGGAGATAAAGAACAAGAAAGAGTTAACAAATTCATTGCCTGCTCACTGAATCTGTTATTCAACTCTTGTAACTGTTTGTCAATGGTAGTGAAAAAGATTTCAACTTTAAAGTAATATTGAATTGTGACTTGATTCTCTTCAAGACGGGAGCGTCCAAATCTTGTTGTTGAATGAACATCATTAAGATCAGTAATCTCAATACCATGCTTTTCACAAAAAGATACCACTTTAGTAAACAATATATCCCAACCATTTTCTCTCAAACCTTGAATAATATATTTTGTTGAACGAACCAAGTTCATAGCATTAACTACATCTTGATTTTTTTTTGTAAGGCTTGACAAAGCATATCTGTTATTCCCATGATTTCTTTCATCAAGTGCAAAATAAATATAAAATCAAATGCCTTCAAGTAATTGTAACAACTATCTGCATCCCCACGTGTATCATAACTTCTTCTATCTTTTGCAAATTTTTTTAAAACTAAACAAGTTGCTTCATACATGTTTATCAAGATATAAATTGAATCGTAATGTGATCCCCAACGAGTATCTCCAGCTCGTTTCAATGTACCAACTTGATTTGCACCTTTACCAGTTACAATCTCATCAATCTTTAACAAATAAGCAATTTCTTCTAATTGGGCAGCTTGTAACTCATCATGACGCTTTGTAGAAGAACAAACAACATTCACAACAAAGATCAGCTTCTCAAAAAATTTATGAACAAATTTGACTTTTCTTGATGATGTAACTAATGCAAGTTGCAATCGATGAGCAAAACAATGAACATAGTATGCATAAGGACAATCCTTCATAAAGAGGGCTTGTAAACCATTCCATTCTCCTCTCATATTGCTAGCATCATCATACCCTTGGCCAAGAATGTTAGAAACATCAAGGTTATGTCGAGAAAGTATATCACATATTGCTTCCTTAAGAGTTAAAGATGTGGTGTCTTTAACATGTGCCACATCAAAAAAAAATCTTTTGTATTAAACCAACTTTATCAACAAGTCTTAATACAAGATCCATTTGTTTCTTTTTTGACTCATCACGAGCTTCATCAACAACGATACAAAATTTGGAATCACCAATTTCCTCACGAATACTCTTTTTCACCCTACTAGAAAGAATTTGCAATAGCTCTTTTTGAATTTGATGTGAAGTATACTTGCAATTTTGTGGAGCATTTTCCAACACAACTTTTGCAACTTCATCATTGTAGGATGCTAAAAGTTTCAATAACTCAAGAAAGTTACCTTGATTTCTTGATTTGCTACTTTCGTCGTGACCCCTAAAAGCACAAGCTTGTAGTGTTAACCAACGAACAGTGTCAATTGAAGTCTTGAGTCGTAACCGATTATTCATTCTTTGACTTGAACTATGCACTTGAATAACATTTCTAATATGATCATCTTGATTCAACAAGTCTTGATAAGTTTTTATTGCATTGTTGTATGGTGAGCAAGGATCCTTCCCTATGTGTTTAAGAAAGGAACAATGTTTTCCATTCCTAACTTTCTTCCAATTTCTAAAACTCATAGAAATAAAGACAAGTGATTTGGGACGTCCACTTAGTTTTTTGCTAAAAAGGTAACATGGTAAGCAATATGCGGCATTTTCAGATGGTGAATATTCTAACCGTGATGGAAATATGCTAAACCAAGTATGTTGAAACCTTCTCGAATGATCCTCGTTACCGGACAAAGGATAGTTTTCTAAATGAATTTGATATGGACCCCATTTTAGATAAGCTATTTGTATTGCATCCACTTGATTTGGTGGATATTGCCAAATCGGATGACGCTTTCCAGGATCACGTTCCAAAGAATTTTCAAAACCATGATGCTCTTCAATTGTTGGATTCTCGAGAACTGTTTCAGATTCGGATGTCGGGATTATAATTTCTTCATCTCTCTCTTCTCTTTCAATTTCACATGCTTTCCTTTTGAAAAAAGAATCAATTTTCCTATTATTCATCTTTACTCTTCCTATAATATCATATCAGATCCAAAAATCAATTTAGAGAACATAAAAATTAAAAGAGAAAAAAATTAATAAGCTTAATTAATCAACTTTAATCCGTTTTCAAATACCGGTAACTTCACTATTAGAAATTAGCAGCAACTATGATTAAATAAACCTTATTACGGTGTATAACTATATTTGTAAATTACAGTGTTATGAATTGGCTTAATAAACCTCATATAGATTATTTTAACACATCAAGAAAGAAGAACCCTAAAAATCTCAAGAACACAAATTAAGCAATCACTTTAATTTGTTACTTTTTATAAAAGAAGAATGAATAAAGTTTTTTACCTGTTAGATGTCGATCACTTTAATTTGTTCCGATTCCGATGCCGGTAGCAAACCCATATGAGAAAGAAAGGAAAGGTATGAGCTTTTTACCTTATCTGTATTTTAACCTAACTTTGAATGAAAAAAAAAATTAATTTTAATTTAAAATAAGGATGTTTTAGTAATTTAATATATATGAATTAAAAAAAAAAGTTGAGGGGTGGCCGTGGCCTTCCCACGTCCCCCCTCAGTTCCGCCACTGGCAAGAGTTAAACTAAGTGAGCTCATGGCTGAGTGGCAAAGATGCAGACATTTTAATCAAAGGGTGTGCATTTGAATCCAACAAGTTATAAAAAATTATTTTGTTAAATTTGTCATTGCTACGTGGACCGCTACGTGGACCAATAAAAAATAATTGTGTAAGTCATGTATGTATTAACCACAGAAAAATATAAATTATATACATCTGTGTATTAATCACAGACTATTTAAACCAAGAAATTTTATTATAAGTGGTATTTTATTATTTTGTCAAGGTTGGATTTTTTTTCAAAAATGAATTCAATTACACATATTTTATTGAGGGGGAGTGTTGTCGCTCTTATTGTGACTCTCTCCGATTTGAGGGTTTAATCTTTATAATATTAGTAATAAATTACACATATTTTATTGAGGGAGAGTTTTGTCGCTCTTATTGTGACTCTCTCAGATTTGAGGGATTAATCTTTATAATATTAGTAATAAATGTGTGTGTTCGCACAGGTTCTTGTTTGGACTCATAATATGCTTTATCAATGTTGAATTCATATTTTCAGACTATTAACATTTATAGAATTGCAAACATAAGCTAATATAATCCCCCAACTGTGATTCCTTTATCAAAAAATTACATTAAAAAACAAAGGTAACATGAATAAAACATTTAATAGTACTTATTTATTATAAACTTCAAAAGACAATATATCAACCTATCCAATAATATGTCTCAAACTAAACTATAAAATCTTGAACTTCATCATTGCAACAATACCAAAGCTCAAACCAAAAAAAATGATATAAGAACCAAAATCAAAAACTCACTAACTTACAGGGACCAAAAGACGATTTAAGCCAAAAAAATTTTATCATAAGTGGTATTTTATTATTTTGACAAGGTTGGATTATTTTTTTCAAAAGTGAATTCAATTACACATATTTTATTGAGGGAGAGTTTTGCTGCTCTTATTGTGACTCTCTCCGATTCGAGGGATTAATCTTTATAATTATTAATAATAAATTCGTGTGTTTGCACGGGATCCGTTTGGATTCATAATATGCTTTGTCAATGTTGAAATCATATTTTCGGACCGTTAACATTTAGAGAATTACAAACATAAGCTAATATAATCCTCCAATTGCGATTCCGTTATCAAAAAATTACATTAAAAAACAAAGGTAACATGAATAAAATATTTAATAGTGCTTAGTTATTATAAACTTCAAAAGACAATATGTCAACCTACTCCCTCTGTCCCATATTATAAGCAAATTTCACCTTTTTAGATTCATTAAATAATTAACGTATCTAGTCTATATATAGATTAGATACATTAGTTATTTAATGAATCTAGAAAGGTGAAATTTGCTTATAATAGGGGACGGAGGGAGTATCTAATAATATGTCTCAAACTAAATTGTAAAACCTTGAACTTCATAATTGCAACAATACCAAAGCTCATAACTTTTTTTCCATCCTACAACAGCATGAAGAAATATATGAAAGTCTATATTGTTATTTCAAAGTGTAGCATAAAAGGAAAAAAAAACTCATTTATCAACTAACAAAGTGCTTGGAAGACCTCCTTGTAAACAACATTTGTAATAGTCGAACATGATGCATTATCCTTGTCATATATCAAGATTTATTTTAAACCACTTTTGCTCTTAACTCTCGAAATTACAACATACAATTGGTCCTGACTAAAAACAGGTGTAGGCAAATACAATCCCACATTATCAAGTGATTAACCTTGGGACTTATTTATAGTTATTGTGTATGAGACAATGATCGGAAATTGTCTCCTAATCAACTTGAATGGCCATGGGAATCAAAAGGTGACGTAGACATTCGGGGAGCATAAATTATACTACCAATGTTCTTTCTAGGCATAAATTTTGCCTCAATGACGTGATTTACTAACCTTGTCACAATTAATCTTGTTTCATTGCACAATCTCCCACTTTTGATGATGACAACCATTGAAACTTTGATAAGTTTTTCTCCCCCTAACATTGATAACTCCCCCTTGATCAATGAGTGAGAATTTTGAAGGATTTGTTGTTGCTGCAAATGTTAGAGACAAGTATAAATATACACACACATTGAAGGTGTGAAAAACACAAGAAATGGGAGTTTGAATTAGGTTTTACAAAAACAATTTTTTTTACCAACTCAAGAACACCACTAACAAGTTAATAAAAATGAAATAAAAACACAAGTAGTTTTATCTTGGTTTACTTGAAACTCAAAGCTACTCTAGTCCATCCACCAAGGTGATTTTGCCTTATACACAAGGACTTAATCCACTATAATAAACATATTACAATAATCACAAAGAATAACCCTCTTTATCTTCTCAAGGATCCAACTATACCCTAGTCTCCTTAAGGACTCATAAAGAATAACCTTATTTGTCTTCTCAAGGATAACCTCATTAAGGAATCAAACAAATAGTTTGAATAATATTTTGTGTGTTACAAGTTGCTTCTATACAAGCAGATTTTATAAAATGATAAACAAACACTTAAAGAAAATTGTGTACAAAAGAATGAAAGTTTCTCACAAAGAAACAAACTTGTCAAAATGTTGTATCACCGACGACTTCTTCAAGTCTCCAATTCTCACTTATATAGCATAAGAAGAAGACCGTTGGAGGGGAAAATGGGGAAAGCTCATAGAGCGGCTGTCCACTGTTTCATGGTGAAAAGAGTGATACTGCGTACTGTCCTTCGCCCACAAAATCAGTCACATGTGTGACATATAGTATTATCCTTTACCCACAAAATCAGGTAGTGGAAATGATATTCGATTTGTACTATGTACTATTTGATCACATTCTCATTTGATCTTATCTTCAATTTTATTGGCTTCTGATGAGAGTTTATGAAGCATGAAATGAAGAAACATATAGCTGGATTCAAAAGCTTCAGAATCTTTAGTCAGAACCTTAACATCATTAGTAGTCTGACTTAAGATCTTCAGTATCTTCAGAGTCTTCAAAATCTACAGATAAAACCTTGATAACCTCAATCGTCTAGCTTGAGATCTTTAGAATCTTCAGCTACGTATCATAACTTCAGAAGCTTGCCATTCTTCAGAAGCTTTGGTGATTAGAGTCACGTCCAGAAGCACGAACTTAGAGAAGGGCGCGATATGTTGCACGCAATAGAAGGAAAATTGGCGATAACTCTTGAATGGTGGCAGCAAAACTTTTTGCCGGAACAGAGACCAATATAGAGCCTGTTTGGATAAATAGCTTTTGTAAGTGCTAATGTTATGACACAAGAGCATATGTTATATGAGCTAATAATAAGGTGATAAGCAGTTTGCGTTTGGATAGTACAACAAAAAAAAAATTAATCCAACAAAAGATATGTGAGTTGTGGACTTAGTTGAAGCAACAAGCAAAAATGTTATGAACACCAAGTTACTACAACTCTTAATTGAAATATAAAATATCAATTATTTCCAAAAAAAGAGGAGACAAACAAAAATACACTAATTTAATTTGTTACAATGTTTTATTGGAGGAAAATCTTTTGATTCCTTTCAACCTTTTATTTAAACTTACATCCCTTACTTGGTGCTACCAGTCAATATGAGAACATGGTAGCTATTGGGTAGTAGAATTTTGACAAAAAGATATCATAGGCACCACACTACATGACACTCTTCAAATATATTAGGCAGCAGTCTAGTCTATCTTTTAATCCAAAAATAAATTGATACGTATTTGATACTTAACTACGAGTTTCCAACAAGTGTCGATTATGATCTAAATAATACATGAATTTTCAGAGGTACTGAGTGATGTTGTTCCTTTCCTAGTTTGCATTATAACTATATACTAAGAAAACAAAACATATTCAATCTAGACAAACAAATTTAGATAAGTCTAAAACTAAAACCCTAGATTGCAATGGAATTTGACTATGGTGTGCTTGATCATTAAAAAGAATTAAATTATATTACACAAAAACATAACCAGGAACATAAAACAACATAATAGGCAACTCCTATTTTCACAAACACATGTCAATGTAACTATGTTTCATCATTAAACACTTATACAAACATGTGTACTACATCCACATAATTTGGTGGGTATTTCCAAATAGCAAGACGATTTCCAGGATCACTTTCTATAGAATTTTCAAAGTCACGACGCTCTTCAATTCTTGGATTCTCAATATCTATTTAAGGTTTGGATGTCGAAATTGCAATTTATTCATCTCCTTCATCTCTTTAGCATAAGAAATAAAAACCCTAAAATTATACAATGCACAATGAAGGAAGAACTTACCAAACAGAAAGGACAGCGGGATTCAAAGATAGAAATAGTAGACAAAGTCACGTAAAGGTTTCGGCGGAAAGTGTGGAAGCAACGGAGAGGAGCAAATTTGAAGGAGGAGTCGAGAAGAACGTTTGCATTTTTCAGAGGATGAGAAATTCACGAAGCCAGGTTAATTTGGCTTAAATTCATGTAAGTTAGTGACTTTTTAAAATTGGTCTCAGTATTAAGACTAATTATTATTATTTAATTTTTTTTAGTTTTAAATGATAAAGGTTAAAATTTTAAAAAAATTAGTTAATTCAACGTAGACTAATTATTATCATTTAGTTTTTTGATGTTAAATGATAAAAGTCAGAATGTTGACGCTGTCAAGGTTTTAACTGAAGATTCTAAAGTTTTTGAATCCAATTGTATGTTTCTTCATTTTATGTTTCATCAAATTTCATTAGAAGCCAATTAATTGGAAGATAAGATCAAAATGGATACGTGATCAAATAGTGCATGGTACAAATCAAATATTTCTTCTACTCCCTGATATCATGGGCAAAGGATAATATTATACATCACAAATATCACTGAAATTATGGGCGAAGGATTGTACTATGTATCACTCATTTCACCAATCCAACAGTGGACAACCACTCTATTGATATCCTCATTTTGCCATCCAATTGTCTCTTTTCTTATGCTATATAAGTGGGACTTGGAGACTTGAAGAAGAGCATAGACAAACTACATTATTTGGCAAGTTTATTTCTATGTGAAAAATTATCAATTTTGTACACAATTTTCTTTTAGTATTTTATTTTTCATTTATGTAAAATCTTCTTGTGTAGAAGCATCTTGTAAACATAAAATCTTTGATCCAAACATGTTGTTTGTGATTCCTTAAGGAGACCGGGGTATAGTTGAATTCTTGAGAAGACAAAGAAGGTTATTCTTTGTGATTATCGTAATCAGTTGATTATAGTGGATTAAGTCCTTGTGTATAAGGAGAAATAACCTTGGCGGATGGACTAGAGTAGCTTTGAATTTCAAGCGAACCAGGATAAAAATACTTGTGTTTTTATCTCTTTATTCTTAGTATTTATTTGGTGTTGTTGAGTTAGTAAAAAGCTTTTGTTTTTAAAACTCAATCCAAACCCCCCATTTCTTGTGTTTTCACACCTTCATTATTTACTGCTTTATGATCTAATTCATGTAATATGTTAATCTGCTATAAGTACGTTGTACACGTTGTCTCAGACATTATGTCCAACATTTGTCCTGCAAAAAAACTGAATTTCACATTCCAATTTTTTTCATCATAATAAAATACCATTTTATTAAAATGTCTATTAAATAAGTATTGACTCATTTTTCAAGTTTTTCATTTTTTTTCAAAAAAAAATAAGTGGTTATTATTCGACTTAATCATAAACCCTTGATTTGAATCACAAGAGAATTTTTTTAAGAGAAAACACTTTTTCTCAATTTAATTTGAACCACATCTTTCACTTGATTTGAATCAAAGCCAAATCTTTTCAAAAAATTTGAGCATGATTTGACTCATGAGGTACCTATGATTCAAATTATAATGTGTCAAATCAGTCCCTTTTACACGTGGCTATTGATTTTCATATTTCTCTCATTTCATTAAAACACTCCACCATTTTATTACAACTCAATTTTGAATTTTTCACAAAACCAAACCTATTTCATTCATTCTCATATCACCACTCATTATCACTATCATCAATCTAGTTTTTTTTCATCACCTTCTTCAACATGAGTTTAAGCCAAACAATAATGGAGCTCTCAGAAAAACAAAAAGGGAAAAGGAAAGTATCATCCTTCAGTCATCTTCCTCCAATTTTGAAAAAGGCAAAATCAAAGGTTCAAGCGAGTAAGGAAACATATGATGCAAGGTTTCCCATAAATTAAAATGCAAGCAAGAACACTCAAGAATCTACTCAGGATGTATCTTTCATCTATCAAAAGGTCGGTCATTTGGTTCCTGATGGCAAGCTCAAGAGGTACGTAAAAGAGTTTCTTAACAAACTTGTTGAAGTTGGGTACTTTCTGAATAAGTCTATTGAATATGAGATAGGGATTAGTTTTCTGAAACCATTACGGCAACACAATCTGTTGAAGTTTATTAGGATGAATAGAAAATTTAATCCATGTCATATCAAAGCCTTTTATTGCAATTTGAAGGTAACGAGTAATGGTCTTGAAAGCTTCTTCCGTAATCAAGTGATTAAGTTTTTCGTTATATGACTTCAAACATCATTTTGGTTTAGTTTCAAAAGGAAATGAAATGTGTATTTCAAATTCATCTGACTTTAATAGAACTGAGTTTGTCCAGAGTATCTCCAAGTCTATTTTTAAAGACTGACTTGACTTAGCTAACTTCCATATTAGTCAAGTCAAATTTGGAATGATAATTTTGCACTAGATTATTGTGAAAGTTTTGTATAGGAAGCCCCATAATTGAGCAAGAGTTGATGATCACGATTTATACCTCATGTGGGTTCTTTGTTGAAATGTTTGATGTAATTGGCTCAAGTTCATTCTGATCAGGATTGATTACTCTAGGACTTATCCACAAAGACCATTGTTCCCTTATTCCTTCATTCACTTAATTTTAATCATGAATAGTATCTCCTTCATTGATAAAGATTTAGTTAAAACACCAAAGCTCATTGATTCAACTGCTATCAAATTGATGCGGTACTTTAAGGATGAAAAGAATGTGTATTATTATTTGAACAATATTGGTAGGTATGTTTATGATGATATGATTGATTTCCAAAAGGTATGGAAATCAAGAAGAAGAAGAAGAAGAAGAAGAAGAAGAAGAAGAAGAAGAAGACTGTAGCGGTCCTTGAGCACATTGGTTCATTCTCTTCTACTCCATCTAGCTTCTTTGATAGGTTATTGTTTGATGATACCAAGGAATATTTTGATGGCTTGGTGAGAAAGATTATGACTGGTTGTCAAATCAGAGAGAATAGTTTTCATGCACACATTGACTTGGTTGTTAAAGAAGCAAAAAAGAGAGACAAGAAGATTGAAGCTGAGTTATCTGTTGTGAAAGGTCTCCTAAATTATCTTAAGGACTCTACCCTAGTATTCAACCTTAATGATTCTAATCCTGCCTCTGATCCTCCTCCCGTTGATGTAGCTTAGTTATTTCATGCATCGTATCACATCATATCATCATATGCATTTTATTTTCATCATGTTTATTTTTATGTTTTTTTACTCTTGTCAGTACTTTCTACTATTTTGGGATATGATTATGAATATTGATATGGGTTTATGTCTTTTTGGCGTGTTTAAGATATATTTTGAGATATATTGATATGTTATTGTTCTTGATCTGTCACTTATCTCTTTATCTCTTAATACTTTCTAAAATTGCATTTATTGTCGTTATGCATGTATGCAAGTTTCTGGTGCTTAATTTTCTAGGCCTTACATATATCATGGTAATTCATTTGCATTTTTTCTCTCTTTTTGATATTTGTCAAAGAAGGAAAAGTTGTCGAGATATTATCGATATTTATACACAATAAGTGTATGATGTAAGGGGGCACGAGTGGTCAAGTTTCAAAGTGTACTTTATCATCATCTTGTGCTTATCAATAAAAACATGGAATTATGAATCGTTGTTCAATACTTATCAAAATAATCGCTTAAATCAAATCACCAATAATATCTCCAAATTTTCCAAACATCAAAAAAGGGGAGACTGAAATTGCAGTTATCGTCAGTATTACTTTTAGTTTTGATTGTTCACCAATTTGTGTGTATAATGTTTGATTTATCATTTGTTTATATTCTTCTCCAATTATGTGAATTTAATTGAATTGTTGTTGTAACATTATTGTCATAATTATGTTGGAATTATATGCATTATTAGTATTATCATTGTTGTTCTAATAGTATTATCATAATTCTTTTGGAATAATATGTATTATTAGTATTATCATTATTATTGTAACAATATTATCATAATTCTCTTGGAATAATTCTCTTCGAATATTTTAATCATTGTACTTTTAAGAAACATTTTGACTCATTGACTTAGTTAACATGTTTGTGTCTTTTTAGCCTATGAACTAGTTTTATTTTAAAATTATAAGTGTTGCTAGAATCACAAGTTATAAGACTTGAATCAAAGCTGCAAGGTTGTGTGATTCTAATCATACATATGTGTGAGTCAAATCATAGAGCATCATGAAAGGTGGGATTCAGATTTGCCTTATTTTAGTCGAATAAAAGCAAAGTATGATCCGAATCACAACTTTTTTTGAGTCGAATCATGAGGTGTACATGACTCGAATGATGGTATCCTTCCCCCTTTTTTTCAACCTTTGATTCAAGTTGATTATCTCTTTGGATAGAATCATTACTTAATGATTTGATAAAAACCTTTTTATCTCAGCAAGTTGAGAGAAGAAATTCCCAAGAGCGTGTGTCTACCCTCTTACATAATTATTCATCTTTCTCCTTTTTGTCAATGAAAGAGTGTATGCCACCTTAGAGAGAAAAACTTAGAAAAGTGTGAAGAATCATATCTCTAGAATCATTGTTGCTCTTGTGTTCTTGTTGAAGACCAAGAAACCCAGAGAAAGTGAATAGGATTTGATCAATTAAGTGATATGATTGATCAATCTTATAACAATCACCCAAGAACCTAGAAACCCAGTTTTGGCAAGAAGCTTGTGAGAACTTAGTTTTGTTCTTCATTCACCAATACCTAAATTACTTGTTGATATCTTGTGATTAACCTCATAGAATATTGATCTTTTGAATGTTAGTCATGTGTGTGATATTCTTCATATACTATCCATCACCTTCAACCTTTTTGAAAAACAATTATTGTTGATCTTCAACTCTAATGATTGAATATGAAAGGTAGATAAAAGGTACATTAAGGAATCTAATATTTTTATTTGAAGTTATGTTTTTGTGTATCAAGTAGAAGAATCGTTTCTTGAACATGGATTTTGGTTGTGTGTTATCCACAAAGAGAGAAGGGTGTCTTTGTACTCCATTAAAGACTTTGGTGAAACCATGTGAAGGTTGTTGCAAAATAAAGTTGGGAGTTATCCAATGAATCAAGACTAATGGAAACCGCTCAGATAAGTCTTCGTCATATTCAAGGGAAGAATACTGCAGAAAGGAAGCTTGGAGCAGGTTATTATGTGTTGGTTCTATGTGTTGGCAGCAATTTTGGTAAAACCAATAGTGTTCATAAGTTGTCACAAGTGGTGTCTTGACATAAGATATCATGTACCTGCAAGATGTTTAAAATCTGATTGTGCAGGATTTTACTGAGATGTCAGACCCGATGTCATGACATGTGTATACAGAACATTCAGTCTGAATGTTATGTATTATGTGATTGCGTTTTTAATGCTAATATATGTATGATTGATGAGATGATTGAACACGCTATCAATCAGTAATTACAACCAGATTTACTTATTTTCCAACGAGATATAATCAACTGTCATGAGAAGATATGAATGGAAAATAGTTTTAGGGTTTTATGATGTCCAAGCCCAGCCAATTACTTCTATATAAAGTACATGGAAAACCTGGTTTTATACACAAGAAATAACGAACGAAATATTGAGAGAGAATAAGGGTTTTAGTCTTGTGTGGTTGTGTGAATTGTAAGCCATTCAATTCATCCAAGATGATTGAATTGGTCTAATTTTTTAGTTGTAATTTGTCCACTCTAAGCTTTGAAGCATGAGTGTGTGTTTACTTGATTGAAGCTTTTAAGCAAGATCAAGTATGTGTCTTTGAAGAGTGTCTTCTTTTCATTGTAATTCTTGTTTTATATCATTGTTGTGATTGAGGGGGAGTGAGTAGGATCTCATATCTAAGATTTCTTAGGTAGAAGTCACACGGGTAGAGATTAGGTGAAAAAACTGTAACTTGAAGTTGTTTACTGAGAGTCTTTGAACTGATTTTGTTTAGTGGATTTCCTTCCTGGCTTGGTAGCCCCCAAACGTAGGTGAGTTTTCACCGAACTGGGTTAACAATTGCTTGTGTCTCTTACATTATTGTTCTTTATCTTTTGTCCTGTTTGTATTGTTCATATATTAGTGTCGTGACATTACCTTCGACATGGTAGCCTGTTCACAGACCACCTATTCTGGATGGATCCAACTATGACTACTGGAAACCTCGAATGGTAGCCTTCCTAAAATCTCTGGATAATAAGGCTTGAAGGTTGTTTTAACAGGCTGGGAACATCCAGTTATTACTAAGGATGGAGAAGCTACAACTAATAAGAAGGCCGAGGAACAATGGACCAAGGAGGAGGATGATCTAGCCATTGGGAACTCTAAAGCATTGAATGATATATTCAATGGAGTAGATAAGAATATCTTCATATTGGTAAACAACTGTGAGGTGGCTAAAGATGCTTGGGACATTCTCAAAACCACTCATGAAGGCACCTCTAGAGCGAAGATGTCTAGACTGCAGCTGCTCACTACCAAGTTTGAAAATTTAAGGATGAAAGAAGATGAAAATATTCATGAATTTCATATGAATATCCTTGAAATTGCTAATGCCTCGGGATCTGGGTGAGAAGATGTCAAATGAAAAATTAGTGAGGAAAATACTCAGGTCACTTCCTAACAGATTTGCCATGAAAGTGACAGCCATAGAAGAGTCTCAAGACATTTCCAATATGAGAGTTGATGAGCTAATTGGATCCCTCCAAACATTTTAGATGGGAATGTGTGATGGATCTGAAAAGAAAGTCAAAAGCATAGCCTTCATGTCAAACACTGAGGAGAAAGAGGAGGAAAGTGGTCAAAATATTGATGAAGATCTGGCAAATGATGTAGCATTGTTGGGAAGACAGTTCAACAGACTTCTGAAAAAGATGGATGTAAGGTCTAAGGCTAATGTCAAGAACTTCTCATTTGACATCAGTAAATCCAACAATGCTGGAAGAAGAACAAGATCAGATGAAAAGCCCAAATAAGGAAAAGGAGTTCAGTGCCATGAATGTGATGGGTATGGACATATTAGAACAGAATGTGGAACCTACCTCAAGAAATAGAAGAAGAGTCTTGCTGCTACTTTGTTTGATGAAAGTGAAACAAAAGAGTCTGCAAATCTTGTGACTGCCTTGACTGGAAGATGGGGTTCTGATGAAGACTCAAGCGATGATGAAGTGACCTTTGATGAGTTATCCACTACCTACAAAAAGTTGTGTCATAGAAGTGAAGAAGTGTGTCAACAAGTTGAAAGTCAGAAGAAAGTGATAGCACAACTGGAGAATGAGAAGGAAGAACATTTGGAAACCATATCTAAGTTAAAAACTGAAGCAGTATTCTTGAATTCTAAACTGGATGAGATGACCAAGTATGTCAGAATGCTAAACAATGGAACTGACACCTTAGACAAAATTCTCCAAACTGGACAAATGGCAGGAGACAAGTTTGGCATTGGGTTCAATGAATCTAAACCTGAGTGCAGTCACACTTGTAGCAAACCTAAATCCAAACCTAAGTGCAGTCACACTGGTAGCAAACTAAAGATGTCACATAATATGTCACAACATCATAAAGGAAGACAACAGAAAGGGAAACATCAAAGATGGAGATGTCATTACTGTGGAAAATTTGGCCACGTAAAACCATTCTGCTATAAGTTGTATGGCTATCCTAGTCCTTCTCATCATCAACCCAGACCCAAACATCACATACCTGTCAACAGAAAACAATGGGTTCCTAGGACTGGTGTTACAAACTTGATAGCTCACACTTCCTTCAGAGTTTCAGCCAAAGAATACTAGTATTTTGACAGTGGGTGCTCCAGACACATTGCTGGAAACAAAAACCTGCTAACTAGCCTTCATCCTCATGCCACCAGCTATGTAACCTTTGGTGATGGAGCAAAGGGTGAAATAAAGGGAATTGGTAAGCTTAATTGCCCTGGAGTTCCTAATCTTGACAATGTCCTACTTGTTAAGGGACTGACTGCAAACCTAATAAGCATCAATCAACTGTGTGACCAAGGTCTAACTGTAAACTTCACTAAAACTGAATGTTTAATTACTAATAAAGAAAATGAAGTGATCATGAAAGGAGTTGGTTCTAAAGACAACTGCTAGATGTGGAGTTCTCAAGAAACTGGTTATTCTTTAATGTGTACTTTAGCCAGAGAAGAAGAAGTGAAGATATGGCATCAAAGATTGGGCCATCTGCATCTTAAAGGTATGAAGAGGATTATATCTGTTGAAGCTGTTAGAGGAATTCCCAACTTGAAGATTGATGAAGGAAGGGTTTGTGGAGAATGTCAGATTGGAAAACAGACAAGGATGTCACACCAGAAGCTCAGACATGATACCACTTCCAGAGTACTGGAACTCCTCCATATGGATTTGATGGGACCCATGCAGGTGGAAAGCCTTGGTGGGAAGAAGTATGCCTATGTAGTGGTAGATTACTTCTCTAGATACACCTGGGTGTATAAGAATAAATCTGATAAACAAGGGGTGGTTACTAAAAATAAAGCAAGATTAGTAGCACAAGGATATACTCAAGTTGAAGGAGTTGACTTTGATGAAACATTTGCCCCTGTAGCTCGCCTTGAGTCCATTAGACTATTGCTTGGAGTGACATGTATTCTAAAGTTCAAACTGTTCCAAATGGATGTAAAAAGTGCCTTCTTGAATGGCTACTTAAATGAGGAAGTATATGTTGAACAACCTAAAGGATTCACAGATCCGAATCTTCCAAAGCATGTGTATAAGTTGAGGAAAGCCCTCTATGGTTTGAAACAAGCTCCTAGGGCTTGGTATGATAGACTCACAGTGTTCCTCACCAACAATGGATACAGGAAGGGAGGTATTGACAAGACCCTATTTGTTAAGAATGAAGGAGGAAAACTCATGGTGGCTCAAATATATGTGGATGATATTATGTTTGGTGGGATTTCAGGTCAGATGGTCGAACATTTTGTTAAACAAATGCAGTCTGAGTTTGAAATGAGCCTTGTTGGAGAGCTGACCTATTTTCTTGGGCTACAAGTCAAGCAGATGGAAGATTCTATCTTTCTATCTCAAAGCAAATATGCCAAAAACATTGTTAAGAAGTTTTGCATGGAGAATGCAAGTCATAAAAGAACACCTGCTCCTACACATCTGAAAGTCTTCAAAGATGAAAATGGTGTTAGTGTAGATCAAAGTCTCTACAGAAGCATAATAGGAAGTCTGCTATATCTCACAGCAAGCAGACCTGACATTGCCTTTGTTATAGGTGTTTGTGCTAGATATCAAGCTGAACCAAAAGTCAGTCACATAAACCAAGTGAAGAGGATACTAAAATATGTCAATGGCACTAGTGACTATGGGATGTTGTATACTCATGGATCTGGATCTATGCTGACTGGATACTGTGATACTGACTAGGCTGGAAGTGTTGATGATAGGAAAAGCACATCAGGAGGATGTTTCTTCTTGGGGAACAACTTAATATCATGGTTTAGTAAGAAACAAAATTGTGTGTCCCTATCCACTGCTGAAGCTGAATACATAGCAACTGGGAGTAGTTGTTCTCAACTGGTTTGGATGAAACAAATGTTGACTGAATACAATGTCACACAAGATGTCATGACATTATACCGTGACAACCTGAGTGCTATAAATATTTCTAAGAATCCTATTCAGCACAGCAGGATAAAACACATTGATATTCGTCATTACTTTATTAGAGAACTAATGGAAGAGAAAATCATAGCCCTGAAGCATGTTACTACTGAAATGCAATTAGCTGACATATTTACAAAGGCTTTGATGCTAATCAATTTGAATATTTAAGAAGAAAATTAGGGATTTGTATTCATGAGAATTTATAGCAATAAAAATATTGTCTGGCCACTTAAAAGAAAGTGCCCCATTTATGGAAAATCATTACCTAGTATTGGAACTACCATCTATAGCATTTTCACACGCAGCCTCACCTAAACCACTTCTATATTCCTCAAACTTCATCGACCATCTCTACTAGGGCAACAAAAATTCTTTCACAAGCTCAACAAGATGTCACAACATCCTTCATCTTCTGGTTCTAAAAACACCAAACCTGCGCACAAAGCAAGAACACCCTCCATGGATTTTCTTAATGAAGACATTTTGGAAGTGATTCCCCTATCAGTAATCCTAGGCGACGCTCCTGGTCCATCTTCCACTGCAGGAAATACTCAAGGTAACAGTTCTGATAACCCTCCCTCTAAGGATGACATGCATTATACTGATCATGTCATTAGAAATCTTGTCACGAGGATCCTTAATGAAGGACACTCTGTCAAGGGAGTTTCCACTCCTCTATCTAAAAGGGACCCCTCTCATGAGGTTAGACCTCAAAATGAGAGAGATGATGATTCATCTAGATCTGAGAAAGATATTGCTGCTGAAGGACTATGCTCATTAGGGCAAACCTTGCCTAGTAAGAAACCTGTAGATGCTTCTCAGTCTAAGAAGCATGACTCTGCTGAGAAGGTGATTGACTTGGAAGAAGAAAGCTCAGATGATGAAGATGACAACTTGCTTCATCACTTGAAGCCAAGTGTTTCTAAGAGAATGAAGACCAGGAACGGTAGGTCTGTGGCTGAGATGATGATAGCCAAAACCAGTAAGAAGGCTACTGCTGTAGACCCTTCAAAGTCATGGAGTAAAGTGAAGGTAAAAAAGAGAAATGTAAGAGAAAGTTCTGATTCAGAGGATGATGTTGAAGACGATGTCCCGGACATCTCTCCTATCAAAAGGTCTACTGGTAGAAAATCTCCTACTAAGGTTGCTGTTGTACATTTGGATAACATTTCCTTCCATCTGGAAGATGGTGTAGCCAAGTGGAAATTTGTAATCCAAAGGAGAGTAGTTGTGGAAAGAGAATAGGGGAAGGATGTTGTGGAAGTTAAGGAAGTTATGGATCTGATCAAGTCTGCTGGTTTAATGAAAACAGTTAGTGGTTATCTCAATGTTTTAAAGGTCTTGTTAAAGAGTTTGTGGTGAACATCCCTGAGGATATTGCTAACAAGAACAACAAAGAGTTTGTAAGGTGTTTGTTAGAGGAAGGTGTGTGAAGTTCTCTCTGTGATTAATAAGTTCCTGGGAAGAGGAACAGAAGGTGTTGTTGAACTAGAGGCCACAAACAATGAAGTCTGTAGGACAATAACTGCTGGACAAGTCAAGGAGTGGCCAAGCAAAAAGCATCTCTCTGCTGGAAAATTAACTGTGAAATATGCTATCTTGCATAAGATAGGGTCAGCAAACTGGGTACCAACAAACCACATCTCTACAATCTCTAATGCTCTTGGAAGGACCATATTTGCTATTGGAACCAAGCTTAATTTTGATTCTGGAAGGTTCATGTTTGAACAAATTGTCAAACATGCTTCCACAAATGCAGTGAAGCTGCCCATTGCTTTTCCCTCAATAATTTGTGGGATAATCCTAAGCCAGCAACCTGGAATACTGAGCACAAGTGATATCCCTAGTAGAAGAAAACCTCCATTGTCAGTTCATTACAAATTATTTGAAGGCAGTCATGTCAATGACATTGTCATCACATCTGCTATGAAGAAGCCAACCTCTCAAGGTGGCCTGATTGCTGAACTGAAAGAGACCTGTAAGGAATTGGAGACTGGGATTAGGGTGGCTAAAGCTAGGAAAGAAGCTTTGGAGGTTCTGATTAATAGCTTGGAGCAAGGAGACATGGATAATGTTGGTCAAGCCAAGGACACAGATGATCACACCTCAAGTGAGAGGTCTGAATCTCAAGATAAATCAAGTGGCAGTTCTGGATCTGAAGCTGATGAAGATGCTAGCTCCTCTGACTGAGTAGTGGTGAAGATGGTTCCCCTGTTATAATGATTTGCTGTTCTGGATGCTTTAAGGTTTGCAGTTTTTTTGGCAGTCTTGTTTGATGCCTTGATGTAATTTTTGGGTTCTTTGTGATTTATATGGATTTCTTTTTATCTCAGCTTATATAGCTGTGTATAATATGGTTATGTAACACCTGACATTATGTTTTAACATTCTATATGTTATAACATTCTATGTGACATTCTCTGTTGGACTAATAGACATTTATTTTGTCTCATTGGTCTCTTTGGTCTATTTTGACTAAAAAGGGGGAGAAGTTATTATATGGAGAGCTGCAGTTAATTTGTGGAGAGCTGCAGTTAATATGTGCTATGAAGTAGCGAGGCTATAAATAGATGACAGCTGATGTTGAACAGAATGATGTTCTGTGTTGTACAGGTGTTTTGAAGGAGATGTTTTGATGTTGAAGGAGATGTCAGATGGGGTGATGGATGTTACAGGTGTTGTTGAAGGAGATGTCTGTATTGAACAGACTTAGGGGGAGAAGAAGCACTTATGTGTTTAATGCGCATTTACTAGTTGCTATTATAGCTAGTAAATGTGTGGTTTATTACTTCTGTTGCTAAACTACTGATATGTTTTTTGTACTCTTGGGAACAAGTGGACTAATATATGTTTTAGCCAAAATTTGCCAAAGGGGGAGTTTGTTGGTTCTATGTGTTGGCAGAAATTTTGGTAAAACCAAGAGCGTTCACAAGTTGTCACAAGTGGTGTCTTGACGTAAGATATCATGTACCTGCAGGATGTTTAAAATCTGATTATGCAGGATTTTACTGAGATGTCAGACCCGATGTCATGACATATGTATACAGAACATTCAACTGAATGTTATGTATTATATGATTGTGTTTTTAATGCTAATCTATGCATGATTGATGAGATGATTGAACATGATATCAATCAGTAATTACAACCAGATTTACTTATTTTCCAACGAGATATAATTAGCTGTCATGAGAAGATATGAATGGAAAATAGTTTTAGGGTTTTATGATATCCAAGCCCAGCCAATTGCTTCTATATAAAGGACATGGAAAGCCTGGTTTTATACACAAGAAATAACGAACGAAATATTGAGAGAGAATAAAGGTTTTAGTCTTGTGTGGTTGTGTGAATTGTAAGCCATTCAATTCATCCATAGATGATTAAATTGATCTGATTTTTGAGTTGTAATTTGTCCACTCTAAGCTTTGAAGCATGGGTGTGTCTTTGCTTGATTGAAGCTTTTAAGCAATATCAAGTATGTGTCTTTGAAGAGTGTCTTCTTTTCATTGTAATTCTTGTGTTTATATCACTGCTGTGATTGAGGGGGAGTGAGTAGGATCTCATATCTAAGAGTTCTTAGGTAGAAGTCACACGGGTAGAGATTAGGTGAAAAGACTGTAACTTGAAGTTATTTACTGAGAGTCTTTGAACTGATTATGTCTAGTGGATTTCCTTCCTGGCTTGGTAGCCCCCAATGAAGGAGAATTGCGATCCAAAACGCAGCGGAATTTAAAAATTTCTCCTTTAATGATCCTTACGAATGGGCAGGATCAGTGATAGAATTGTTACCTCTTGTGACGATCACGAACGTTGAACGATGACAACGCCTCTACTCAGTCCACACGAACGGATTCCTTCAATCTCAGTGCTAGCTGCTACGAATGAAGGCTTTGAGTGAGAGAGAGAGAGAAACGAAATGCAAGAGTGACAATGCTTCTACCCAAGGGTTCTATTTATAGAACCACTTGTGTGGGCTTCAAGCTAAAAAGCCCACTTAAGTGTATTTTGGCCCATATCTTATAATATGCCCAAAATCACTTAAGCGTGTGGTACCTTACCATATTTCGTATTCCATTTAAGTGCACCGTACATTACGATGTTCCTTAGTTTATCTCTCATCAATCCGTCCTTTGTGTGTGGCCCTATAGGTTTTCGCGACGTTGGCAATTATATTAAATCACACATTTAACATAATAAATAGTGAGCGGTATCTAGCAACACATCACTGCTACCCAAGTCACGAAAATGTCATGTGATCTGACATATCCTTATGTGATAATAATTATGTGTATAATTACCCTTTTGCCCTTATGTCTATATTGAACACAAGGCATAAACCGTGTCATCCTTGTCCAGTTCAATATTGGGCCCATAGACATTTATCCTGTTACGCAGGATGGGCAAATTCCATCTAGGTCACTCATGTCACTTAGCATGCTTTGTGGAGTACTCATCAACTGTCTTTATGGTTATCCAGTTACGGACAATGTTGGATCAGTAATAAAACACTCGACTCTACATCTAGGGTCCATAGTGGTTTCAGGTTGTAGAGTGGTATACACCATTATCACCATGAGAATAACTTATGACACTTTGCATAACATTCTATATAGTATTCTCATAGCGGGTCAATCCAGTATAAATATTACTCTTAATATTCATACCTATGTTTGAGACTTGATAACTCCTTATCCATGATCCATGAGATGTGATCATCAGTCTATAAACATAATAGTCTCCATGCTTTAATGTTATCCCACTTCACAATAAAGCTCGACTACAGATACTTTAAGAATAGTGTCCTTATGTTTAATGTGCTCTCATGATTAAGTCACACTTGATACATTAAACGGACTATCTATTCCAGGGACTTTATTAAACAAACATAATAAAGAAAAAGCCTTTTATTATTAATAAATAATTCGATACAAGTACCAAAAGTATTGGCCTCTAGGGCTTACACCAACAATCTCCCACTAGCATTAGAGCCAATCAGACATACCTCTAATGCCCATAGATCTAGTATGGCCATCATGCTTCTGCTGCGCAAGAGGCTTTGTCAGTGAGTCAGCAATATTGTCAAGTGTAGGTACTCTACATATTTTCACATCTCCTCTATCTATTATCTCTCGAATGAGGTGATAACACCTAAGTATGTCTTTGGATCGTTGGTGAGATCTAGGCTCCTTAACTTGTGCGATAGCACCATTGTTATCACAATAAAGACCAATGGGATCCACAATGCTAGGAACTATGTCAAGTTCACTAATGAACTTTTTGATCCAAACAGCTTCCTTTGCTGCACTTGAGGCAGCAATATACTCGGCCTCGATTGTAGAATCAACAACTGTATCTTGCTTTGAACTTTTCCAGCTCACAGCGCCATCGTTTAAGCAAAACACATAACCAGATTGCGATCTAAAGTCATCCTTATCTGTCTGGAAGCTGGCATCGGTGTATCCAATTACAGCCAACTCTTCCTAACCTCCATATATCAAGAATGGAGCCTTAGTCCTTCTCAAGTACTTAAGGATATTCTTGACAGCTACCCAATGGGCATCACCAGAATCAAATTGGTACCTACTCGTTGCGCTTAAAGCATACGAGACATCTGGTCGAGTACATAACATGGCATACATGATAGATCCTATTGCAGATGCATATGGAATCTTATTCATGTGATCCCTTTCTTCCTTAGTTGAAGGGGATTGTGTTTTTGATAGACACAGACCATGTTGCATATGTATGAATCCTTTCTTGGAATCATGCATGTTAAAGCGTCTTAGCACTTTGTCTATGTACGTACTCTGACTTAGGCCAAGCAGTTTTTGTGATCTATCTCTATAGATTCTGATTCCTAATATATAGGCTGCTTCACCTAGGTCCTTCATAGAAAAGCATTTCCCCCACCAAGACTTTACTTGTTGCAGGGTAGGGACATCGTTTCCAATGAGTAATATGTCATCTACATATAATACCAGGAACACGATCATGCTCCCACTAACCTTCTTGTAGACACAAGGCTCATCTTCGTTCTTGATAAATCCATATTGTTTTACTGTTTCATCAAAACGAAGATTCCAGCTTCTGGAAGCTTGCTTCAATCCATAGGTTGACCTTTGTAATTTACATATCTTTTGGGCTTCTTCTGGTATGTCAAATCCTTCAGGTTGTGTCATGTACACATCCTCAAGAAGATTCCCATCAAGGAAAGCAGTTTTGACATCCATCTGCCATATTTCATAATCATGATATGCAGCGATAGCAAGTAAAATCCGAACAGATTTAAGCATTGCAGCTGGTGAAAAGGTTTCATCATAGTCAACCCCATGAATTTGTTTATATCCTTTTGTAACCAGTCTTGCCTTATAGGTATGTACCTTACCATCCATGTCAGTCTTCTTTTTGAAGACCCACTTGCATCCTATAGGGTTAACTCCTACATGAGGCTCTACCAAGGTCCAAACTTGGTTTGTTTACATGGAATCCATTTCAGATTTCATGGCTTCTAGCCACTTCTCAGACTCAGCACCAGTTATGGCCTCTTGGTAGGTCACAGGCTCATCTTGATCCATGAGTGATACATCACCTTGATCAGTTATGAGATATCCATATCTCTCAGGTATGTGACGTATCCTGCTTGACCTACGCTGGTCTTGTTCTACTTGAGCAGGTTGCTCTTCCACAACTACTTGTGTTTCTTGCTCTAATTCCTCTATAGGTGTATCGATGCTTTGTGATTCTTGAATTTCTTCAAGCTCTACTTTCCTCCCACTGATTCCTTTGAAAATAAAATCCTTTTCTAGGAAAACTCCAGTTCGAGCGACAAACACTTTTCCCTCTGAAGGATTGTAGAAGTAACACCCTCTTGTTTCTTTAGGATACCCCACAAATAAGCATTTGTCAGATTTGGGCTCAAGCTTAGTTGAAATTTGTCGTTTCACATAAACTTCGCAACCCCAAATCTTCATGTAAGACATATGTGGTTTCTTACCACTCCATATCTCATATGGTGTCTTCTCAACCTTTTTGGATGGAACACGGTTAAATGTGTAAGCTGCTGTCAATAGTGCATGTCCCCAAAAGGAGTTTGGAAAATCGGCGTGACCCATCGGGGTGTTACAACTCTCCCCCACTAAAAGAGTTTTCGTCCTCGAAAACATACCTCAAGTGAATAACTCAGGATAAGACTCCTTCATCTGACTCTCAAGTTCCCAAGTCACATTGCCACCTGCTGGTCCTCCCCAAACTACCTTTACCAAGGAAATCTCTTTACCCCGCAACTGCTTCAACTCTCGATCCTCAATCCTCATAGGTGATGTTTCAACAGTCAGGTTATCTCTCACCTGTACATCATCTACTTGGACCACATGCGACGGATCAGGAATGTACCTCCTCAACTGAGACACATGAAAAACCTCATGCAAATTCGCAAGTGACGGCGGTAAAGCGATACGATAGGCTACCTCCCCTATCCTCTCCAAAATCTGATAAGGACCAATAAATCGAGGTGTCAACTTCTTCGACTTCAAAGCTCGACCAACCCCAGTTATCGGAGTAACACGAAGAAACACATGGTCTCCCTCTTGAAACTCAAGTGACTTCCTTCTTCAGGAAACACATCAGGAAAATCACACACCACGGCTAGATTACCAATTACCAGTTTATCTTTAGCTTCCAAAGTCGCTAACAGCATAAACAACTCTGCCCCATCTGCTACTGCCTCATTCACCTGCCTTGCAGATAGAAACAAACTCTTCTCTTCCTCAATCTCAGGAAAAATCACAGTCTTATCAAAACAATTGATATAAACTCGGTTAAACACCAACCAGTTCATACCCAGGATAACATCAACCTGCACTAGTGGAAGACACACTAGGTCCATCCCAAAGTCTCTACCAAAAATACTCAAAGGACAATTCAAACAAACCGAAGTAGTAGTCACTGAACCCTTCGCAGGAGTATCAATCACCATACTACCATGCATCTCAGATATCTCTAACTTAAATTTCACAGCACAATCCAAAGATATAAAGGAATGAGTCGCACCTGTGTCAATAATAGCTACAAGAGGAAAGCCATTAATATAACACGTACCTCGGATCAAACGATCATCTGCAGCAGTCTCAGAACCCGATAAAGCAAAGACCTTGCCTCCTGACTGGTTCTCTCTCTTCGGCTTAGGACACTGTGGACTGATATGACCCACTTCTCCACAGTTGAAACAAGTCACAGTCTTCAACCGACACTCTGCAGCCAAGTGACCACCTTTTCCACACTTAAAACACTTCTTCTCATTACTGGTACATTCATGGATACGATGCCCAGCCTGACCACATCTGTAACACTTAGCAGGGGCACTGGAGTCTCCCCCACTAGGCCTCTTCATCCCACTCTGTCGCTGGAAACCTTTGCCAGCTGCATACGGTTTCCCACGATCATTCTGATTCTTGCCTTTCCTATCAACCCTCTGCTGATAGCTCTCCGCTCTGGCTTTGGTATCCTGTTCAAAAATCCTGCAACAGTCAACCAAATCAGAAAACACTCTAATCCGCTGATACCCAATAGCCTGCTTGATCTCGGGACGCAACCCGTTCTCAAACTTCACACACTTTGAAAATTCCCCAGTAGCCTCGTTATAGGGAGTGTAATACTTCGACAGCTCTGTGAACTTAGCAGCATACTCAGTAACAGACCGGTTGCCCTGCTTCAATTCTAAGAACTCTATCTCTTTCTTTCCTCTAACATCCTCTGGAAAATACTTCCTCAGGAATCTCTCTCTGAACACAGCCCAAGTGATCTCAGCATTCCCAGCAGCTTCCAATTCAGTGCGGGTAGCAACCCACCAATCATCTGCTTCCTCTGACAGCATATGCGTACCGAACCTGACCTTCTGGTTATCGGCACACTCAGTCACTCGGAAAATCCTCTCGATCTCCTTCAACCACTTCTGAGCACCATCTGGATCGTATGCTCCCTTGAACATTGGAGGATTGTTCTTCTGGAATTCACTCAGTTGACGAGCAGTTCCCAGTCCCACAACATTCGGATTCCCTCCAAGTACTCCAGCTAGCATACCCAGAGCCTCAGCAATCGCAGCATCGTCTCTACCTCTTCCAGCCATCTCTATTCTGAAAACCCAACAACTAAAACAATAAGTACCGATAGGGTTACACAACACCTATCCCGTACAGGGGAACAGAATAATTACGACTCGACTCGACCGACTATGCTCTGATACCACTAATGTAACACCCTTCTAAATACCCCAAATATTTAATTAAAATAGCAGTATATCATCAGAGTAATTATGCCCCTAAGGGTGTCACACAATCATTTTCCAAAATATCCTGTCATGCTCATTTATTTAATCAAATAAAACATTTGCATAATACGCAGCGGATACAGATCAAATCGATCATTCAAAAACATGTAACTCATACATGTAAAATCATTCAACAACCAACAATGAAAATAAGACAAAACATCCCGTCCCGATGTTACATCTATCAGAGCATGACCCACTAAGGAATTACACTAGACTCCGAACATTAGCTTCTACTCAACTCACTGCTCGTTACCTGAAAAATAGTTGTAAGGGTGAGTTCCTCAATCAATATAATAAGCATTATAAAACATCATGTAATGCTAAGTAATTTAACACATTAATCACCCTAATCAGATCATACGTTCAGCAATGGCAACATCAACTAAAATCATACTCAACTCAACCACAAAACACACGTATAATATTGGAATACATCCATGCATATTATACGCCATACAATACAAATGCAATGAGACTCCATGCATGCGGTACCGACTATTTGTGAACATATAGTTCACCTCACCGTCCAAATCCAGGCACGGCTACCAAGCCCACTAGTCCCACTCATTTGAGACCTAGTGACTCACTCACTAATTCCTCACCATGGGAATTAGCTACCACCCCCAAAGGGCTATGATATGCACGCTAATCACCTAGCATGCAAACATCAACAACAATTCACAACAACTCACTAATTCCTCACCATGGGAATTAGCTACCACCATAAAGGCCACCATACACATGCTAAATCACCTAGCATGCAAACATCAACAACAATTCAAAATAGACATATGCTCACACTCTAAGCCATAAACAGTCCATTCACAAATGCACACATAACTGATACATTCACAGCATCATGCATACCATCACACATCATCAATATTTTATCACATAAGCATATCAGATCAAGCCAAAGAACAACCACAGTATTAGCACACTCTACTAATACCTATACTACTCAAAACAACGGGAAATGATCCCTAATATATCATACATCAGCTGAATTACGTTACTCAGCTGAACAGTGAAAAACTGCACAACAACAACTCAGGAAAACCAAAATTCTGCCCATACGCGTACTGCCTAGTCCCATACGCGTATGGCCCATTTCCACGCCAATCCCATACGCGTAACACCATCTCATACGCGTATGCTACGCGTATCACTTCCCCATACGCGTACCAACAGAGACCAAACCACGTTCAAAACCTCATCTTCCTCATCCATACGCGTATTGCCTAGTGCCATACGCGTACCAGACCATCTCATACGCGTATTGCCTAGTGCCATACGCGTATGACCAGAAACCAGACTTCCAGATCTGCTATGGCTTTCTCTGCTACGAGATCTATCCAATCCAACCTTCCACAGTCCAAATTTTACATATTATTCGTTCATATCTTCTAACACAATTCATACCCTATTCGATTTCACAAAATCTAACATTATTACATCTAATTCCTACGAATTTCCTCCATTTATAATCCCAATTTCGTTCATCCAATATTTCACAAATTTCATCATACATCATTCCAATCAGAGGTAAATCAATAGTCTATCACTACCCATTACATGTTATCCCATAATATCCATTAATCGACGATAAACCCCCCTTACCTGAGTCAATCCGGCAAATCTCGGAGCTCCTAGCTTTTCCTTCCTTCAACCCTTGTTCTCTTGCTCTTTGCCCTTTTTCCTTTTCCACTTTTCTGTCTCCTTTTCCTTTTTCACGTGAAAATAACTCTTTTTACCAAATGGAAGCCTTTTTACTGATTTCTACTTTTATTCCAATAATAATAATAATTCCAATAATAATATTCCAATTATTTAATTAAATTAATAAATATATTATTAACTCAATTTAAATAATTACCTTATTTTATCGGGGTGTTACAACTCTCCCCCACTAAAAGAGTTTTCGTCCTCGAAAACATACCTCAAGTGAATAACTCAGGATAAGACTCCTTCATCTGACTCTCAAGTTCCCAAGTCACATTGCCACCTGCTGGTCCTCCCCAAACTACCTTTACCAAGGCAATCTCTTTACCCCGCAACTGCTTCAACTCTCGATCCTCAATCCTCATAGGTGATGTTTCAACAGTCAGGTTATCTCTCACCTGTACATCATCTACTTGGACCACATGCGACGGATCAGGAATGTACCTCCTCAACTGAGACACATGAAAAACCTCATGCAAATTCGCAAGTGACGGCGGTAAAGCGATACGATAGGCTACCTCCCCTATCCTCTCCAAAATCTGATAAGGACCAATAAATCGAGGTGTCAACTTCTTCGACTTCAAAGCTCGACCAACCCCAGTTATCGGAGTAACACGAAGAAACACATGGTCTCCCTCTTGAAACTCAACTGACTTCCTTCTCTTGTCGTGATAACTCTTCTGACGACTCTGAGCAATCCTCATCTTCTCCTGAATCATCTTAATCTTTTCCGTAGTTTGTTGAACAATCTCCGGTCCAATCACAACACTCTCACCGGACTCATACCAACATAAAGGTGTCCGACATCTCCTACCATACAAAGCCTCAAACGGTGCCATACCAATGCTCGAATGAAAACTATTGTTGTAGGTGAACTCAATCAAAGGTAAATAACAATCCCAAGCACCTCCCTTTTCCAAAACACAAGCTCTCAAAAGATCCTCTAGTGACTGAATCGTCCTCTCAGTCTGACCATCAGTCTGCGGATGATAAGCAGAACTCAATCTCAGCTTAGTTCCCAAAGCCCTCTGCAAACCTTCCCAGAATTTCGATGTAAATCTAGGATCTCTATCCGAAACAATACTCGACGGAATACCATGCAAACTTACAATCTTCTCAATATACAGCTCAGCTAATCTCTCTAACGGATAATCCATTCTGATCGGAATGAAATGAGCCGATTTCGTCAATCTGTCAACAATCACCCAAACAAATACTTTAAACTTTTATGGTCACTGAAAACCTCAAATCTTGACCCGTACAAGTAGTGTCTCCATAACTTCAGAACAAATACCACAGCTGCCAACTCTAAATCGTGCGTCGGATAGTTCCTCTCATGAACCCTCAGTTGTCTCGAAGCATAAGCTATAACTTGCTTATCCTGCATCAACACACCACCCAAACCCAACAATGAAGCATCACAGTAAACCTCAAATGGTTCCGACGGACTCGGTAATATCAGAATAGGAGCAGTAGTTAACCTTCTCTTTAACTCTTGGAAACCTTCTTCACACTTTGAGTCCCAAACAAACGCTTGCCCCTTTCTAGTCAACATCGTTAACGGTAACGCCAACTTAGAAAATCCCTCAATGAACTTCCTATAATATCCTGCAAGTCCAAGAAAACTCCTTATCTCAGAAACTGACTTCGGAGCTTCCCACTTAGATACCGCTTCTATCTTAGAAGGATCAACAGCAACACCACCTCTGGAGATCACATGACCAAGAAAACTAACCTCCTCTAACCAAAATTCACACTTAGACAGTTTAGCAAATAACTTCTTTTCTCGTAGAACTTCTAAAACCACTCTCAAATGTTCAGCATGCTCTTCTTCCGATTTCGAATACACCAAAATGTCGTCAATAAACACCACAACAAACTTGTCTAAATACGGATGGAAAATCCTATTCATATACTCCATAAATACTCCAGGCGCATTAGTCACACCAAAAGGCATTACAGAATACTCATAATGTCCATACCTTGTTCTGAAAGCAGTCTTCTGAATATCCTCAGCTTTCACACGTATCTGATGGTACCCAGATCTCAAATCTATTTTGCTGAACACACCCGCACCAACCAACTGATCCATCAAATCATCAATCCTCGGCAAAGGATACCGATTCTTGATCGTCACTTTATTCAGTTGCCTGTAGTCCACACACAACCTCATAGTACCTTCTTTCTTCTTAACCAATAACACTGGTGCACCCCACGGTGACACACTCGGACGAATAAATTTCTTATCCAACAGATCTTCCAACTGATTCTTCAATTCAGTTAACTCAACAGCAGACATACGGTACGGAGCCATCGATATCGGCCGAGTACCAGGTACCAAATCAATCGAGAACTCAACTTCACGCTCTGGTGGCAATTCATTCACTTCTTCAGGAAACACATCAGGAAAATCACACACCATGGCTAGATTACTAATTACCAGTTTATCTTTAGCTTCCAAAGTCGCTAACAGCATAAACAACTCTGCCCCATCTGCTACTGCCTCATTCACCTGCCTTGCAGATAGAAACAAACTCTTCTCTTCCTCAATCTCAGGAAAAATCACAGTCTTATCAAAACAATTGATATAAACTCGGTTAAACACCAACCAGTTCATACCCAGGATACCATCAACCTGCACTAGTGGAAGACACACTAGGTCCATCCCAAAGTCTCTACCAAAAATACTCAAAGGACAATTCAAACAAACCGAAGTAGTAGTCACTGAACCCTTCGCAGGAGTATCAATCACCATACTACCATGCATCTCAGATATCTCTAACTTAAATTTCACAGCACAATCCAAAGATATAAAGGAATGAGTCGCACCTGTGTCAATAATAGCTACAAGAGGAAAGCCATTAATATAACACGTACCTCGGATCAAACGATCATCTGCAGCAGTCTCAGAACCCGATAAAGCAAAGACCTTGCCTCCTGACTGGTTCTCTCTCTTCGGCTTAGGACACTGTGGACTGATATGACCCACTTCTCCACAGTTGAAACAAGTCACAGTCTTCAACCGACACTCTGCAGCCAAGTGACCACCTTTTCCACACTTAAAACACTTCTTCTCATTACTGGTACATTCATGGATACGATGCCCAGCCTGACCACATCTGTAACACTTAGCAGGGGCACTGGAGTCTCCCCCACTAGGCCTCTTCATCCCACTCTGTCGCTGGAAACCTTTGCCAGCTGCATACGGTTTCCCACGATCATTCTGATTCTTGCCTTTCCTATCAACCCTCTGCTGATAGCTCTCCGCTCTGGCTTTGGTATCCTGTTCAAAAATCCTGCAACAGTCAACCAAATCAGAAAACACTCTAATCCGCTGATACCCAATAGCCTGCTTGATCTCGGGACGCAACCCGTTCTCAAACTTCACACACTTTGAAAATTCCCCAGTAGCCTCGTTATAGGGAGTGTAATACTTCGACAGCTCTGTGAACTTAGCAGCATACTCAGTAACAGACCGGTTGCCCTGCTTCAATTCTAAGAACTCTATCTCTTTCTTTCCTCTAACATCCTCTGGAAAATACTTCCTCAGGAATCTCTCTCTGAACACAGCCCAAGTGATCTCAGCATTCCCAGCAGCTTCCAATTCAGTGCGGGTAGCAACCCACCAATCATCTGCTTCCTCTGACAGCATATGCGTACCGAACCTGACCTTCTGGTTATCGGCACACTCAGTCACTCGGAAAATCCTCTCGATCTCCTTCAACCACTTCTGAGCACCATCTGGATCGTATGCTCCCTTGAACATTGGAGGATTGTTCTTCTGGAATTCACTCAGTTGACGAGCAGTTCCCAGTCCCACAACATTCGGATTCCCTCCAAGTACTCCAGCTAGCATACCCAGAGCCTCAGCAATCGCAGCATCGTCTCTACCTCTTCCAGCCATCTCTATTCTGAAAACCCAACAACTAAAACAATAAGTACCGATAGGGTTACACAACACCTATCCCGTACAGGGGAACAGAATAATTACGACTCGACTCGACCGACTATGCTCTGATACCACTAATGTAACACCCTTCTAAATACCCCAAATATTTAATTAAAATAGCAGTATATCATCAGAGTAATTATGCCCCTAAGGGTGTCACACAATCATTTTCCAAAATATCCTGTCATGCTCATTTATTTAATCAAATAAAACATTTGCATAATACGCAGCGGATACAGATCAAATCGATCATTCAAAAACATGTAACTCATACATGTAAAATCATTCAACAACCAACAATGAAAATAAGACAAAACATCCCGTCCCGATGTTACATCTATCAGAGCATGACCCACTAAGGAATTACACTAGACTCCGAACATTAGCTTCTACTCAACTCACTGCTCGTTACCTGAAAAATAGTTGTAAGGGTGAGTTCCTCAATCAATATAATAAGCATTATAAAACATCATGTAATGCTAAGTAATTTAACACATTAATCACCCTAATCAGATCATACGTTCAGCAACGACAACATCAACTAAAATCATACTCAACTCAACCACAAAACACACGTATACTATTGGAATACATCCATGCATATTATACGCCATACAATACAAATGCAATGAGACTCCATGCATGCGGTACCGACTATTTGTGAACATATAGTTCACCTCACCGTCCAAATCCAGGCACGGCTACCAAGCCCACTAGTCCCACTCATTTGAGACCTAGTGACTCACTCACTAATTCCTCACCATTGGAATTAGCTACCACCCCCAAAGGGCTATGATATGCACGCTAATCACCTAGCATGCAAACATCAACAACAATTCACAACAACTCACTAATTCCTCACCATGGGAATTAGCTACCACCATAAAGGCCACCATACACATGCTAAATCACCTAGCATGCAAACATCAACAACAATTCAAAATAGACATATGCTCACACTCTAAGCCATAAACAGTCCATTCACAAATGCACACATAACTGATACATTCACAACATCATGCATACCATCACATATCATCAATATTTTATCACATAAGCATATCAGATCAAGCCAAAGAACAACCACAGTATTAGCACACTCTACTAATACCTATACTACTCAAAACAACGGGAAATGATCCCTAATATATCATACATCAGCTGAATTACGTTACTCAGCTGAACAGTGAAAAACTGCACAACAACAACTCAGGAAAACCAAAATTCTGCCCATACGCGTACTGCCTAGTCCCATACGCGTATGGCCCATTTCCACGCCAATCCCATACGCGTAACACCATCTCATACGCGTATGCTACGCGTATCACTTCCCCATACGCGTACCAACAGAGACCAAACCACGTTCAAAACCTCATCTTCCTCATCCATACGCGTATTGCCTAGTGCCATACGCGTACCAGACCATCTCATACGCGTATTGCCTAGTGCCATACGCGTATGACCAGAAACCAGACTTCCAGATCTGCTATGGCTTTCTCTGCTACGAGATCTATCCAATCCAACCTTCCACAGTCCAAATTTTACATATTATTCGTTCATATCTTCTAACACAATTCATACCCTATTCGATTTCACAAAATCTAACATTATTACATCTAATTCCTACGAATTTCCTCCATTTATAATCCCAATTTCGTTCATCCAATATTTCACAAATTTCATCATACATCATTCCAATCAGAGGTAAATCAATAGTCTATCACTACCCATTACATGTTATCCCATAATACCCATTAATCGACGATAAACCCCCTTACCTGAGTCAATCCGGCAAATCTCGGAGCTCCTAGCTTTTCCTTCCTTCAACCCTTGTTCTCTTGCTCTTTGCCCTTTTTCCTTTTCCACTTTTCTGTCTCCTTTTCCTTTTTCACGTGAAAATAACTCTTTTACCAAATGGAAGCCTTTTTACTGATTTCTACTTTTATTCCAATAATAATAATAATTCCAATAATAATATTCCAATTATTTAATTAAATTAATAAATATATTATTAACTCAATTTAAATAATTACCTTATTTTATCGGGGTGTTACAACTCTCCCCCACTAAAAGAGTTTTCGTCCTCGAAAACATACCTCAAGTGAATAACTCAGGATAAGACTCCTTCATCTGACTCTCAAGTTCCCAAGTCACATTGCCACCTGCTGGTCCTCCCCAAACTACCTTTACCAAGGCAATCTCTTTACCCCGCAACTGCTTCAACTCTCGATCCTCAATCCTCATAGGTGATGTTTCAACAGTCAGGTTATCTCTCACCTGTACATCATCTACTTGGACCACATGCGACGGATCAGGAATGTACCTCCTCAACTGAGACACATGAAAAACCTCATGCAAATTCGCAAGTGACGGCGGTAAAGCGATACGATAGGCTACCTCCCCTATCCTCTCCAAAATCTGATAAGGACCAATAAATCGAGGTGTCAACTTCTTCGACTTCAAAGCTCGAACAACCCCAGTTATCGGAGTAACACGAAGAAACACATGGTCTCCCTCTTGAAACTCAAGTGACTTCCTTCTCTTGTCATGATAACTCTTCTGACGACTCTGAGCAATCCTCATCTTCTCCTGAATCATCTTAATCTTTTCCGTAGTTTGTTGAGCAATCTCCGGTCCAATCACAACACTCTCACCGGACTCATACCAACATAAAGGTGTCCGACATCTCCTACCATACAAAGCCTCAAACGGTGCCATACCAATGCTCGAATGAAAACTATTGTTGTAGGTGAACTCAATCAAAGGTAAATAACAATCCCAAGCACCTCCCTTTTCCAAAACACAAGCTCTCAAAAGATCCTCTAGTGACTGAATCGTCCTCTCAGTCTGACCATTAGTCTGCGGATGATAAGCAGAACTCAATCTCAGCTTAGTTCCCAAAGCCCTCTGCAAACCTTCCCAGAATTTCGATGTAAATCTAGGATCTCTATCCGAAACAATACTCGACGGAATACCATGCAAACTTACAATCTTCTCAATATACAGCTCAGCTAATCTCTCTAACGGATAATCCATTCTGATCGCAATGAAATGAGCCGATTTCGTCAATCTGTCAACAATCACCCAAACAAATACTTTAAACTTTTATGGTCACTGAAAACCTCAAATCTTGACCCGTACAAGTAGTGTCTCCATAACTTCAGAACAAATACCACAGCTGCCAACTCTAAATCGTGCGTCGGATAGTTCCTCTCATGAACCCTCAGTTGTCTCGAAGCATAAGCTATAACTTGCTTATCCTGCATCAACACACCACCCAAACCCAACAATGAAGCATCACAGTAAACCTCAAATGGTTCCGACGGACTCAGTAATATCAGAATAGGAGCAGTAGTTAACCTTCTCTTTAACTCTTGGAAACCTTCTTCACACTTTGAGTCCCAAACAAACGCTTGCCCCTTTCTAGTCAACATCGTTAACGGTAACGCCAACTTAGAAAATCCCTCAATGAACTTCCTATAATATCCTGCAAGTCCAAGAAAACTCCTTATCTCAGAAACTGACTTCGGAGCTTCCCACTTAGATACCGCTTCTATCTTAGAAGGATCAACAGCAACACCACCTCTGGAGATCACATGACCAAGAAAACTAACCTCCTCTAACCAAAATTCACACTTAGACAGTTTAGCAAATAACTTCTTTTCTCGTAGAACTTCTAAAACCACTCTCAAATGTTCAGCATGCTCTTCTTCCGATTTCGAATACACCAAAATGTCGTCAATAAACACCACAACAAACTTGTCTAAATACGGATGGAAAATCCTATTCATATACTCCATAAATACTCCAGGCGCATTAGTCACACCAAAAGGCATTACAGAATACTCATAATGTCCATACCTTGTTCTGAAAGCAGTCTTCTGAATATCCTCAGCTTTCACACGTATCTGATGGTACCCAGATCTCAAATCTATTTTGCTGAACACACTCGCACCAACCAACTGATCCATCAAATCATCAAGCCTCGGCAAAGGATACCGATTCTTGATCGTCACTTTATTCAGTTGCCTGTAGTCCACACACAACCTCATAGTACCTTCTTTCTTCTTAACCAATAACACTGGTGCACCCCACGGTGACACACTCAGACGAATAAATTTCTTATCCAACAGATCTTCCAACTGATTCTTCAATTCAGTTAACTCAACAGCAGACATACGGTACGGAGCCATCGATATCGGCCGAGTACCAGGTACCAAATCAATCGAGAACTCAACTTCACGCTCTGGTGGCAATTCATTCACTTCTTCAGGAAACACATCAGGAAAATCACACACCACGGCTAGATTACCAATTACCAGTTTATCTTTAGCTTCCAAAGTCGCTAACAGCATAAACAACTCTGCCCCATCTGCTACTGCCTCATTCACCTGCCTTGCAGATAGAAACAAACTCTTCTCTTCCTCAATCTCAGGAAAAATCACAGTCTTATCAAAACAATTGATATAAACTCGGTTAAACACCAACCAGTTCATACCCAGGATAACATCAACCTGCACTAGTGGAAGACACACTAGGTCCATCCCAAAGTCTCTACCAAAAATACTCAAAGGACAATTCAAACAAACCGAAGTAGTAGTCACTGAACCCTTCGCAGGAGTATCAATCACCATACTACCATGCATCTCAGATATCTCTAACTTAAATTTCACAGCACAATCCAAAGATATAAAGGAATGAGTCGCACCTGTGTCAATAATAGCTACAAGAGGAAAGCCATTAATATAACACGTACCTCGGATCAAACGATCATCTGCAGCAGTCTCAGAACCCGATAAAGCAAAGACCTTGCCTCCTGACTGGTTCTCTCTCTTCGGCTTAGGACACTGTGGACTGATATGACCCACTTCTCCACAGTTGAAACAAGTCACAGTCTTCAACCGACACTCTGCAGCCAAGTGACCACCTTTTCCACACTTAAAACACTTCTTCTCATTACTGGTACATTCATGGATACGATGCCCAGCCTGACCACATCTGTAACACTTAGCAGGGGCACTGGAGTCTCCCCCACTAGGCCTCTTCATCCCACTCTGTCGCTGGAAACCTTTGCCAGCTGCATACGGTTTCCCACGATCATTCTGATTCTTGCCTTTCCTATCAACCCTCTGCTGATAGCTCTCCGCTCTGGCTTTGGTATCCTATTCAAAAATCCTGCAACAGTCAACCAAATCAGAAAACACTCTAATCCGCTGATACCCAATAGCCTGCTTGATCTCGGGACGCAACCCGTTCTCAAACTTCACACACTTTGAAAATTCCCCAGTAGCCTCATTATAGGGAGTGTAATACTTCGACAGCTCTGTGAACTTAGCAGCATACTCAGTAACAGACCGGTTGCCCTGCTTCAATTCCAAGAACTCTATCTCTTTCTTTCCTCTAACATCCTCTGGAAAATACTTCCTCAGGAATCTCTCTCTGAACACAGCCCAAGTGATCTCAGCATTCCCAGCAGCTTCCAATTCAGTGCGGGTAGCAACCCACCAATCATCTGCTTCCTCTGACAGCATATGCGTACCGAACCTGACCTTCTGGTTATCGGCACACTCAGTCACTCGGAAAATCCTCTCGATCTCCTTCAACCACTTCTGAGCACCATCTGGATCGTATGCTCCCTTGAACATTGGAGGATTGTTCTTCTGGAATTCACTCAGTTGACGAGCAGTTCCCAGTCCCACAACATTCGGATTCCCTCCAAGTACTCCAGCTAGCATACCCAGAGCCTCAGCAATCGCAGCATCGTCTCTACCTCTTCCAGCCATCTCTATTCTGAAAACCCAACAACTAAAACAATAAGTACCGATAGGGTTACACAACACCTATCCCGTACAGGGGAACAGAATAATTACGACTCGACTCGACCGACTATGCTCTGATACCACTAATGTAACACCCTTCTAAATACCCCAAATATTTAATTAAAATAGCAGTATATCATCAGAGTAATTATGCCCCTAAGGGTGTCACACAATCATTTTCCAAAATATCCTGTCATGCTCATTTATTTAATCAAATAAAACATTTGCATAATACGCAGCGGATACAGATCAAATCGATCATTCAAAAACATGTAACTCATACATGTAAAATCATTCAACAACCAACAATGAAAATAAGACAAAACATCCCGTCCCGATGTTACATCTATCAGAGCATGACCCACTAAGGAATTACACTAGACTCCGAACATTAGCTTCTACTCAACTCACTGCTCGTTACCTGAAAAATAGTTGTAAGGGTGAGTTCCTCAATCAATATAATAAGCATTATAAAACATCATGTAATGCTAAGTAATTTAACACATTAATCACCCTAATCAGATCATACGTTCAGCAACGGCAACATCAACTAAAATCATACTCAACTCAACCACAAAACACACGTATAATATTGGAATACATCCATGCATATTATACGCCATACAATACAAATGCAATGAGACTCCATGCATGCGGTACCGACTATTTGTGAACATATAGTTCACCTCACCGTCCAAATCCAGGCACGGCTACCAAGCCCACTAGTCCCACTCATTTGAGACCTAGTGACTCACTCACTAATTCCTCACCATGGGAATTAGCTACCACCCCCAAAGGGCTATGATATGCACGCTAATCACCTAGCATGCAAACATCAACAACAATTCACAACAACTCACTAATTCCTCACCATGGGAATTAGCTACCACCATAAAGGCCACCATACACATGCTAAATCACCTAGCATGCAAACATCAACAACAATTCAAAATAGACATATGCTCACACTCTAAGCCATAAACAGTCCATTCACAAATGCATACATAACTGATACATTCACAGCATCATGCATACCATCACATATCATCAATATTTTATCACATAAGCATATCAGATCAAGCCAAAGAACAACCACAGTATTAGCACACTCTACTAATACCTATACTACTCAAAACAACGGGAAATGATCCCTAATATATCATACATCAGCTGAATTACGTTACTCAGCTGAACAGTGAAAAACTGCACAACAACAACTCAGGAAAACCAAAATTATGCCCATACGCGTACTGCCTAGTCCCATACGCGTATGGCCCATTTCCACGCCAATCCCATACGCGTAACACCATCTCATACGCGTATGCTACGCGTATCACTTCCCCATACGCGTACCAACAGAGACCAAACCACGTTCAAAACCTCATCTTCCTCATCCATACGCGTATTGCCTAGTGCCATACGCGTACCAGACCATCTCATACGCGTATTGCCTAGTGCCATACGCGTATGACCAGAAACCAGACTTCCAGATCTGCTATGGCTTTCTCTGCTACGAGATCTATCCAATCCAACCTTCCACAGTCCAATTTTACATATTATTCGTTCATATCTTCTAACACAATTCATACCCTATTCGATTTCACAAAATCTAACATTATTACATCTAATTCCTACGAATTTCCTCCATTTATAATCCCAATTTCGTTCATCCAATATTTCACAAATTTCATCATACATCATTCCAATCAGAGGTAAATCAATAGTCTATCACTACCCATTACATGTTATCCCATAATACCCATTAATCGACGATAAACCCCCCTTACCTGAGTCAATCCGGCAAATCTCGGAGCTCCTAGCTTTTCCTTCCTTCAACCCTTGTTCTCTTGCTCTTTGCCCTTTTTCCTTTTCCACTTTTCTGTCTCCTTTTCCTTTTTCACGTGAAAATAACTCTTTTTACCAAATGGAAGCCTTTTTACTGATTTCTACTTTTATTCCAATAATAATAATAATTCCAATAATAATATTCCAATTATTTAATTAAATTAATAAATATATTATTAACTCAATTTAAATAATTACCTTATTTTATCGGGGTGTTACACACGACACGCAAGTCGTATTTTAAAACCCAAAACAAAATAAAGGAAAACTAAGGCCATAACCGATCACCACAAGACAATAATAAACACATTATTATTATTATCAATTTTAATTCTTTTAATCAATTAAAACCAAATTAAATCTCGACGACCGATCACATTACGTAGAGTTAGCCGAACGGGTGAATTTTGCCTTGCGTTAACCGATTAACCATATGCGTTAACCGGTTAACACTGATTGAAAATATGTTCATAATTTGTATTCTGTTTTGCGTTAACCGGTTAACCATATACGTTTACCGGTTAACACTGTTTGAAAATCTTTTAGAAAACAATATTGCCCGTCTTGCATTAACCGGTTAACACTGTTTGAAAATCCTTTTAGAAAACAATATTCCGTCTTGCGTTAACCGGTTAACCATATATGTTACTCGGTTAACACTGTTTGAAAAAGTGTTTAGAAAGCACAACTCTTGTGCAGTCACAACCCCAATCGCATAACTCTCTGACAACACAACCCTTGTGCCGTCACTAACCCTAATGCACCAATTTCAGACCGTCAAACACATCTCAATTGTTGATTCAGTATGATTGATCAACACGTCATTGCTTCACCATACTAATGTCGGATCAAGAAGCAAACGACCATTGATCGCTCAAAGGAAAACAACCATTGAGTGTTTGAATGAACGAAACAAGAACACTATATCATATATAATGTATTTTGCATCAGGATTACTTATATCATATATATAACTTGATCGATCTCAATTTAATCTTTGATTCATTTTGTCTTTAATCGTATTAATACAGAAAATAAACAGTTATCAGATTCATGGTTTCGTAAGTGGCTCTGATACCACTGAAGGAGAATTGTGATCCAAAATGCAGCGGAATTTAAAAATTTCTCCTTTAATGATCCTTACGAATGGGCATGATCAGTGATAGAATCGTTAACTCTTGTGGCGATCACGAACGTTGAACGATGACAACGCCTCTACTCAGTCCACACGAACGGATTCCTTCAATCTCAGTGCTAGCTGCTACGAATGAAGGCTTTGAGTGAGAGAGAGAGAAACGAAATGCAAGAGTGACAATGCTTCTACCCAAGGGTTCTATTTATAGAACCACTTGTGTGGGCTTCAAGCTAAAAAGCCCACTTAAGTGTATTTTGGCCCATATCTTATAATATGCCCAAAATCACTTAAGCGTGTGGTACCTTACCATATTTCGTATTCCATTTAAGTGCACCGTACCTTACGGTGTTCCTTAGTTACTCTATCTCTCATCAATCCGTCCTTTGTGTGTGACCCTGTAGGTTTTCGCGACGTTGGCAATTATATTAAATCACACATTTAACATAATAAACAGTGTGCGGTATCTAGCAACACATCACTGCTACCCAAGTCACGAAAATGTCATGTGAGCTGACAAATCCTTCTGTGATAATAATTATGTGTATAATTACCCTTTTGCCCTTATGTCTATATTGAACACAAGGCATAGACCGTGTCATCCTTGTCCAGTTCAATATTGGGCCCATAGACATTTATCCTGTTACGCAGGATGGGCAAATTCCATCTAGGTCACTCATGTCCCTTAGCATGCTTTGTGGAGTACCCATCAACTGTCTTTATGGTTATCCAGTTACGGACAACGTTGGATCAGCAATAAAGCACTCGACTCTACATCTAGGGTCCATAGTGGTTTCAGGTCGAAGAGTGGTATACATCATTATCACCATGAGAATAACTTATGACACTTTGCATAACATTCTATATAGTATTCTCATAGCGGGTCAATCTAGTATAAATATTACTCTTAATATTCATACCTATGTTTGAGACTTGATAACTCCTTATCCATGATCCATGAGATGTGATCATCAGTCTATAAACATAATAGTCTCCATGCTTTAATGTTATCCCACTTCACAATAAAGCTCGACTAGGATACTTTAAGAATAGTGTCCTTATGTTTAATGTGCTCTCATGATTAAGTCACACTTGATACATTAAACGGACTATCTATTCTAGGGACTTTATTAAACAAACATAATAAAGAAAAAGCCTTTTATTATTAATAAATAATTCGATACAAGTACCAAAAGTATTGGCCTCTAGGGCTTACACCAACACCCAGACGTAGGTGAGTTTGCACCGAACTGGGTTAGCAATTGCTTGTGTCTCTTGCATTACTATTCTTTATCTTTTATCCTGTTTGTATTGTTCAGATATTAGTGTCGTGACATTACCTTTGACATCTCATAACTGATACCAGAATTTCATTATGGATATCAAGATTATTGGATCAAGATTGTTGAGGATCTTGTTATGTAGGAATTTAGTATAACGGGAGAAATTGTCATTGTATTTGTGTGTAGGCTAATGCAGTATGGCTATTAGCATTCAGATTGATGATAGTTCGTTGTATCAATATACTTGTATATTAACTCTTGAAAATAATGGAAGACTTGATTATTTTTCTTAATTATTTCAAACCATTAAAGAGTGGAGTATGCATAGCGAGGTCGATTCTCAAACCACTATTCATCTCTCTGTAATCTCTTTCTTCCATGTCTGTCTTTTATTTTTATTGTTTAGCATGTAGAAGTTAAATCATAACATAATTTATATGTCATTAAAGTTAGGTCATGCTTGTAGTGTTTATTGTATAAGCATAAGTTTGTGTTGAATCAAGCATATTGAATCATGCTTAAGTTGATTGTGTTAAACAATGTGTCTAAGTTGAGATATTAAATTGCTTAGATTAAACAACTTGAATTGTCCTAGTTGGCATATGTCATTGTTTGATCATTGTATTAGTGATAACATTAAAATACATTGGTTATAGTCCATAGTGATGAGATCAAATGCTTACATCTTTTGTTGTTTTAGCATCACTCACCAAACTCTGACTATTATGTTGAAAGTTCTAAAAAAAATTAAAAGAGGATCGGTCTATGCAACCCCCTTCCAAACTTTTTTCATACTTATATTATCAACCATCACTCTTGTTGTGTTTCCTCTGTTGTGGATATCTCACCAAGATGTTTCAACATAGATTTTAGTATAGGAGTAAAATTTCCATAGCTTGGAGAATTATTATGATTGATATTGCACATTTTTTCCTGCTTGATCTTTAATTCTCTTGCTGAATTCTATGGATCTGAGCCATAGTCCGAAGGGATTCCTACTATTAGGGTCAATTTTTTTGCTGTTGTATTTAGGACAAAACTCCTCATTAGGACCTATAATGTCGCAATTGAAACAAAACATAAGGATCTTCTCATATCTTAAATCAATCCATGTAGTCCTTTTTTTCTTGCTTCCTATATGTATGTTTGGTTTGAGAGGTTTGTTGACATCAAATAGGATTTTAACCTTGACTAAAGTAATTTTCTTAAGAAAGAGATACAAATTAACTTCTAGCACTAGACCAATTTTTGAACCAATAATCTCCCTCATTTGCTTAGTTCTGATTTTTTGAGGGATGCCCCCACAGTTGCATCCAAATAAGAACTTTATCAAATTGCATATCTTGAGAAATTAAGTCTTGTGTCCAGGATTTAACTCATAACCACACATTCTTGAAAACCTAGGGATTTCCTTTTAGGATCCTCTTAGCCTAAATTAGACTTTATATAGAAATACGAGATAATCCCAATTTTAATTCAAAGATTTTAATTCAAAGATTTTAATCCCTTTAGATCACCCAGATACTAGCTAACACAGTGGTTAAGGAATTTTTTTGAATAGATTTTTTATATGTGAATATTCTAATGATGATGTTTTGGTTTTCTTTGGATTCTTATTTAATTTTATTGTCATCCCATACACAAAAGTCAGAATTATCATTCCTACAAAGTTGTGATCAAAACCAATGCAATCACTCAAGCAGGGAGCAAGGACAAACTCGAAAAATCTTAGAGGGTTTTTCTAAGTCCTTAGAGAGCTTTGACCTTTGTTTTATGAATCATACATTGATAAGTGAATTCTTCTCCTACAAAGAGACTAGGATTTAAACAAAAGACTAAAGATAAAATAAAAGAAAATAAAAGGTATTTTCAAATTTTTGATATCCATTCATGAAGCATGATACACTTAAATACTTATTATCCTTAAGAGATCTAACAACACCGAGTACATATTCACCTGAAAGAGTTAAAATAACAAGGAGACATAAAAGGTATCATTTAAGCGGGCTTGGCTTAATGCATGACATAATTATGTTACAAAAATAACATTTTAATAATTCTCATAGGTCTTTCCCTACACACAAATGACTTTTTTTTCTTCTCATTTTGCTTGAATTAAATATAAAACTTAGAGTCATGCATTTCATTCATAAAGAAAATCACCAACTATACATTATCTTTTAACATATTTTTATAAAATAATACATTGTCTTTCACTCGGGGCCGACCCTCTGTGCAAGTGACAGGATCCCAACTTTTGAAATTTTTAATTTTTTTCATAATATTAATAAAAAAATAAAATATTATTAAAAAATTTAATAATTAAAAGAAATGTTATGATAAAAACTCAATACATACAAAAATCAAAATTGATCAAAATTTAAAATAATTATAATTAAATTTATTTTTAATTAATATATAATTATATTTCTGATATATTTTTTCTAATTATTATAATTATATTTTAAAAAAAATTTAGACTCATTTTTATAATTAAAACGGGGTCTCGAATATGATTGGACCGGCTTGCTTTCACTTCACATGTAATAAATATTACTCTTGAAGTCATGCATATTAATTGAAAATATATATTATATAAGTTAGAAATATAAATACTTGTAAATCCTAATATGTATTACATGTATTTAGGTATTATGGTATTAAAATGTATCAAATATTTTTTTATATAGACAAAAAATGTTACATCTTTAAAATTAGATTAAAAATATTATGAATATTAATTATTTATTTAGTCTTTCATTTATCTTCATCTATTCTTTTGTGTTTTTCACATTTCTTATATATATATACTTTAAGTGTAGCAAATAGTACAAGGTTTTTATGTTAAATGTCAATTTACGTTATTCTCAATAATGTTTTTTAGAAAAGGTGATTTTTTTATCTAGCATAAATATTTCTTTTATTTGTTAATTCATTTCAATTTTAGTTAAAATCATTTTCAATAAAATAATTATTTAATTATTTTTTTATTATAATTTTTATTTAGTATAAACATATCTACTTTGATTATAGAGATTAATTAGAATACAGTGTAAAAAATCATTTTATACTTGCATCCAATTAAAATTAATTATTTAAACACATAAGAATGGAAGATGAGAGAAAAAAAATGGGAGAAGTAGTTATTAAAATAATTTAATTATGATATGTTATTTTGTTTTTAATTTTGATGCTTATGCGTCAAAAAGGTTAACTTTAATTAGTGACAATGTAAAATGGTTGACAATGTATTTCAATTAATTTCTTGATTATAATCAAATGTTTATTTATTTATTTATATTAATATCAAATTATTTTTTAACAAAATATTTAATTTTTATTTTTATTTTAGCATAATTTATTTCAATAAATTTCTATTTGTCTATATTTTTCAATTATTTTATATATTATGGTTGTTTATATTGAATTGTAATTCCTTGTGTCAAAACAGGTTGCTCGATAGAAGCAAGGAAGTGTCGAACCACCTAGTGTGTTGAGTAGTGTTAGCTATTGGACTTTTATAATTTTGGGATTTTATAGTTTTGGGCTTTGACTTGAGGTCCAAGTTAACCTAAATCTATAAATAGAGGGAGTAACCCTTATTTTTGTAATAGAAGTGAATAGAGTATTCATAACATTGTATTCACAGTATTTTGCAGTTGCAAAGTGAATAAGAAATTTTCCACAATTTGTGGGCAGCAAAAGAAAGAAAAGGCAAAGGAAGATGGAATGGAAGTAAAGGCAGAGGAGGTTACAACAATTCGACTGGTTGAAATCAGCAAGAAGGAAACTGGTCGAATCAGAGAAAACCCTAGAACCAAGGCAACCAAAGAGGTGGTGCTGCAGGTAGAGAAAGAGGTGGTGGTCAAAAGTCAGACAAGAGTCACATTCAGTGTTACAATTGTCAAAGGTATGGTCATTATTCTAGTGATTATCCAGAAAAACAGAAGAATCAAGAAACTTATGCAAAGCTGGCGAAACACGAAGAAGAAGAGACATTGATGATGGTTACAACAAGAGAAGAAGAGAGATTCAAGGACCAGTGGTACTTGAACTCGGGATGCTCATCACACATGTTTGGAAGAAAATATTGGTTTGTCAAAATAAATCCCTCAATGAAGAACATGGTGAAATTTGCAAATGACAACACTCTAGCAGCTGAGGGTGTTGGTGATGTTTTGATTATGAGGAAAGATGGCAAGATGTTAGTAATTTCAAATATATTGTACATACCAGACATGAAGAGTAATTTACTCAGCATAGGGCAGTTAGTCAAAAAGAACTACAAGGTGTCTAATCCGCTGTCGCACACGGGTCAAAAACGAGTAATAAAATATAGTAAACGGGAAGCGACACCTCGAGTATCGTATCGCAAGGAATCTTGTATTATTCTTAACCTAATGAAATCGATTTAAGGGGGGTTTATATTTTAGTGGTCTATTTAGAAAACAAAGCAAAAAAAGTGATTAAAATAAGCGATTATAAAATAAGTCAATCTACTGTTTTCGATTTCCGGCTAATCATTGGTTTTTACCTACCAATTCCCTAAGCGGCTTCAATCTCTATTCGATTCAAATTCTATTGACAAGCGCAATAGATATATGATAGATTTATATTCCTATATTCCAAATTAAGCAAATGGATAAATACAATCGTGAATTAAGCAAACACGATTTACAAACGCAATTTAACGATAAAGCGACGAAAACGGTGATTAATGGTTAGGAATGCAATCATACAAATTTAATCAAAACCATTCCATAAAATACAGATTAAGCAAATGAAATTTCATAGAATAGAATTGAAAGAGAACGAAATTAAATTGATAGAATAAAAACCTCAAAGCCTTGGAAATTCGGTTACAGCAAATTGACTCTAGGAGATTAGTTCCTCTTCATGATCGTACAAAAGCAAAAAGTTATCGTCAATAATGTCTATCTTCTACAGTACCACGGCTGCCCCCCTTTAAACAGAATAAAGGTTTCACTAATAATTCAAACTGGGTCGGAAAACCTAAATTCGGCCCAACAAATGGCCCAAAAGAAATTATTTTCTAAAGTACGAAACTTCAACGAATTATTTGAGACGTCTGCACTCCGAATCAGCTTTTGGCTTCAACATAAAGGTTGTAGCTCTTTCTCTTATCTTTCCAACGACTGGTAGCACGCCCCGATCCGATACTCCTAGCTCTAGTTATGAATTTATTCGTGCAGACTGCTAATGCTAAAAATAAACTGCGAAAAATAAATAAGTGTAAAAATAAGATAAATTATAAAAACACATTAAAAGTGAAAAATAATCAAACTAAAACATGGAAATGCATAAGTATAAATATAGATGAATGTGCATCTAAATGCACTGATCAAATTCCCTCACACTTGAACTTTTGCACTCCGAGAAAAATTTAAAATAAAATAAAGAAAACACAAACACATCATTAGTTACTCATCCTAGGCTACAAGTCTTCTTCGGTTAAGTTTGCATCGATAAGTACTAATCTTGCACACTAAGGATATCATAGGAACACTAATCCACAATTGTGCAGTCATAAACCTCCTGAATACACAAATCAACTCGAATCATGTTATTATGTTAAAGTCTAACTTACTCATCCTTCTTTTTGCTCTTTTTCATTCAGGCACAATCACATTAAGCCCGTTATCTCCACACACCCATAGCAAGGCGACCGGTTAGTGACTCTGATCCTTTTTGCACTGGATTCTAGTACTTACGTGGCATAACCCTTTGCTTACTCAGTTGTAGTTGCGGGGGATCAGACCCTAATCTGCCCTACCAAGTCCAGCACCAGAAACCGCTGAACCAACTGACAACGAGTCTTATGTTCAATTTTTTTTGAAGGTTCTACATCCGTTGGGTTAAGTGACCGGGTGAGGGTCACCAAACTTAGAAGGTGCATTCCCTTTTTTTTCTTTTTTTTCCAGAACACTCACTTATATTCATCGGCTTCCCTGCGTAGAGTGTGTGTGAGATGGTGCTGATTGCTGAAATAAACTACTCGAGAGCTGACAGAGAATGAGAATTTAAGGCTAAAACATAATAAAAATTCAACTAAATTTCCATATGCAGGAGACTTACGGTGTTAAAACAATACCGATCTTGTGAATTTTTCCCAAGTCTCCGCAAACTAATCTCAAATTAGTCAGTCTATAGCCTAAAACTTTCAAGAAGATGCATTTTTTTTTAATTTAGCAACTAAAAACCAAAAACAGAGAAAAACTGAAAAACAAAATAAACAAAACAAAAGAAATAAATGGTTCCCTCCCCCACACTTAAAACATACATTGTCCTCAATGAAAGAGCATAAATATAAAATAAGAGTGAGAGAAAGGAAAGAACACACCCGAGGAGTCAAGGCGGATAAGTGATTGCATAAGCAGCCTTTCCTAAAGAGATCTCTTCTACAGTCTCTTCTTCCAAAGTCGGGTTCTCATGGAGTAGCTTTGGGTAGTGTCCATTGACCTTGAAATTTTGATTAGTGTATTCGCCTTGTATTCCAGGGTCAAAGAAGAATCTTTGATAAGTAAAAGTGTTGAATGAACACGTGAAAGTGATCTCCTTTTTTACAACATCAAGAATTAAAGGATTATGGGGCTGCCTCACTACTTTTGTTTCATCTTTAAGTGAGACCCTATGCATACATATGGATGAGCTAATATCACGAGTGTCAGCCAAGGTCCACCCAATTCCCTTCTTATATTTCTGATTAAGTTGAAGCTTTGATGAATAATATGAATCCTCGGGAAGTGGTTTAGGCTATAAAGAATGTGGTTGTTCAATGCATGGTATGTTTGGGGCAGCCGGAATGTCAAGAGCTTCATCCAAATAAACAACTTCGTTTATACTATCACCCTGCAAGGCAGCATCAATCTCAGCACAAACAACACAAAGGTTAGTGTTAGTACAATCATCACATGAATAAACATCATCAAACTCAGATAGAGATGGAAAATCAAGTGAAAATAATTCAGAAAAGGTGTCATCAACCAACTCAGAGATCAATTCAATATGAAAAATAGAATTCTCCTCTAAGGGATGTTTCATGGCATCGAAAATGTTAAATTTTACGATAATGTCACCAAATTCCATGGACATGGTTCCATCGTCGACATCAATTTTTGTTTTCGCCGTTTTCATGAACGGTCTGCCTAAAATGATGGGTGATCTGCTTGAATTTGTTTCTCCATTCATGTCTAGAATGTAGAAATCTGCAGAAAAAATCAAGTCATTAACTTGAACAAGCACATCTTCAACTACTCCAATAGGGCGAGTGATAACATGAAACTATATCACATTTTTAGACTTGATTTAATTAAATTATATCGTTATTTGATTCAATTTATTTCATATTATTCGATATTACTCGGTGTTTTCTTATTATTTATTTCAGGTATCATTATTTAAAGCACGTGTGAAAAAGAAAGAAAAGGGGTGCAAAAAGAAGATTTTCTAGGAAAAGCAGCAAGCTGAAGCACCAAAGCCCAGCCCACGCTTGGAACAAAAAAAAAAGATTGATGTCACGACCGCAACAAGCACGTGCCGATCGCCACGTCCTAAAACCTAGTGTTACGACCGTAACACATAGTGTGACGGACGTCACACATTCCATCCTATATTTTAGGCTTTACGTGCGTAACAGAGTGGACGGTTTCCCCTAAATTCTCTCATGCACTCGTAGACATTTTGAACCACACTGAAGACCCATTCTAGGAAACGGTTATTTTTGGGAGGTGAATATAAATAAACCTCATAAAAGCCAATGGAAGCTCTCTCTTCTCCGTACAATTTTTCCAGCATTCTAATTTTTCAAGCAATTTATTTCTTCTTTTATTTTCTAGTTTAATTTCCGAAGCATACAATTTATTTTCTCACGATAGTTTCTACATCGGAAACTATTGTGTAATTTTTACTGGATCTAACCTTACGTTAGATCATAGTATTTTATTTCCTTGTTTTTACTTTCCTATCTGATCGAGAATTGTGAAGAACAAATCCAACCGACTTGTGGTGGAGTGTTCGAGCACCGAAGCGTAGGAGATAAAATCCAGATTTCTAGTATTTTTCCAGGTTCATTAATTAATTGATTTATTGTTTTAATTTACATATGCTTTGTTCCGCTGTTTATATATATTGTTTGTTTGACATGGCCGTATTTATGCATGATTATTGTTTATGCATGTTTATCATGTCTGACTAATTAATTTAGATATCGGTATGTAAAGTAAGCGGAATAAAGGAATCAAAATTGAGTTGGTTTAAATTTCTTTCAGAATATAGTCACTCTTTTTCTGGTCTCAATTTACAAAGTTAATACCAAGATTTTTGTACGAGAGTAAAAGACATAAAGAAGTTAAAATCAATAGAACGACGGTTTGAGCTTTTAACTGGACAGTGTAAATTGAACATTAACTTTAAATCAGGGCGAAAGCAATTTTTAAGGTTAATTAAATTCTAATCATTTTCAAAAATTATTTTTAAAAGTTAAATGTGAGGACGAGAGTTAAGCATTTAAGTTTAATCATATAATCTAAGTCAACAGAGCGAGAGTTTGAGACGAGGGCGTTTAAACGGTTAGTATTTTCTCAAAAGGAGTTTCCATAGATTCTATTATTTTCAAAAGTGATTTTAGATTTAACGAAATAGTGAGAGCGTACGTTAAAATATAAAGTCATAGTCTAATTCAACAGAGCGAGAGTTTGAGGAAAAGACTTTTAATTAATAGTGTCTACTGAAAAGACTTATTTTAAAATTAAGAAAAAGACCAACGAAGATTTGATTCCCCAATTACGACGAACTACATACTGATATCCATATTATTTGATATTTTAGCTAGATCCAAATTTAGTTGTACTTTTCCCCCTAATCATTAAAGTATCAAACGCCTTAGCTTTACGCAGTAACCCTAGAAAAACGGTAGATCGATTCATTAAGTTCCTGTGGGATCGATATCTTTTAAAACTACGCGATTAGACTGTGCACTTGCAGTTAGTACCCCGATAGACTCATAAAGTCCCGATCAAGTTTTTGGCACCGTTGGCGGGGACTTTTATTTAGTCGATATCGTAACTCTTCTGTTACGCTGTAGAGACTAAGGCAAATTTTATTTTCCCCCCTTTTTTCGTTGATTTGTATGCCACACACTCGCTCACAAGGCGAGCCGTACTACTTACGAATCAACGACGTCGAACGATATCTCCGATTATTACGACGAATTCGGGAGTATCGTGCCAGAAACAATCTTCCTCCAATCGAAGTTCCTGATCTCAAAAATCTCCTTCCTTTAACGATACCAGCGATGGCCGAACTAGCTCGTGCATTCGAGTATTGCTCCACCCGCAATCGAAGCGAACAACTTCGAACTTAAACCTTCGCTGTTGCAGGCAGTGCAACAGAATCAATTTTCTGGAAATCCTACCGAGGATCCAAACCTTCATTTATCCGTATTTGTCCAATACGCTGACACTGTTAAAGCTAATGGTGTCAGTTCAGAGGCAATTCGACTTCGTCTTTTTCCTTTCTCGTTAAGAGATAAAGCTAGAAGATGGCTTCAGTCTCTTCCTTCCAACTCAGTCACCACATGGAATGAGTTGAAGAAAGTCTTTCTTGCCCGATATTTTCCTCCAAGCAAAACAACTATGTTGAGAGCCCAGATAAATGGATTTAAGCAAAAAGATAACGAATCTCTTTTCGAAGCATGGGAAAGATACAAGGACATGATGAGACTCTGCCCACACCATGGTTTAGAGGACTGGTTAGTAATTCACACCTTCTACAATGGTCTCTTGTACAACACAAGGTTAACAATAGACGCCGCCGCCGGTGGTGCGCTTATGGATAAACCTTACACCAACGCTTATCAACTTATCGAGAGCATGGCCCAAAATCATTATCGGTGGGGAAGCGACCGAACAATGGTAGAAAAACCTCAAACGAAAGGTGGCATGTACGAGATAAGTAGCCTTGATCATGTTAATGCAAAAGTGGATGCTCTTGCCCAGAAAATTGAAAGTTTAAATGTATCACCTCCAGCCACCGTGGTTGCCGTAACTCAAAATTACGAGGTCTGTGGAATTCAAGGTCACACTCCTACAGATTGTCAACTCCTAACAGGAATTCAAACAGATCAGGTGAACTATGTTCAAGGAAATCCTTACTCGCATACCTATAACTCAAACTGGAAGAACCATCCTAATTTCTCGTATAAAAGTAACAACGCTTTATACGCACCAGGTCAAGCTCCCAGTCAAGCTCCAGCTGTACCACCTGGATATCAAAAGCCGACCCCATCTACACCTAACAATAACGTTCCTAGGAAATCCAACTTAGAAATCATGATGGAGAACTTCATAGCTTCTCAACAGCAAACCAATAAAGAGTTCTTAAACCAGAATGTACACACTAGCGAACAGATTAAACAACTAGCAAGTAAAGTAGATGCCCTGGCTACCCATAACAAAATGCTTGAAACACAAATCTCGCAAGCAGCTCAACAACAAGTGCCTACTGCTGCCCCAACTGGTACATTTCCTGGACAACCACAACCTAATCTGAAAGGCCACACTCATGCAATTATATTACGAAGTGGTACAGAGGTATAAGGACCATCTGACCCAAGGATTGAGAACCAAAAGTCTAAAAAATCAACTGAGGAAGAAGGTAAACATAAGGAAAAGGAAGAGTGTAATAAGGAAACCGTAGAAAAAAAAAGAACCTTCTATACCTCCACCGCCTTACAAACCACCTATCCCTTATCCTCAAAGGCTAATTAAAACCAAAAACGCGGGCCAATTTAAAAAATTTGTTGACCTACTGAAACAATTAAACGTCACAATTCCTTTTACAGAAGCTATTACACAAATGCCCTCATATGCTAAGTTCTTAAAAGAAATTTTATCTAATAAAAGGAAACTTGAAGATAACGAAACTGTTACACTCACTGCTGAGTGTAGCGCAATAATCCAAAATATGCCTCCTAAACTTAAAGATCCTGGTAGTTTTTCTATACCTTGTCATATAGGAAAATTTGTCATAGACAAAGCTTTATGTGATTTAGGAGCCGATATCAGTGTTATGCCCTTGTCCATATGCAAGAAACTTGAAATGGGAGAATTAAGACCAACTAAAATGTATGTGCAATTAGCAGATCGTTCCGTTAGATATCCCGTAGGAATTCTTGAAAACGTTCCCGTGCGCATAGGTCAATTCTACATTCCCACCGATTTTATAATTATGGACATAAGAGAAGACGAAGTTACCCCCATTATATTGGGAAGACCCTTCTTAGCAACTGCCGGTGCTATCATAGACGTAAAACGAGGACGACTCACTTTCGAAGTAGGAGAAGAGAAATTTGAGTTTATTCTTTCCCAATTTTTGAAAGCACCTGCAATAGAAGACACATGTTACTTCATGGATATCATCGATGAATGCATAAAAGAAACAGAATTCGAAAATGACGATTTGTCCGACTATCGTGTAGAAGACAGACTGAACCAATGTTTAGCAATAACATCAGATCCTACGCAATGCCTTAAGAAACCAACCCTCGACCTGAAAATACTTCCCAAAAATCTGAGATATGAATTCCTAGACTTAGAACTTGAACGACCAGTAATAGTCAATGCAAACCTAGGAAAACCTGAAACCGAAAAACTCCTACATATCTTAAGAAAATATCCAACCGCATTAGGATACAACATCACCGATCTTAAAGGGATAAGTCCTTCTATTTGTATGCACCGCATCATGCTAGAAGAAGACTATAAAACTTCTAGGGAACATCAGAGGAGACTAAACCCGATCATGAGTGAGGTAGTGAAGAAGGAAGTAACGAAGTTATTAGAGGCAGGTATCATATATCCTATATCCGATAGCAAATGTGTTAGTCCTGTACACGTAGTACCAAAGAAAGGAGGTATAACAGTGATCGAAAATGAAAAAGGAGAAACTATAACCAAACGAATTGAATCGGGATGGAGAATATGCATTGATTATAGAAAGCTAAACAAAGCAACCCGAAAAGATCATTTTCCTTTACCATTCATAGACCAGATGTTAGAACGACTAGCCAAGCATTCTCATTTCTGTTATCTGGACGGTTACTCAGGTTTCTTTCAAATACCAATTCATCCTGATGACCAAGAAAAGACAACGTTCACATGTCCTTTTGGTACCTTCGCTTATCGACGAATGCCGTTTGGCTTGTGCAATGCTCCTGCAACTTTCCAAAGATGCATGATGGCAATATTCGCCGATTTTCTCGAAAACATCATGGAAGTCTTTATGGATGACTTTTCCGTATGCGGGCAAAGCTTCGAAGAATGTCTTGAAAACCTAGAAAGAGTTCTAGAACGATGTGTAAAAGTAAACCTAGTACTTAATTAGGAAAAATGTCACTTTATGGTACAAGAAGGAATTGTTTTAGGATACATCATATCAAATAGAGGAATTGAAGTAGACAAAGCCAAAATAGAAGTAATCGAAAACCTTCAACCTCCAAAAACTGTGAGGGAAATACGAAGCTTCTTAGGACATGCCGGCTTTTACCGACGATTCATTAAAGATTTCTCTAAAATAACTAAACCTTTAACCGAATTATTAATGAAAGACGGTGAATTCATCTTCGACAATAAATGTTTAGAAGCATTTCAAACACTTAAACAAGCATTGATCTTCGCGCCCATAATGCAGACCCCAGATTGGAATGAACCTTTCGAAATAATGTGTGACGCAAGTGACTACGCCGTAGGCGCTGTTTTAGGACAACGAAAGGATAAAAAACTTCACGTCATATATTATGCGAGTAGAACTCTAGATGAAGCGCAAATGAATTACGCCACGACCGAGAAAGAACTTTTAGCAGTAGTATTTGCACTAGATAAATTTCGTTCCTACTTGGTCGGAGCTAAAATAATCGTTTACACTGATCACGCTGCAATTAAGTACCTCTTAACAAAAAAGGATGCTAAACCTAGACTCCTAAGGTGGATCTTGTTACTACAAGAATTTGATTTGGAAATCAAAGATAAAAAAGGAACTGAAAACGTAGTAGCAGATCACCTCTCTAGACTTGAAAACCTGCAACCGGAAAGAACATCGATCAACGATGATTTCTCGTACGATAAACTTATAGCTAATTTGGAAGAAAATAGAGCTGACAAACAGGTAGAGACCACCTTGGCTGTATGCGTTACACCATGGTACGCTGATTTTGTCAATTATTTAGCCGTCGGAGTGGTTCCACTTGATTTATCCTACCAACAAAAGAAACGATTCTTCCATGACATAAAACATTACTACTGGGACGACCCTTTACTTTTCGAAAGAGGCTCTGATGGTATTTTCCGTCGCCGTATACCTGAAGAAGAGGTAGAAAGTATAATCCAACATTTTCATTCCGCTCCTTATGGTGGACATGCAAGTACATCCAAAACCTGCTCTAAAATCCTACAAGTCGGTCTTTATTGGCCAAACATATGGAAGGATGTACATACCGCTGTCAAGAAATGCGATAAGTGTCAACGCACAGGAAACATATCTAGACGTGACGAAATGCCACAAAAAGGCATTTTGGAAGTAGAAATTTTCGATGTGTGGGGAATAGATTTCATGGGACCTTTTCCACCTTCTTTTGGTAACAAGTACATACTCGTAGCGGTTGACTACGTATCAAAATGGATTGAGGCTATAGCTTCTCCAACAAACGACACACGAGTAGTAATTAAACTCTTTAAGAATATAATCTTTCCAAGATTTGGTGTCCCAAGAATAGTACTCAGTGACGGTGGTTCTCATTTCATATCTAAAATACTCGAAAAATTATTGTTTAAGTATGGTGTAAAACATCGAGTAGCAACACCTTACCATCCTCAAACTAGTGGACAAGTGGAAGTGTCTAATAGAGAAATTAAACAGATATTGGAAAAAACTGTCGCTACATCGAGGAAAGACTGGTCATCAAAATTACCCGAAGCTTTATGGGCATATCGAACCGCTTACAAAACTCCCATAGGAGCAACCCCATTTAAGCTTATTTATGGTAAATCGTGTCACCTCCCGGTGGAGTTAGAACATAAGGCCTATTGGGCTATTAAAAATTTAAATTTAAACTATAAGGCCGCCGGTGAAAAGCGAATTCTAGATATAAACGAATTAGAGGAACTTAGACAAGATGCATACGAAAATGCCCAAATCTACAAGGAAAGAACGAAAAAATGGCATGATAAACGTATATCAAAGAAAACTTTCAAACAAGGCGATGTAGTCCTATTGTTTAACTCTAGACTTAAGTTATTCCCAGGAAAACTACGCTCTAGGTGATCTGGCCCTTTCAAAGTCACTAATGTCTTTTCTAGTGGGGCTGTAGAAATTAAAGGAAAATCTATTGAATCATTTATCGTAAACGGGCAGCGTCTAAAACATTATCATTATGCTGAAAACAATGAAGACTCGCAAGTCCTGCACTTAGACGTATTGTCTCCAAAATTAATAGATTAACATTTAATAGTTTTCTGTCGAGCTTGCGACATTAAACAAAGCGCTTCGTGGGAGACAACCCAATTTTTTTTATTTTTCTTTGATTATTCTTTTGATTTTATTCAGCTTTCATTCTTCATTTTCTTTATTTTATTAAATTTTTCTTCTTTTCTTCTTTCGGCATCTGGCCAAATCCTGACTAAAATTCTTGTTTTTCTTTTCTTTAGTTAACACTGACCTGATGGCACATATTGATCACATGGGTATTAATTTCCGAGGAAGAGCTCAGAGACAAAAATTTGAAGAACTTGCTGAGAGAGAGATGCACCCAAATTTTTATGCTGATGATTGTGCAATGACCGTGCTTGGGCTAAGAGATAGTGTCTTATATCTGCTGAATCAAATAGGGTGGGAAACCACTCCTATTCGGAGACAATTTGTTACTTACCGGAGGCTAACTCTAGAATTCCTTAGCTCCCTGATTTATTTACCGAACCATGGAAAAGGAATAAACCGAGGTTTCATTCAATTCAGGATGTTCAATATGGAGTATCAGTATAACATTAGAGAATTTACTAACCTCTTAGGGTTCCCTACTTCTTTTGACACATTCACCATGAACCAAGAGGACCTCTTTGAATATCGAGAGCTTGAGCATTTTTGGGGAAGTTTGACGGGAAACGACGAACCTGAGGAACATGAGTTTCTTTTTGGAAACATACATAACCCAACTTTTCGTTATTTCCACAAGATCCTAGCGTACACTCTTTTTGGGAAAAGTTCAAACATTACCACAGTATCACGTGATGAACTTTTCATAATATTTTGTGCTTCCCAGAATCGTCCAGTGAATGGTGCCACTTATATGTTGGCGAGTTTTGACCTCCTTATTCAAGATGACCGTGCACCGATTCAAATAGGGGGATTGATAACTATGATTGCTAATGCTATTGGATTGCGCCAACCCATGCTTGACTTGAACCCTTTTTGCGGTATTCAACCTATGAATATAAATTTCCTTTTCAACACTATGTTTATAGGAAACCTTGGACCTGAAGAGTTTGAACTATTAATTAACAACCAAGCTTTTTACCTAATCACCATGCCTAGCCCGATGACTAGTGTCCATAACCGAAATAATTGGCTCTACAACCTGGATGGAATGCCTTCTCCTGTTAGATCTGTTGAAACCATCCAAGATTATGAGATTCTTGACAACCAGATTCCTAATGCTGAGTCTGATCCGTAGACACCAACTGGTTACCATGATGCTGCCTCTCCACCTCATCCTATCCCGTCTGCAGAATCGGCAATACCTGATCTTAGACATCATATGCCCGGAACTGATTATAATACCACTATTCAAGCTTTAATGTCAGAACAAGATGCCATTAGAGAAGAGTTAACTATGATGGGACATGAATTTATGGAACACATGAGTAGAATGACAAATCAATTTCACGAGTTGCTACACCGTGTCAATTCCTTTGCTCCTCCGACGAGAGATTCTACAAGTGGCTAGAAGAATTGCAGTTAACTAGTTTTAGTCTTAGGAAATTTATAGTTTCGTTTGACAATATTTTTAATCTTAGGATTTTTCGCATGTTTTATTTTATCTTCAGTCAAATATTACATTATGTTTATTTTTATGAAGCTACTGGCATTATCGGTTAAATTAAATTTCATTTTGATTTATGCACCGTCTAAAATTATCTATGCTGATATATATTGTATGCTACTACTTACATGGCTTATTAGAGAAAAAAATATATTCTATGGTGTAGTAAAGTAGCATCCATGACACAATTTATAAAGTCAAAGTAGCATTGATATTTATGGTCATGGCAATTCAAAAAGAATAAAAAATAAAAAAATAATTTTAAAAAAATAATAAAAAAAATAATAAAGCACCCCTGCATCGTGACGAACGTTTTGACCGTTGCATGATCAGAGGTGTGACGAGCGTAACACATGCTGTCACGGTCGCCACACCCCCATGACGCCCGTCACGCATGCTGTCACGAACGTGACAACTTGCTTTCTCGTAAATGCTTTTGACCGTTGTCATGACCATTACTCCTATTCATCTCACCTCTTTACTCCCATTCAACTCACCTCTTTATCCCCCATTCAACTCACCTCTTTATCCCCATTAATTTTTTTCCTCACCAACTTCTCCTCCCAATTTCAAAACTCTTTCTTTAAATACCTTCACTACATTTCTTCCTACACCACATCATTCCAAAAAAACCATTCTATACAAAAAATATTTCGTCCTCTTTTCCTTTCTCCTTTTTTTTTCTATCTACCAATCAAAATGGCGGAGAACCAACATCAAATGCAATTTGGAAATATTATTTTCCGATCTGAAGATAGTAACTATCAACGGGAGCAGTTTGTTCGTTTCCAGCAACGCGGTGTCACATCTACCAGATACCCAGATTTCAATTGCTTACAAGAATTGGGATTACATCAAGGTGTGCAATGGCTGCTTAGGCTATCCGATTTAACTTTTCTGTGCACACAAAATCACCCAACATACCCATCACTCACCTTGGAGTTTTTAAGCTCTTATTCATACACCACTCCAACCGGTGAGGATGAGTACTTAACCGGTGTCGCAAAATTCCGTATGTTCAACACTGAGTACGCACTATCTCAAGAACAGTTGAGTGCCATGCTACGTTTTCCTGAAGGAGACGATGTCCACCCAAGAATCCCTCCAAACTCAGAGTGGAACACGGTCGCATTCGAACTTTTTGGAAAAATATCTGGTGTGGTAACCACCAATTGGGATGCATTACTTGCTTCACACATACACAACCCCACTATCCGGTATTTTTTCTGTATTTTGCAAAACACCATCTTTGGAAGAGCCAACAACAGCAAAGTTAACGCGAAAGAATTATTCTTCCTACACTGCATCTTTTCAGCAAATACAAAGGTAAACACCGCCTCTTTCTTACTTCACCATATCCGTACCCTTTGTGCTCGAGGCAATCAACCTTTTGTGATTGGAGGATTAATAACCACCATCGCACTCGGTTTAAATTTAGAGGACCGACTTCAGAATTTGCAATCTTTGCCACCCCTGTTTATGGATATCAGATATTATCGCTCCTTCCGCTTAATCAAAAATAGGGTAGGCGGGAATTATTATCTTATGGTGAATAACCAAGAAATCCCAAGCGTCGTTTTGCCCAACATTGCACTCACCGATGTTACTAACCCCAACAGATTCATCTACGATTTGAATGCTCCCGAACCTACCATGCCTACACAAGCAAACCCGCCCCCAGACGAGTTTGATGAAATGGAGCAAGGTGATCAAGGTCCTGAACAACATTCGGTCCCACATAATCCTTCCGATAATGTAGCTGGTCCATCCTCCCGACGTCGTCGAAGAAGAAGGCCTGCAACAAATGATGACATCATGGATGCTATTGAACATCAAGACCAACGACTTAATGCCATGCATGCGCAGAATAACGAAATAATGCAACTAATGCGCCAGATGCAACAACAACAACAAGAGAGGAATGCAATAACCGACCAAAGGTTCACTGACTTGCTTAACATGTTTGATGACTTGGTAGTACGCGAACGATCACCGGGTCCGAGAACAAGAGGACGCAGGCAGAATTGAGTTTGAGTACCATTTTTTTCCTTTTTTTCGTTTTTTTTTAAACATTGGGGACAATGTTTTATTTAAGTGTAGGGGGGAAACTTTGTTTCAGTCATGTTAAGATTTCCTATCAGTATGTTTATTTCCCTTTCAAGTATGTTATTTCCCTTTCAATAATAACAAATTTTTTTTCTTAAGTCAAGTCCCTAGTGTGAAATTTTTTATTATCTATTCTCCTCAATTTTCTTGAGCCATAATAAAACTCAACACACTCAATAAGTATAAAGGTTGCCTATTTTATAAAACTTGAGTGAAATTAAGACAAAATTATTACCGCCCCAACACTCTAAAAACCTCAGCATGTTAGATCAGTTTAAGTACCTATTATACCAATTCCTTGAACTTTTAGTTTTATAGTAACCCCGAGTAGTTTATACGAGAAGTCGACACCATCTTAATAGCAAACTACGTGGAGAGCCGATGAATACAAGTGAATGATTCCCAAAACAACATATTAAAAATCAGGAAATGCACTAATTAAGTTAGGTGATCCTTACCCGATCATTTAATCCAAAGGTTGCAGACCCTACAAAAACATAGTATGAACGATCCATTGTGAGTTGGTTCAACGGTTTCTGGTGCTGAACTTGGTAGGGCGGACTACGGTCCGATCCCCCGCAATTTGCAATAGACTAAATAAAGAAGTTATCCAACTTATGTACCAGAACTTCTAACTAAAAGGGGATCAAAATCGCTAACCAGTCACTCCACTATGTGAGCGAAAAGATAAAGGGATTAATGTGATTTCGCTCGAATGAAAACGGGTGAAATAAGAGTAAAAGAACTAGGCTGAGCTATAATAGCATGACTCGAACTAGTTTGCATAAGGTGGGGTTATCTAGTGTTGTTACGGTAGTTTTTGATGTTAAGATTAAACTCAGGTTATTTCTAAACGAGATTTACTTGCAACCTAGTATGAATTGATGTGTGTTTGGAAATTTCATCTGGCTAATATTTAAAAAAAAAAAATCGATTTCTACATTGTTTCTTGCTTGAGGACAAGAAAAAGTCTAAGTGTGGGGGAGTTTGATAACATGAAACTATATCACATTTTTAGACTTGATTTAATTAACTTATATCGTTATTTGATTCAATTTATTTCATATTATTCGATATTACTCGGTATTTTCTTATTATTTATTTCAGGTATCATTATTTAAAGCACGTGTGAAAAAGAAAGAAAAGGGGTGCAAAAAGAAGATTTTCTAGGAAAAGCAGCAAGCTGAAGCACCAAAGCCCAGCCCACACTTGGAACAAAAAAAAAGATTGCTGTCACGACCGCAACAAGCACGTGCCGATCGCCACGTCCTAAAACCTAGTGTTACGACCGTAACACATAGTGTGACGGACGTCACACATTCCATCCCATATTTTAGGCTTTACGTGCGTAACGGAGTGGATGGTTTCCCCTAAATTCTCTCATGCACTCGTAGACGTTTTGAACCACACTGAAGACCCATTCTAGGAAACGGTTATTTTTGGGAGGTGAATATAAATAAACCTCATAAAAGCCAATGGAAGCTCTCTCTTCTCCATACAATTTTTCCAGCATTATTTTTCCAGCATTCTAATTTTTCAAGCAATTTATTTCTTCTTTTCTTTTCTAGTTTAATTTCCGAAGCATACAATTTATTTTCTCACGATAGTTTCTACACCGGAAACTATTGCGTAATTTTTACTGGATCTAACCTTACGTTAGATCATAGTATTTTATTTCCTTGTTTTTACTTTCCTATCTGATCGAGAATTATGAAGAACAAATCCAACCGACTTGTGGTGGAGTGTTCGAGCACCGAAGCGTAGGAGATAAAATCTAGATTTCTAGTATTTTTCCAGGTTCATTAATTAATTGATTTATTGTTTTAATTTACATATGCTTTGTTCCGCTGTTTATATATATTGTTTGTTTGACATGGCCGTATTTATGCATGATTATTGTTTATGCATGTTTATCATGTCTGGCTAATTAATTTAGATATCGGTATGTAAAGTAAGCGGAATAAAGGAATCAAAATTGAGTTGGTTTAAATTTATTTCAGAATATAGTCACTCTTTTTCTGGTCTCAATTTACAAAGTTAATACCAAGGTTTTTGTACGAGAGTAAAAGACATAAAGAAGTTAAAATCAATAGAACGACGATTTGAGCTTTTAACTGGACAGTGTAAATTGAACATTAACTTTAAATCAGGGCGAAAGCAATTTTTAAGGTTAATTAAATTCTAATCGTTTTCAAAAATTATTTTTAAAAGTTAAATGTGAGGACGAGAGTTAAGCATTTAAGTTTAATCATATAATCTAAGTCAACAGAGCGAGAGTTTGAGACGAGGGTGTTTAAACGGTTAGTATTTTCTCAAAAGGAGTTTCCATAGATTCTATTATTTTCAAAAGTGATTTTAGATTTAACGAAATAGTGAGAGCGTACGTTAAAATATAAAGTCATAGTCTAATTCAACAGAGCGAGAGTTTGAGGAAAAGACTTTTAATTAATAGTGTCTACTGAAAAGACTTATTTTAAAATTAAGAAAAAGACCAACGAAGATTTGATTCCCCAATTACGACGAACTACATACTGATATCCATATTATTTGATATTTTAGCTAGATCCAAATTTAGTTGTACTTTTCCCCCTAATCATTAAAGTATCAAACGCCTTAGCTTTACGCAGTAACTCTAGAAAAACGGTAGATCGATTCATTAAGTCCCTGTGGGATCGATATCTTTTAAAACTACGCGATTAGACTGTGCACTTGCAGTTAGTACCCCGATAGACTCATAAAGTCGCAATCAACGAGCATTACTTCTGTTCGCTAGTTAAATGATTAAACCTGTATGTTGTAAAGGACCAAGATCAAGGTTATTATAAACAGAAGTAGGCATAACATTAATGCCTGCTCCCAAATCAAGCATGCAATTGTCGAATTTACTATTTCCAATGGTACATGGAATATAAAAAGTTCCTGGATCCTTGCACTTTTGGGGTATGGCCTGATTGAGGGATGAAACAGTAGCTTTTTCAGGTGAATGTTTAGGCTGGATAAGGGCTGAAATGTTTCATCCCAAATTTACTCTCTCATTGCCCTTCAACCTTTTCTTACTTTGTGCACAAGTCTTTTAGAAATTTTGCATACTTTGTAACCTGCATAATAACATCAAGTAGCGGAATGTTTACCGCAACCTTTCGGAAAACATCCAATATCTCTCTTTCTTTGTGTCCCTCCTCAATTCTTTTATTTTTCAGAACTCTATGTGGGAAGGGGACTGGTGGCCCATACTCTTTTTCTTTAATTTTTTCAGTTTCGACCATAACAGAAGAAGGAGAAGAAAGTTCAGTTGGGTGAGGCTCAGAAGGAGAAAGTTCAGAAGTTACCTCAATGTTTTTTTTTGTTTTTTTTAGGGGCTGGTTCTGTAGCTTTTCCGGATTTCAAAGAAATTGCGCTCACATTAGCATTAAGACCATTCGGTGTTGGTGTAAGCCCTAGAGGCCAATACTTTTGGTACTTGTATCAAATTATTTAAGGCTTTTTCTTTATTATGTTTGATTAATAAAGTCCCTAGAATAGTTAGTCCGTTTAATGTATCAAGTATGACTTAATCATGAGATCACATTAAACATAAGGACATTATTCTTAAAGTATCCGTAGTCGAGCTTTATTGTGAAGTGGGATAACATTAAAGCATTAAGACTATTATATTTGTAGACTGATAATCACATCTCATGGATCATGGAGAAAGAGTTATCAAGTCTTAAACATAGGTATGAATATTAAGAGTAATATTTATACCGGATTGACCCGCTATGAGAATACTATATAGAAAGTTATGCAAAGTGTCATAAGTTATTCTCATGGTGATAATGGTGTATACCACTCTTCGACCTGAAACCACTATGGACCCTAGATGTAGAGTCGAGTGCTTTGTTGCTGATCCAATGTTATCCGTAACTGGATAACCATAAAGACAGTTGATGGGTACTCCACGAAGCATGCTGAGGGACATGAGTGTCCTAGACGGAATTTGCCCATCCTACGTAACAGGATAAATATCTATGGGCCCAATATTGAATTGGACAAGGATGACACGGTCTATACCTTGTGCTCAATATAGACATAAGGGCAAAGGGGTAATTATACACATAATTATTATCACAGGAGGTTTTGTCAGATCACATGACATTTTCGTGTCTTGGGTAGCAGTCATGTGTTGCTAGATACCGCTCATTGTTTATTATGTTAAATGCGTGATTTAACATAATTGCCAACGTCGCGAAAACCTACAGGGTCACACACAAAGGACGGATTGATGAGAGATAGAGTAACTAAGGAACATCGTAAGGTACGATGTACTTAAGTAGAATACGAAATATGGTAAGGTACCAAATACTTAAGTGATTTTGGCATATTATGAGATATGGGTCAAAATACACTTAAGTTGGCTTTTTAGCTTGAAGCCTACACAAGTGGTTCTATAAATAGAACCCTTGGGTAGAAGCATTGTCACTCAGACTAAAAACTCAAGTGAAGACTTGGAATTTCGTTTCCCTCTCTCTCTCACTCAAAGCCTTCATTCGTACCAGCTAGCACTGAGATTGAAGGAATCCGTTTGTGTGGACTGAGTAGAGACGTTGTCATCGTTCAACGTTCGTGATCGCCCCGTGGATTTGTATCCAAGGTTTTGATCATTACAAGAGATTTGCACCAAAGGTTTGAATCACCACAAGAGGTAACGATTCTATCACTGATCATGCCCATTCGTAAGGATCACTAAATGGAGAAATTTTTAAATTCCGCTGCGCCTTGGATGGCAATTCTCCTTCAGTTGTATCAAAGCCACTTATGAAACCATGAATCTGATAACTGTTTTTGTTTTGTATTAATATGATTAAAGACAGAATGAATCAAAGATTAAATTGAGATCAATCAAATTATATATATGATATATGTAATCCTGATGCAAAATATATTATATATGATATAGTGTTCTCGTTTCGTTCATTCAAACACTCAATGGTTGTTTTCCTTTGAGCGATCAATGGTCGTTTGCTTCTTGATTCGACATTAGTATGGTGAAGCAATGACATGTTGATCAATCATACTGTATCAACAATCGAGATGTGTTTGACGGTCTGAAATTGGTGCATCAGGGTTAGTGACGACACAAGGGTTGTGTTGTCAGAGAGTTATGCGATTGGGGTTATGACTGCACAAGAGTTGTGCTTTCTAAACACTTTTTGAAACAATGTTAACCGGTTAACACATATGGTTAACCGGTTAACGCAATACGAAATAAATTTTTTTAAGTTTTTCAAACAGTGTTAACCGGTTAACGCATTTGGTTAACCGATTAACGCAAGACGGAAAACAGTTTTCCAAGAGATTTTCAAACAGTGTTAACCGGTTAACGCATTTGGTTAACCGGTTAACGCAAGGCAGAAAACAATTTTGAACAGATTTCAAACAGTGTTAACCGGTTAACGCATTTGGTTAACCAGTTAACGCAAGGCAAAATTCACCCGTTCGGCTAACTCAGTGCTTTAAAGTATGCGAAAAGCGACGTCGATTTTGAATGAATTGTTCATTAAAAATTTCGGCCAGGAGCGCTGCCCCTTCAACTCCGCAAGGGGCGCTGCCCCCTTGACACCCGTTCCCGCTAACCGGGCAGCGGACCTCTGGCTAACTCTGCGTAGTGTGATCGGTCGTCGAAATTTAATTTGATTTTAATTAATTAAAAGAATTAAAATTGATAATAATAATAATATGTTTATTATTGTCTTGTGGTGATCGGTTATGACCTTAGTTTTCCTTTATTTTGTTTTGGTTTTTAAAATACGACCTGCGTGTCGTGCCTCTCTTTTAATCTCTCAATGTAACTTCTTTTCTCATCTCACTCCCTCGTATGTAAAACGAGTTTCTTTTATGTAATGTAATGATATGAAGAAAGCAAAGAAGTCAGTGCCAAAGGAGGACAACCTTGAAGATCTTGCTTGGAGAAGCTTAGATCGTTGTTAGGTTAGCTTAGGTTCTCTCATTGGCTTGGGAGAACAATTGCGCTAGGGGCCATAACTGTTTCATTATGTATGTATGTATGTTGATGCATGTGAATGTATGTTGATGCATGTGAGAGGTGATTTATATGATAAATAAGCCGGTGAGATCAGAAAAAATTCAATTCCCTCAAATTAAATATTAAGTTTATGCTTTCCAAGTTTTAACACTCATCAAGACTAGTATCGGATAATGTAGGTTTCGCCTACGCGAGGTGCATGTTCTATATTAGTAAGGTGCGATGGGCTAATTGTAATATCCAATTGTTAAAACAATGGGTCAAACTTAACTAAACAAATTATAATAATATTATATATGTTTGCTTTCCAAGTTTTAGCACTCATCAAGACTAGTATCGGACAATGTAGGTTTCGCCTACGCGAGGTGCATTTTCTATATTGGTAAGGTGCGATGGGATAATTGTAATATCCAACTGCTAAAACGATGGGTCAAACTTAATTATAATAATATTATATATGTTTAGAAGCAAGAGTTGGGAATGATCCATATGATGGATTGGAATAAGGAGTTATTCACCCAACTGAAATTTTCGAGAGTTGTATGAGATACAATTGGAAGGAGTTCCTACCTAAATAACCTAGTTTTGTGTAATCCGCCTACGCGGACTTAGAACAAAGTGAAATATGGATCTCGACCCACTAGAAAATCTTCCAACGGGATTTTCCGAATCAAATGATGAGGGTCATTTGTTTTGAGTAAAATAGTGGGAGCATATTTGATTAAAGGCCTAATTAAATATGTCAATGATACTTGTATTTTCATTAATCCTTATGTAGATTACCATGACAACAAACACCTCTAACAACATCCTGCGATCAATCCTTGATAAGGAAAAATTGTCTGGGATAAATTTTCTGGATTGGCACCGAAACCTGAGGATTGTCCTCAAACATGATAAAAAGCTGTATGTCTTGGAGACACCTGTTCCTGGAGAGGAACCTCCTAGTTCTGCACCTAAGGCAGAAAGAGATGCTTATAAGAAGCATGTCGATGATGCCAATGAAACTGCTTGTCTCATGCTAGCTACCATGAACTCAGAATTGCAAAAGCAACATGAGAACATGTCAGTGTTCGATATGATCGAACACCTGAAGATGCTCTATCAAGAGCAAGCAAGGCATGAGAGGTTTGAAGTTTCAAAAACCCTTTTTCAAGGCAAGTTAGCTAAGGGAGCCCCTGTAGGTCCCCATGTGCTCAAGATGATTGGGTATGTGGAAAACCTTGAGAGATTGGGTTTTCCCCTCGAAAAGGAACTTACGACTGACTTGATCTTGCAATCGTTGCCAGATAGATTCAGTCAATTTGTCCTAAATTTCAATATGAATAAAATGGACAAATCTCTTCCTGAACTGCTCGCCATGTTAAGAACTGCCGAGCAGAATCTGAAGTCAAAAGGGAAGTCCATTCTGATGATCGGAAATGGAAAGAGATAGAACAAAAGGCCCACTATGCAGGGTGATAAAGGGAAAGGCAAGTAAGTTGCCAAACCCAAACCCACTGTTGCTGCTTTAAATCCTAATGGAGGCATAGCAAAAGAAGGCACCTGCTTCCATTGCGGTAAGACCGGACACTGGAAGAGAAACTGCCCAAAGTACTTGGAAGATAAGAAGAATGGAGTAGAGACTTCAACTTCAGGTATTTTTGTTATTGAAATTAATTTATCTACTTCTGCATCATGGGTATTAGATACTGGATGCGGTTCTCACATTTGTACAAATTTGCAGGGACTAAAAAGGAGTAGAGATTTGGCAAAAGGTGAAGTCGACCTACGAGTTGGCAATGGAGCAAAGGTTGCTGCCTTAGCCGTAGGAACTTATGTATTGACTTTACCTAGTGGTTTAATAATTCAGTTAGAGAACTGTTATTATGTACCTGCAATTAGCAGGAATATTAATTCCGTTTCTTGTTTGGACAAGTTTGGTTTTTCATTTACAATAAAGAACAATTGTTGCTCAATTTATTTGAATGAAATATTCTATGCTACTGCACAAATGAACAATGGACTATATGTCCTTGATCTTGAAAGAGCGTGGGATCCTATCCCAACTCACTCCTCCTGGAACACCCTAATGGAATGGTGTATCTGAGAGAAGAAATCAAACCCTGTTAGACATGGTCCGATCCATGATGAGTCACACCGATCTTCCAAACCCCTTTTTGAGGATATGCACTATTCACATCAGCTTATACACTTAACCGTGTTCCATCCAAAAGGTTGAGAAGACACCATATGAGATATGGAGTGGTAAGAAACCACATATGTCTTACATGAAGATTTGGGTTGAGAAGTTTATGTGAAACGACAAATTTCAAATAAGCTTGAGCCCAAATCTGACAAATGCTTATTTGTGGGGTATCCTAAAGAAACAAGAGGGTATTACTTCTACAATCCTTCTGAGGGCAAAGTGTTTGTCGCTCGAACTGGAGTTTTCCTAGAAGAGGATTTTATTTCCAAAGGAATAAGTGGGAGGAAAGTAGAGCTTGAAGAAATTCAAGAATCACAAAGAATCGATACACCTATGGAGGAATTAGAGCAGGAAACACAAGTAGTTGTGTAAGAGCAACCTGCTCAAGTAGAACAAGACCAGCGTAGGTCAAGCAGGATACGTCACCTACCTGAGAGATATGGATATCTCATAACAGATCAAGGTGATGTATTACTCATGGATCAAGATGAGCTTATGACCTACTCATGGAATCTTCGTCTTGATGAAACAGTAAGACAATATGGATTCATCAAGAATGAAGATGAGCCTTGTGTCTACAAGAAGGTTAGTGGGAGCATGATCGTTTTCCTGGTATTATATGTAGATGACATATTACTCATTGGAAACGATATCCCTACCCTGCAACAAGTAAAGTCTTGGTTGGGGAAATGCTTTTCTATGAATGACCTAGGTGAAGCAGCCTATATATTAGAAATCAGAATCTATAGAGATAGATCACAAAATGCTTGTCCTAAGTCAGAGTACATAGACAAAGTGCTGAGGCGCTTTAATATGAATGATTCCAATGGTTATGTGTTTTGCTTAAATGGTGGCGCTGTGAGCTAAAAAAAATAAGTTCAAAGCAAGATACAGTTGCTGACTCTACAACCGAGGCCGAGTATATTGCTGCCTCAAGTGAAGCAAAGGAAGTTGTTTGGATCAAAAGTTCCTTAGTGAACTTGACATAGTTCCTAGCATAGTGGATCCCATTGGTCTCTGTTATGATAACTAATGGTGCTATCGCACAAGCTAGGGAACCTAGATCTCACAAACGATCCAAACACATACTCATGCGTTATCACCTCATTTGAGAGATAATAGATATAGGAGATGTGAAAATATGTAGAATACCTACACTTGACAATATTGCTGACCCACTAACAAAGCCTCTTGCACAGCAGAAGCATGATGGCCATACTAGATCAATGGGCATTAGGGGTATGCCTGATTGGCTCTAGTGCTAGTGGGAGATTGTTGGTGTAAGCCCTAGAGGCCAATACTTTTGGTACTTGTATCGAATTATTTAAGGCTTTTTCTTTATTATGTTTGATTAATAAAGTCCCTAGAATAGTTAGTCCGTTTAATGTATCAAGTATGACTTAATCATGAGATCACATTAAACATAAGGACACTATTCTTAAAGTATCCGTAGTCGAGCTTTATTGTGAAGTGGGATAACATTAAAGCATTAAGACTATTATGTTTGTAGACTGATGATCACATCTCATGGATCATGGATAAAGAGTTATCAAGTCTTAAACATAGGTATGAATATTAAGAGTAATATTTATACCGGATTGACCCGCTATGAGAATACTATATAGAAAGTTATGCAAAGTGTCATAAGTTATTCTCATGGTGATAATGGTGTATACCACTCTTCGACCTGAAACCACTATGGACCCTAGATGTAGAGTCGAGTGCTTTGTTGCTGACCCAACATTGTTCGTAACTGGATAACCATAAAGACAGTTGGTGGGTACTCCACGAAGCATGCTGAGGGACATGAGTGTCCTAGATGGAATTTGCTCATCCTGCGTAACAGGATAAATGTCTATGGGCCCAATATTGAATTGGACAAGGATGACACGGTCTATACCTTGTGTTCAATATAGACATAAGGGCAAAGGGGTAATTATACACATAATTATTATCATAGGAGGTTTTGTCAGATCACATGACATTTTCGTGTCTTGGGTAGCAGTGATGTGTTGCTAGATACCGCTCACTGTTTATTATGTTAAATGCGTGATTTAACATAATTGCCAACGTCGCAAAAACCTACAGGGTCACACACAAAGGACGGATTGATGAGAGATAGAGTAACTAAGGAACATCGTAAGGTATGGTGTACTTAAGTAGAATATGAAATATGGTAAGGTACCAAATACTTAAGTGATTTTGGCATATTATGAGATATGGGTCAAAATACACTTAAGTGAGCTTTTTAGCTTGAAGCCCACACAAGTGGTTCTATAAATAGAACCCTTGGGTAGAAGCATTGTCACTCAGACTAAAAACTCAAGTGAAGACTTAGAATTTCGTTTCCCTCTCTCTCTCTCACTCAAAGCCTTCATTCATACCAGCTAGCACTGAGATTGAAGGAATCCGTTCGTGTGGACTGAGTAGAGACGTTGTCATCGTTCAACGTTCGTGATCGCCCCGTGGATCTGTATCCAAGGTTTTGATCGTTACAAGAGATCTGCACCAAAGGTTTGAATCGCCACAAGAGGTAACGATTCTATCACTGATCATGCCCATTCGTAAGTGTAGCACCTCAAATTTGCACCTCCCATTTGTATATTCATTTCATTTTTAGGTCAATAACATTGCATTCACATTGCATATCATGATACATGTCATCAGGCAAGACTGGTCAGGAGATTCAACTGTGCAAGGCCATAAGAACCTTTTCCATGAGATCAAAGCCCTAGGGTGATTCCAATGAGTTCATGTGACCCAAGGATCATTTTGAAGTGGTTTGGCCAAGTGTTGAAGGCTCAAAACTCAGCAGTGCATGTGCAAATCATCTGAGGCCCACAAAAGTCAACAGAAGTCAACTGCAAAGTCAACTGTGGATTTGAAGGTGGGAAGTGGTTAGAGATGTTTCATTCATGTTCAAACAAGTCTCATTTGACATTTCAAACATCAACATTGAAGAATTTGAAGTCAGATAAAGACTTTCCAAAAATAGCAGGTGACCTGTAATTTGAACTTTCCAAAAATGGAAAGATTTTGGACCAACTTCAACTCAATATTACATCATCAAGAAAGCTTCAAATGAAATTTTATCCAGCATGAAAGTTGAAGATCTTTCTCTCCCATTTCCAAAACGTCCAAGATCATGAATTTCTCATGTGTGGTTGAGGAGATATGGTCCAATCATGGCAAAGTGTGTTTGAAAATTCAAATGGACATAACTTTCAAACCAAAACTCCAAAATGAGTGGTTCTTTTTGCATTTTGATCCTCATGTCATGTACTTTCCAAGCATATCATTACAGGGCATGAAATCTCCTTGCATGATCATTGGTTCACTCATGAAGATTTTTAAGGGAAATTTCATAAGACTAGTTTGAATGATCATGGGCATACAATATCACTTCCAAAGCTTGCATGAACTCATTTTTAGTGGATTTGGGCCTTGAACTGGTACTGTTCACGTGCATGGCATGCATGTGAGGTGAAAATCTATTTTTGCACATACACCACATAAGTGATTAATCACATTTGCATCTGGCTTAAGCTGGTTTTAAACATGATTAGTAGGAAGTATAAATGGATACTCATAACTGTTTTTTGCCATTAGCAACATTTCAGATCTAGAATCACACAATCATCAAAATTTTCTCTCAAACTTTTTCCAAATTTCTTCAAACAAAAGCACTTTCTATTGGTTGATTCATGGTCATGAGGTGTTGTTGAGTAGAATTGGACGTGGATTCAGAGAAAATCGTGGCATATTGAGCTAGGTTCAAAGGTTGAAGCATCCATGGCAGTTGAAGATTAAGCTGGATTCGTGTACGATTGAGCTTCAATTTCTTCATCATTCACCTCCACAAGCATCCTAGAAGGATTCTGGAGCATCACAAGCCTTGTAACACGCGATTTCAACTTCTGCTCATCAAGAAGGTACTTTAGTAGCTTTAACTCATTGCTTGAGTTGCCTAGCTTGGCTTGTGGTTTGCTTACCACCTAGGTATAACTCTTTGACTTCATGTAGTCTGGAAGACCTGTCCTGTTATGTGGGCAGGCACCTGTCTGAAGCCCTCCTTAAGAGGCAATGCTTGTGAATGTTTACTTTTGTGCCAAGCAGGTAAAGACCTCTTAAGAGGCAATTGGCAGATAAAAGGGATGTGCAATCCATCCCCTGCTATTCAGTTGTGTCATTCACCTTGCTCACACCATTGTGTTGATGCATTGTGGATAATAACCCAAGATCATGTTGTGTCAGTCATGTGGAGAAGAGTCCCACATTCTGGACTCCCACACTTTCATTTGTCTGAAGCTCTCCCAGGCCAGGGATAAGAGCTGTGAGGTCTTACCCTCACTTCCTATTTCATCTGCTTCACCCTAACTCTCAATGTTAGGGTTAAGAGCTAATCATACCCCCATTCCAGTGGCTTGTTTGTTGAGGTTGACATGACCCCTTGACTAAAGCCTAGCCTTGTATGAACCCAATTGTTTGCATATAGTGTGTGTGCTTGCTTTTTGTGCTTGTATGTATTTGCCTGTGCTGTTTAGGATAGCTTGCTTCCTTTGCAAGTTAGGATAGAGACCCCAACATAGGGATCGTATGCATGACAACTTCTAGGCTCGAGTTGTAGTCTCCCTAGTAGTTTGTGTCTCCCTTTGTCTCTGGATAGGATAGAAGTTCTTTCCCTATTTAGGGGAACTACATCGCCCTGATCCTCATACTAGATGAGGTACGTAGGCAAGAGATGAGTTGATCTCTTCGGGCGCCCTTTTATTTTTCAACCTCTTTGTGTGTGTTTGGAGTCTGACGTAAGTCCAGCAATTGGCAGTTGGTTTCCTGTGTCTTGTTTGCTTGTTGGAGTCTGACGTAAGTCCAACGATTGGCAGTTGGTTTCCTGTGTGTGTGTTTGTTGGTTCGGAGTCTGATGTAAGTCCAGCGATTGGCATTCGGTTTCCATGTTTGCCGGTTTGTGTGGAGTCTGACGTAAGTCCAGCGATTGGCAGTCGGTTTCCTGTGTGTCTTTGTTTGGCGTGCGTTAGCCGAGCTACGAGTGCTCTGATTCTTCTCTGATTAGAGAAGATACGTATGCATAGGATGCGACATCCTAGCGAGCACGTTTCCCCTGTCCCGAACTACGTCGACTCTGATGTCTGTGCTTGACATACTACGTAGGCCCAAGATGCGATATCCTGCCGAGTTCCTGTTTCTTTTGTCTTTCTGTGTTTCCTTCCAGCCTTGTGCAGTTTGTGGGCAGTTTCTAGCAACCTTATCCGTTCTTTTGTGCGTGGATCCCGTCGAGTACGACGGATGCGTAGGGGTGCTAATACCTTCCCTTCGCATAACCGACTCCCGATCCCATCTTTCTCTGGTCGCGAGACCATGTCTTTTCCAGGTTTACTTCGAGCGTTTCCTTTCCCTCTTTTGGGATAAATAACGCACGGTGGCGGCTCTGTTGTTTCGTTTTCCCGCCGGTTTTTCGCGTAATGCGACAGCCGGCGACTCTGCTGGGGACAACCTGAGAAGTTGACCTCTTGTTGGTCCATCTTCCCTAAGCGAGTCTCTCCTAGCGCTCTCTAGGATAGGGTTTGGTTGCTTTTGCTGCTTCATTTATTGCATTCATTTGTTTATTGTTTGCATATATGTTTGCATTTATGTTTGCATTCATCATGTTTTCATCTGTGTTGGCTGGTTGTTTGTCTCTCTGTTGGGGTGGGAGTTACATGAGGTAAAAGGCCCAATACCCAGGCTATGAGTGAACTCTAGGACACCTAGGAATAGAGTGATTCTTGGGAAGCGGGTGGTATTGCGCCACTTAGCGGAACTTGATATCACGAGCAGTTCAGATCCTGATGGGGTATTATTGGTACATACATCTGGTGTGTACATGATGATATTTTATGAAAGGGTTGTTTATCCTGCGTTTCTCTTGACCTTACCCTGGCCTAGATTACACCCGTGAGTGGGGAGGGAATGATCATTATTACAGGTACCGTTGGGGACTTGTTGGTGACTTGTGGGTGACTCTTGGGTTCTGTTGGTGACTTGGTTCCGAGATATGGGTCTCAGATGATTTTGGGTCTCAGATGACTTTGTGGTTCCGAATTCAAGCCGAAGCTTTGAACCTGTGCTCCGACACGCACAGCCAGCCAGTCGTGTCTGCATCATTTGCATCATAGCATATTTATTTTCAAAAAAATAATGCAATAAAAAAAATCAAAAGAAGGAAGAAAGAAAAAAAGCTAATCTCCTCATGCATATCATTTCTCAGGTTCATTCAGGAGTCTATTCACTGTGAGAGATGGCATCCGTTCCAGAGTTGAAGCGGAAGACTTGCACCTACAGTTTTCATCGTGAGCCATTGACGTCTTTGATAGAGTTGAGCAACCTTGTGACCGGCGGTAATCAGAAGGTGTTTGCTGATCAGTATGGGGATTTGTTGACACTATTGAAGATGGTGGTAGATCCAGTGCCGTTGTAGACTCTTCTACAGTTCTATGACCCGGAGCTCCGTTGCTTCACCTTTCAGGACTATCAGTTAGCGCCCACTCTTGAGGAGTATTCTATTCTGATGAGTGTCCCGATCAGATATCAGGTTCCTTTCTTGGATGTTCCAAAGGAGGTTGATTTCAGGGTTGTTGCCAGAGCTCTTTATTTGAGTATCAAAGAAGTGAGTGACAATTGGAAGTCGAGTGGTGATGTTGTGGGTTTACCTTTGAAGTTCCTGTTGAGGATAGCCAAAGAAGAAGCAAAGAAGGGAAGTTGGGAGGCTTTTCATGCTCAGTTAGCTATCATGATTTATGGAGTTGTCTTGTTCCCGAGTATGCCCAACTTTGTGGACTATGCTGCTATCATTATTTTCCTTGGAGGAAACCCAGTTCCTACTTTGGTAGCTGACACTTACTATGCTATTCACAGTAGGCATGGTAAGGGTGGAGCTATCAGATGTTGTCTCCCATTGCTACTCAGATGGTTCCTGTCTCTTCTGCCAGTCAGTGGACCTTTTGTGGATGCTCAGAGCACTCATAAGTGGACTCAGAGGGTTATGTCTCTTACCTCTTATGATATCAGGTGGCAATCTTACCGGATGGATGTGCGTAATGTCATCATGAGTTGCAGAGAGTTTCGTAATGTGCCACTTGTAGGGACTAAGGGTTGCATCAATTACAACCCGGTTCTTTCTCTTCGCCAGTTGGGGTTTGTTATGAATGGAAAACCACTTGATGCTGAGATAGCTGAAAGTGTGTATTTTGAGAAGCGGAGTGGCCCTGCTAGATTGGAGCAAGTAGGAAGAGCTTGGAAGACCATTGGTGTCAAGGATGGAGCTGTTCTAGGGAAGAAGTTTGCTGTTGCTATGCCTGATTACCTTGATTGGGTCAAGAAGAGAGTTGAGACTTTGTTGTTGCCCTATGATAGGATGGAGTCTTTGCAAGAGCAACCACCTTTGATCCTTGCTGAGAATGTGCCCGCTAAGCAGTACAAGCAAGCCTTGATGGAGAATCGTCGGTTGAAAGAAAAGGAGCAAGATACCCAGATGGAGCTTTACAAAGCCAAAGCTGATAAGTTGAAATTGGCTCATCAACTCAAAGACATGCAAGGTGAGGATGCTAGTAGATTGAAGAACAAGAAGAGGTCCTATGAGGAGATGGAGGCCTTGTTGAATGCAGAACACCGGGAGTGCTTGAGGTTGCAGAGAGCTGAAACCAGTTATCAGAAGAAGATAAGGGACTTGGAGAAGCAACTCAGAGACAAAGACATCCAATTGAAGAATGAGGTAGACTTGAGACATGCATCAGAGAGCCAGCTTGGAGGAGAAGTTGTGGAGCTCAGAAGACAATTGAAGGAGAAGCTCACTCCTCTGCCAGAATGTTCAGAATGTGACCTGTTGATAGACCAGTGCCATTATCTGAAGACTCTCATTCCTGGAAGCCATTTGTCTTAGCTTGTATCTCTGTTGTTTATGTTGAGAATCACCTCCAGGCTTGTTGGATGGGATTCATTGTTGTACTCTGGTCACTTGGATCTTTGTCTGAATATTGTTGTATGATCCTTGTTGCTCATGTCTATAGATGAGGTTGTTGATGTTTCACCTTGTGCTCAGTACTCTTGTGTAGGTTGCTTCTGTGTTGTTCATTATTGCAGGTTGCCATTTCTTAAAAGATGAATTGGGCTCTTGAATGCCTGAGAAATGAACATATCATGTGCATCATACGCATCATAAGCATCATACACATATCATTTTGCATTACAGGTGTTCTTGATCGAGACTTCTCACTCTGGTTCCTGTTTTAGGCAGGATTGCTGATCAACGTCCGCATCGTTACGCAACCAGGTTGAATCATCAGAGGAATATGGACCAAGTGCAAGCAGAGTTGGCTGAGATGAGGGCTAACATGGCCCAATTCATGACAATGATGCAAGGAGTTGTTCAGGGGCAAGAGGAGCTGCGTGCCTTAGCCCAGAGACAGGAAGCTGTGCTCCCACCGCCCAGTCGTGCTTCGCCAGTGGGTGTACCTGTGAATGATGGTGTTGCTGCTGCTGCTCCCGTCAATTATTACACCATGGGTGATGATTTGAGAGGAATTCGAATTAATGGACAGCCTCTTGCTGCAGAGACTGTTAATGCCAGAGCAACCCGTGCTCCCGTGCGCCATCCTGCTCCGCTGGTTGACAGGCAGGAAGACATGTTCACCCTGCTCAGTGAAGATGATAATGTTGGAAGAGTGGAAGAGAGGGATCGGAAGGTGGATGCCCTTGCTGAGAAGATCAGAGACATGGAGTGTCAGAACTCTTTGGGTTTTGATGTAACCAACATGGGTCTGGTGGAAGGGTTGAGAATTCCCTATAAGTTCAAAGCGCCCTCATTTGACAAATACAATGGTACTTCTTGTCCTCGCACCCATGTGCAGGCCTATTACAGGAAAATCTCTGCCTACACGGACGATGAGAAAATATGGATGTATTTCTTCCATGATAGCTTGTCTGGAGCTTCCTTGGATTGGTACATGGAGCTGAAAAGAGAGTCTATCAGAAGTTGGAGAGATCTGGGTGAAGCCTTCTTGAGGCAATATAAGCATAATATGGACATGGCGCCGAGCCGGACTCAGTTGCAGAGCCTATGTCAGAAATCAGGGGAGAGTTTCAAGGAGTACGCCCAGAGATGGCGAGAGTTAGCTGCCCGGGTGCAACCTCCGATGCTGGAAAGAGAGTTGACTGATATGTTCATCGGTACATTACAGGGTGTGTTTATGGACCGGATAGGGAGTTGCCCATTTGGTAGTTTTTCTGATGTGGTGATCTGTGGAGAGAGGACAGAGAGCCTTATTAAAGCTGGGAAGATTCAGGATGCTGGTTCCTCATCTTCAAAGAAACCATTTGCTGGGGCACCCTGTAGGAGGGAGGGTGAAACGAATGCTGTGCAACATAGAAGAAATGTGAACAGAGGCCAGTATCGCCAGGTTGCTGCAGTAACTATCCCAGCACCTCAACCACGTCAACAGCAACAACAAAGAGTTCAACAACAACCACAACAACAGCAACGTCCGTTTCAGCCGAGACAGAGAATGCCGGATCGTCGCTTCAACCCGTTGCCGATGACATACGCTGAGTTGCTGCCCGAATTGCTCAGATTGGGGTTCGTTGAGTTGCGTACAATGGCTCCGTTGACAAAAATACCACCTGGGTATGATGCCAACGTTCATTGTGATTTCCATTCTGGTGCACCGGGGCACCATATTGAAAACTATAGGGCTTTTCATCATAAAGTCCAGGACTTAATTGACGCCAAAACAATCAATTTTGCTCTTGTGCCGAATGTTGTGAACAATCCTATGCCTCAGCATGGTGCGCATAGGGTGAACAATGTGGAAGATGGGGAAGCTTTTGACCTGGTTGTCAGTATTGATGATGTTCAGACTTCATTGCTGGTTGTGAAGAATCGTCTGTTAAGTAGGGGAATGTTCCTGGGCTGTGATCAGGGTTGTTCAGATTGTGAAGGTTCAGAGGACGGTTGTATACGGTTGAGGGCTGGTATCCATAGATTGATGGATGAGGGCTGTCTACAGTTTAATCGGGCCGTGAAGGATCATGGGGTGGTGTCAACTGTCACCATTTATTTCAAACCGTCCGAGGGACGTGGCCAGAGAACTGTTAACGCACCAGTGACCGTTGGTACTCCTGTCACTATATCCGCTCCGGTAACTGTCAGTGCTCCAACTACTATCGTTGCTTCTGGTAGAAGACCCGTTGAGAATAGTAGGGTTGTGTCGTGGAAGTATGATAATGCCTACCGCAGCAATAGAAGGGCTGAAAGTCAGGTCAGGCCAGTTAATCAGTCTCCGGTGACTATTGGTTTGCCAAGTAGAGGTCCTGCAACTGTTGGTCCGGTGGTGGACAATGTAGGGGGTCCTGGAGGGTTTACAAGGAGTGGTCGTCTGTTTGCACCACAGCCGTTGAGGGATAACAATGCCGAGGCTCTCGCCAAAGCAAAAGGTAAACAAGCTGCGGTTGAGGAAGAACCTGTTCAAAAAGAGGCGCCTACAGGGTCGTTTGAGAAAGACGTGGAGGAGTTTATGAAGATTATCAAGAAGAGTGACTACAAGATTGTAGATCAGTTGAATCAAACTCCGTCCAAGATTTCCATACTCTCATTGTTGCTATGCTCTAAGGCACACCGTAATGCCTTGCTGAAGATGTTGAATATGGCTTACGTGCCTCAAGAGATCTCGGTCAACCAGTTGGAGGGTGTTATTGCTAACGTCAGTACCAGGCATGGTTTGGGGTTTACAGATTTGGATTTGACGCCTGAAGGTCGTAACCATAACAAAGCCCTGCATATCACTATGGAGTGCAAAGGCGCAGTATTGTCACATGTGTTGGTGGATACTGGCTCGTCTTTGAATGTGCTGCCCAAGAAGACTTTGAGCAAGATTGATGTTGAAGGGGTTATCCTCACTCCGAGTGATCTCATTGTTCGTGCGTTTGATGGATCCAAACGGTCTGTTTTTGGTGAAGTCACGTTGCCAGTGAAGATTGGCCCGGAGGTGTTCAGTATTGTCTTCTATGTGATGGATATTCAGCCAGCATATAGTTGTTTATTGGGGCGTCCCTGGATACATGGGGCTGGAGCAGTTTCGTCAACTCTCCATCAGAAACTGAAGTATGTCTGGAACGGTAAGATTGTGACTGTGTGCGGGGAAGAAGATATTCTGGTAAGTCACTTATCCTCTTTCAAGTATGTGGAGGTGGATGGCGAGATCCATGAAACTATATGCCAGGCATTTGAGACTGTTGCTCTTGAGAGGGTGGCTTTCGCTGAGCAGAAGAAGCCAAGTGCCTCAATTGCATCGTACAAGCAGGCTGTGGAGGTGGTCAACTCGGGCAATTCAGAAGACTGGGGCAAGATGGTGGATTTGCCAGTCAAAGAAGACAAGTTCGGTATTGGTTATCAACCTCTGCAGGCAGAGCAGATTGAGCAGAAAGGGTCGAGTACCTTTACCAGCGCTGGGCTGATGAATCATGGTGACGTCTTTGCAACCGGTGGTGAAGACTGTGACAGTGATTGTGATCTGGACAACTGGGTTCGCCCGTGTGCACCAGGGGAGACGATCAACAACTGGACAACAGAAGAAGTGGTCCAAGTTACTCTTCAAACAGAGTAATTTTCTTTTGTTTTTCATTTTGCACAAAACCCTACGTTCTGCCCAAGGCGTAGTGGCTCATTGTAGGGCCTCATCATGTTTTTTCAATGATATCATTAATAAAGGACGTTTTGCAAACAAGTTTGTGATCCCTGTCTTTCTGTTTTTCATTTTCAAAACAATAAAAATGGCAATGTTTTTGTTTTTTGTGACTTTCTTGAACTCTTTTTTCTAAAATAAAGCATTAAACATGCAGAAGTGATCTTACGGACTCCACTATGAACAATTCTGTTATGGCTCAGTATGATTTCAATAATCCCATCTACCAAGCTGAAGAGGAGAGTGAAGAAGACTGTGAACTCCCTAAAGAACTGGTCAGATTGTTGAAGCAGGAGGAAAGGGTCATCCAACCTCATCAGGAGGAGTTGGAAATCATTAATCTTGGTACTGAGGACGCCAGAAAAGAGATTAAGATCGGGGCTGCTTTGAAGGAAGGCGTCAAGAGAAGGTTGATTGAGATGCTGAGAGAATATATGGAGATATTCGCCTGGTCGTATCAAGATATGCCTGGGTTGGATACCGATATTGTGGTGCATAGGCTACCTCTTAGAGAAGATTGTCCTTCAGTCAAGCAAAAGCTTCGGAGAACGAGTCCTGACATGGCTGTCAAGATCAAGGAAGAGGTTCAGAAGCAGTTAGATGCGGGTTTTCTGTCAGTGACTACTTATCCCCCGTGGGTGGCCAACATCGTCCCCGTACCGAAGAAGGATGGCAAAGTCAGGATGTGTGTCGATTACCGGGATTTGAACAGAGCGAGTCCGAAAGATGATTTCCCATTACCTCACATTGATGTGTTGGTTGATAATACGGCTCAATCCTCAGTTTTCTCTTTCATGGATGGTTTTTTTGGTTACAATCAGATTAAGATGGCGCCAGAAGACATGGAAAAGACGACATTCATTACACCGTGGGGCACGTTCTGCTATAAGGTGATGCCATTTGGGCTGAAGAATGCCGGTGCTACCTATCAGAGGGCTATGACGACTCTTTTTCATGACATGATGCACAAAGAGATTGAAGTGTACGTGGATGATATGATTGCGAAGTCGCAGACAGAAGAGGAGCACCTGGTAAATTTGCAGAAGTTGTTTAACAGGTTGAGAAAGTTCAAACTGAGGCTGAATCCGAACAAGTGTACGTTTGGGGTGAGATCCGGGAAGCTGTTGGGCTTCATTGTCAGTGAGAAAGGGATTGAGGTTGATCCAGCAAAAGTCAAAGCTATTCAAGAGATGCCTGAACCGAAAACTGAAAAGCAGGTTCGTGGGTTTTTAGGGAGATTGAACTACATTGCAAGGTTTGTATCTCACCTAACGGCCACGTGTGAACCGATATTCAAATTGCTAAGGAAGAATCAAGCAATCAGGTGGAATGATGACTGTCAGAAAGCTTTTGACAAGATAAAAGAGTATTTACAGAAACCTCCAATCCTTATACCCCCAGTTCCTGGGAGGCCTCTGATAATGTACCTGTCAGTGACTGAGAACTCGATGGGGTGTGTATTGGGACAGCATGATGAGTCTGGTCGAAAAGAGCATGCCATATACTACCTTAGCAAAAAATTTATCGACTGTGAAATCAAATATTCGCAGCTTGAGAAAACTTGCTGTGCTTTGGCCTGGGCTGCTCGCCGACTGAGGCAGTATATGTTGAACCATACTACCTTATTGATTTCTAAGATGGATCCAGTGAAGTACATCTTTGAGAAGCCGGCTCTCACCGGACGTGTTGCCCGTTGGCAGATAATTTTAACTGAGTATGATATCCAGTACACGTCGCAGAAGGCCATCAAAGGTAGTATTCTGTCAGACTACCTTGCCGAGCAACCGATTGATGATTATCAGCCGATGATGTTTGAATTCCCTGATGAAGACATCATGTATCTGAAGATGAAAGATTGTGAAGAGCCTCTTGCCGAGGAAGGACCGGATCCTGATGACAAGTGGACACTGATGTTTGATGGGGCTGTGAATGTGAATGGCAACGGTGCTAGGGTTGTGCTTATCAATCCAAAAGGTGCTCATATACCTTTTTCTGCTAGGCTGACCTTTGACGTAACCAATAACGAGGCTGAGTACGAGGCTTGTATCATGGGGATAGAAGAAGCCATCGATCTGAGGATCAAAACTCTGGATATATATGGAGATTCCGCTCTAGTGATTAACCAGGTCAATGGAGATTGGAATACCAATCAGCCGCATTTGATTCCTTACAGAGATTACACCAGAAGAATAATGACGTTCTTCAGGAAGGTGAAGCTGTATCATGTCCCCCGGGATGAAAATCAGATGGCTGATGCCTTGGCTACTTTGTCTTCTATGATCAAAGTTCATTGGTGGAATCATGTGCCACATGTCGCGGTGAATCAACTCGAGAGGCCTACGTATGTGTTTGCAGCCGAGTCTGTTGTGGATGAGAAACCGTGGTACTATGATATCAAGAACTTCCTCAAGAGCCAGGAGTATCCTAAAGGTGCGTCAAATAATGACAAGAAAACCCTGAGAAGGCTAGCTGGAAGCTTTTATTTGAATCAGGACGATGTGTTGTACAAGAGAAACTTTGACATGGTTATGCTCAGATGCGTGGATAGACACGAAGCAGACATGTTGATGCAGGAAGTGCATGAAGGATCTTTTGGTACCCATGCTGGTGGTCATGCAATGTCTAAGAAATTGTTGAGAGCCGGTTATTACTGGATGACTATGGAATCTGATTGTTTCAAGTACGCTCGGAAGTGCCATAAATGTCAGATCTATGCTGATAAGGTGCACGTACCACCAAGCCCTATGAATGTCATGAATTCGCCTTGGCCATTCGCGATGTGGGGCATCGATATGATTGGGAAGATTGAGCCTACTGCTTCCAATGGACATCGCTTCATCCTGGTGGCGATTGATTACTTCACCAAGTGGGTGGAAGCAGCTTCCTATGCTAATGTTACCAAGCAAGTGGTTGCCCGGTTCATTAAGAAGGAGATCATCTGTCGCTATGGGGTTCCTGAGAGAATCATTACTGATAATGGTTCGAATCTCAATAACAAGATGATGAAAGAGCTTCGCAGAGATTTCAAGATTGAACATCACAATTCTTCTCCTTACAGACCGAAGATGAATGGTGCTGTAGAGGCAGCAAACAAGAATATTAAGAAGATTGTGCAGAAGATGGTCGTAACGTACAAGGATTGGCATGAGATGCTGCCTTTCGCTTTGCATGGGTACCGTACTTCAGTACGTACGTCGACCGGGGCAACCCCGTACTCCCTTGTGTATGGTATGGAAGCTGTCCTACCTATTGAAGTGGAGATTCCTTCTCTGAGGGTCCTGTTGGATGTCAAGCTTGATGAAGCCGAATGGATTCGAACAAGGTTTAATAAGTTGAGCCTTATCGAAGAGAGACGGTTAGCAGTTGTGTGCCATGGGCAGTTGTATCAGAGAAGGATGAAGAGAGCCTTTGATCAGAAAGTGCGTCCCCGAAGCTATCAGACTGGTGATTTAGTTTTGAAGAGGATCCTTCCTCCCGGTACAGATAACAGGGGTGTCATACGGTGAACTGACTTTTTGTGTTTTTTAATCGCAATGTCGCGGTTAGCAAGAGTCGCCACCGACTTTTCTTTTATCCAATAAGGAAAGGTGGAAAAGAACAGGAAAGACCTTAAGTTAGATTCTTAGGTTCGGGAGGTACATTATACAAAGGGAAGGTGTTAGCACCCTTTGTATCCATGGTTATCCATGGGCTCTTAATTGCTCAATCATTTATGTTTTTCTAGTTTGAAAAAGTGGTTGAGAAATGTGTAGGAAATGTTTTGAAAAGGAGAATTTAACTTTGTAATGATTCTTGAATGAATGTATACAAAGTGGTTATCTCGTTTAGTTTTGAAAATAGTTTAGAAAAATATAACTCGGCAATGATTCTAGTGCGAATGTATGCCAAGTGGTGATTTTCTAATGGAGGTTTTGAAAGGTGTAAGGTGTGAAAAGTAGTTTTAAATTGTGAATAAGCAATTAAGAGTTATACCTATCCGAGGTCTTTCCGGGCATTTCCTATCCTTATGAGGGTAAAACTATCCTTACTATTGAGAAGTAAGCAGTTTTATCCTTTGGATGTAGAAGGGTCATCGAAGGGTCATCGATTGGTCATCGATTGGTCATTGAAGGCAACAGTCGTGAGGATACCTTAGCATTCGAAGGGACGATCATCATTTAACCGTAGGCTACACCGAAGGGTCATCGAGGGACAAAGGCAACATTCGAGGGACTATGATGATTTAACCGAAGGGTCTTTGCTAAGTGTATCCCCATATTCGCGGGACATGACCACAATACCGTAATCGTAGGGTAACAAAAGAGAGGTCCAAGATCGCATATTAAAAGGCAAAGTTTTACAATTAATTAGATAGCCGTAGCCGATTAAGTAATTAGGTCCATATTAAAATCAGTACATTAAGATCAATTAAGCCATTAGGGTGGATCTTCACCATGAAATTAATACATTAAAATCAATTGAGTAATTCAGGGTGAATCTCCATAAGGGTATCCCACACATAAAGTGGAATACCTAGCCGGCAATTTCCTCGGGAATATGTAAACCTTTACACAATTCAGCACACGGGTTAGAGCATCAAAGTAACGTATAATTGAAAATTGCACTACAACATAACAGTCATAATCTCAGGCCAAATGATGCAGAATTATAATAAGTCTTGGTTAGATAGACATAAGGCAGAATAGAAAAGAAACAAAGCAGCCACTGTCCCGTTCGCCTCTGCTTCGCCTAGCGAAGGCTCAGCGAATGCTCGCTACAGGCTCGCTTAGCGATGTGCTAGCGAGCGGCCACGGGTTTGGAGTTTGACAGCAGCATGACCTCCGAAAACCTGAACTTTTATGGCATTTGATTACAGGAATAGCATGGACAAACATTCATGATATTCAAGCATATTTAAATTCGCATGTGAAATCAAATTACATATTCGAAACTTCAATCATGATGTTTTATGTATATAGAGATTACCGATTAAAAGCATAAAACAATAGTGATGCGCAAACCTGTTTGCAACTAAGCTGCTATGTTGGAGAGACTGATCACTTTTGGCATCGGATGGAGTTGGACGGCGGTAGCTTCGGAGCGGAGGAGCGGCCTTCAGGGTTTCTTTATTCGGAACTCTCTAAGGTAGCCTCCAGGGTTTCTGTGTCAGGGTTTCCGTCCGTCTTCCTCTTCTGTCCTCCCCTTTTCGCCCCCTCCTTTCGTTACTGAAGCTTGGCTATTTATAATGCTCTTGTTGTGACCTAATGGGCTCAGAATGAAGCCCAGAATTTCTGATATTCGCAGGCTTCGCTAGGCGAAGGAGTTGCTCGCCTAGCGAGCAAGCTAGTTTGGGCTTTTACTGGATCTGATGCTTCGCTGGGGCGAGTGTCATAACGAAGTGTTCGCTAGGCGAAGGAATTGCTCGCCTAGCGAGCAAGCTAGTTTGGGCCTTTTCTTGGATTGGGCCTGTTGTGAGCCGGGCCTTTGTTCCTTTAAGATCAGTGTCATAAAAATGAGTCGGAGTGCCCTGAAAATGTCTTAACATATTGATGGGCAAATTTTGGGGTATGACAGCTGCCCCTGTTCAATATTCTTGAACCGAGAGAGTTAGGATGGCATGTATGCCATTCGCGGTTTGGAGGTGGAAGATTATTGAACACTAGAATGCCCAAAAAAATTTGCGCTTGTCAATCAGGAGCTAGTCTTGATGGAGATGGGCTTAAAGATGCCATCCAGGGAATTTGATGATGAATACTTCAGAGTGCGTCGTTCATTAGACGATATCTGAAGACATGGATGTCGTACCGAGTCATACGATAGACTGGATAGAGAGTCATACATTATGCTGTCGACTTCGCTGGGGAGTCAGAGTGTGTTATACGCTGCTGGGGATAAGGGATCAGAATGGATCATACGCTAGACCGCATCTGAATACCAGAGTGAGTTGTTCATTGGGCGGATGACTTCGCTGAGGATGAAAAATCAGAATGGATCGTACGCTAGATCGTCTCTGAATTGCAGAACGACACCTCCATTAAGCGGGTGATTTCATCGGGGATAGAAGATCAGACCGGATCGTATGCTAGATCGTATCTGAGTCGAAGATCCAAATGGGTCTTATGCTAGACCATATTGGAGTTGCAGGATGAGTCGTCCGTTAGGCTGTGTCTGATGATGAAAGGGGTAGTCATATGCTAGACTACACTTCAGAAATGTACCGTACACTATGTAGCATCTGAGGAGATGAAGGTCTAACTGGGTCGTACATTAAACCGCATCTGAGTAGAATGAGCCGTCCATTAGGCTGAATCTGATTATAAAAGGGGGTAGTCATACACTAGACTACACTTCAGAGCTGTACCATACACTAGGTAGCATCTGAGGAGATGAAGGTCTAACTGGGTCGTACATTAAACCGCATCTGAGCAGAATGAGCCGTCCATTAGGCTGAATCTGATTATAAAAGGGGGTAGTCATACACTAGACTACACTTCAGAGCTGTACCATACACTAGGTAGCATCTGAGGAGATGAAGGTCTAACTGGGTCGTACATTAAACCGCATCCGAGCAGAATGAGCCGTCCATTAGGCTAAATCTGATTATAAAAGGGGGTAGTCATACACTAGACTACACTTCAGAGCTGTACCATACACTAGGTAGCATCTGAGGAGATGAAGGTCTAACTGGGTCGTACATTAAACCGCATCTGAGCAGAATGAGCCGTCCATTAGGCTGAATCTGATTATAAAAGGGGGTAGTCATACACTAGACTACACTTCAGAGCTGTACCATACACTAGGTAGCATCTGAGGAGATGAAGGTCTAACTGGGTCGTACATTAAACCGCATCCGAGCAGAATGAGCCGTCCATTAGGCTAAATCTGATTATAAAAGGGGGTAGTCATACACTAGACTACACTTCAGAGCTGTACCATACACTAGGTAGCATCTGAGGAGATGAAGGTCTAACTGGGTCGTACATTAAACCGCATCTGAGCAGAATGAGCCGTCCATTAGGCTGAATCTGATTATAAAAGGGGGTAGTCATACACTAGACTACACTTCAGAGTTGTACCATACACTAGGTAGCATCTGAGGAGATGAAGGTCTAACTGGGTCGTACATTAAACCGCATCCGAGCAGAATGAGCCGTCCATTAGGCTGAATCTGATTATAAAAAGGGGTAGTCATACACTAGACTACACTTCAGAGCTGTACCATACACTAGGTAGCATCTGAGGAGATGAAGGTCTAACTGGGTCGTACATTAAACCGCATCCGAGCAGAATGAGCCGTCCATTAGGCTGAATCTGATTATAAAAGGGGGTAGTCATACACTAGACTACACTTCAGAGCTGTACCATACACTAGGTAGCATCTGAGGAGATGAAGGTCTAACTTGGTCGTACATTAGACTGTATTTGAGCAGCATCTGAGGACTTGAAGGTCTAACTTGGTCGTACATTAGACTGTATTTGAGTTATTGAAGGTCAGAATGGATCGTACGCTAGATCGTATCTGAGTTGAAGGAGTCATATGTTGGGCTGAATCAGAACGAACCGTACGTTAGGCTGAATCTGATAGTATTTGTGTATGTTGTATTTGCGATAAATGTCTGGGATGGACTTAGAGATTCCATCGTTAGGAGGATGTCAGAATGAATGTTGACACGGAGTATATCTGAAAGATGTATCTGAAGAAGAAAGTAGTCGTACGCTAGACTACACCTCGGAATATACCGTACGCTAGGCGGTATCTGAGGGTTATAGTTGACTCTTGAATGTAATTGATAAAGATGTCCGTCTGAATGGACCTTTGTTTTGACTGTATCAAGAGGATAATTAACCTGAAAAATAAAGTTAGCTTCATGCCATGTCATGATGCATGAGATGTTTTATGCCTGCGAACATGGTATGCATGTGCATGCTATGAAACGATGTAATGTATATGACGCGGAATGAAATAAATGTGAACATAGTATGCAGGTATGTGATGTGAAATGATGTAATGAATGCACTATGCGTCTGAAACGTTCTTCCAGAGGACTCTACTGGGGAAATAAATCTCAGTCTTCTGGTCGGAGCTATTTGTATTGATGACCCTTCCTTAGCTAGGGGTATTTGACTTTTATCTGATGGCAGAGATATTTAACAGAGCCTGGCTGGGGGTAGAAGAGATGCCCAGTCTAGTGATGCCACTTTCTTCCTGGGAATAACTGGCGTTGCCGGGGAATCGAATTAGCAACGGATTCATTGGGAAGCGTGATTAGACCTTCTCCTCGATCCTAAAGTCGTGTAGTAATTGCTATTACTATTCTAGGCATGCATTTTTGGTAAACATTGATCATATTCAAATGCATATATCAATTCAAGTTAAATCAATGGACGTTTACGCAAACAAAACAGAGAAAGTAAAACAAAAGCATCTTTTTGGAAATGAAATTGTATTGATTTTGAAAGAGGGCCTGTAAACAGGCAATTTGTGTACAAGGAGACAGAAATCCTAGTAAGAGGAAATTGCCGAGAAAACAAAGAACAAGCTATGAAGGAACAGCCCTATCGATTCTAATTCCACCACTGTCATTATGTCTTCAAGCATCTCATCTCCTGCTGTCGGATAGAAGTGATTGGCTTGTTCAGTCCCTTGAACTTGGTTGAAGCAGACAGAGAACGGGGCATAGTCATACGCTTTAATCCCTAATTTTTGCCTGGACCGCCTTTTCAGGTTTTTAGTCCACCGGGATACCCTTTTTTTTGCTCAAGCCGCCTTTTCAGGTTTTCGACTTTCCGGGTGTACGCCTTTATATATTTATCCCTAACTTTTGCCCGAACCCTTTTGGTTCGCCGGGATGCCCTTACTTTTGCCTATGTACGTCGACCTAGCGGGTCTCTTTTATGCGTAGTATTTTTTTACTATGTCAGCGTTCCCAGGATGCGGGAAATCTTCGCCGTCCATTGTAGCAAGTATCATGGCTCCACCAGAGAATATCTTCTTAACCATAAATGGCCCTTCGTATGTGGGAGTCCATTTACCTCTGGGATCACCTTGCGGTAGAATGATACGCTTGATCACCAAGTCGCCAATTTGATATACCTGTCTCTTGACCTTTTTGTTAAATGCCTGGATCATGCGCTTCTGATATATCTGCCTATGACAAACAGCCGCGAGTCTCTTCAATCAAATTTATCTGATCGAGTCGAGTCTGAATCCGTTCATCTTCATCTAAGCCCGCCTCTTTCATGATTCTTAGAGAGGGAATCTGAACTTCCACTAGTAAGATGGCTTCTATTCCATAGACTAGAGAACGGAGTTGCCCCTGTCGAAGTGCGCACTGAAGTGCGATAACCGTGGAGAGCGAATGGTAACATCTCATGCCAGTCTTTGTACGTTACTGTCATCTTTTGTATGATCTTCTTGATATTCTTATTAGCAGCCTCCACGGCACCGTTCATCTTTGGCCGGTACGGAGAAGAGTTATGGTGTTTTATTTTGAACTGCGTGCAAAGTTCAGTAATCATCTTGTTGTTCAAATTAGTACCATTGTCAGTGATAACTCTTTCAGGAGACAGCAGGTTTCTCAAATAGATATTTGATAGAATCCATCTTAGAAGTCGATAAAGTGGTATGATTCAACATATACCGTCTTAGTCGGCGAGCAGCCCCAAGCCAAAGCACAGCAAGTTTTCTCGAGCTGTGAGTGTCTTGTTTCACAGTCGGTACCTTTTGCTAAGGCAGTATATGGCATGCTCTTTTCGACCAGACTCGTCATGTTGCCCCAACACACACCTCATTGAATTTTCTAACACGGTCAAATACATGATGAGAGGTCTTTCTTCAACTGGTGGTATCAGAATTGGAGGTTCTTGGAGATACTTCCTGATTTTGTCCTTCATCATTCCATACCATCTCTTGATTTTTCTTTTTTTAGTAATTTGAAGATGGGTTTGCAGGTAGCAGTCAAGTGTGGAATGAATCGGGCAATGTAATTCGAGTGCCCCAAGAAACCTCTGACTTCTTTCTTGTCTATTTCAGTACCCAGATTTGTAATTTCAATTGATTCCTCTTGCGGTTGTATGGTCTTTTCCTTTTGTAGTAACAGTCTGGCGAGTTCTCAGGTACTTCACAATCTTCCTCACTTCCATCCTCGGCTTGGTAGATCGGATTTTCAAAGTCATAATGAACAGTAGCAGAACTATTATCAACAGGATCCAGAGTGGATATGGATCGGCAAATTGTTACGTGAGTGTGTGCAAGAAAACATAGCTTGTTTGAAAAATGACTGGAAAGATAAAGAGCGCAATATTTGAATGCAAAAAGTCCATTGATTTATTGAATATGAATATGCTTATGAAAATGACAAACCCTTAAAATTAGCTATTATGCCCCGGGTATAGACACAATGCTTTTGAAATACTAAAATAGCAATAACAATTACTCTCGACTAAAGGAAATCGGGATAGTGTCTTCAGCCTTCCAATTGTCGAGTCCGTCATCAATTGTTGGGGAAATCCAACTATCCAAGTCATAATCGTTATCAGTATCTTCCACAGCATTGACAGTCTTGTCATGATTAGGCAGAGGAGCAGCGATGACATTAGGAGTCTCAGGCGGATCAGATTCAAATTCTCCAGCGTCGATCATTCCCTGAATTTTATTCTTCAACGATCAACAATCGTTTGTATTATGCCCGGGGCTATCGGAGTGATACGCACACCTGGCGTTGGGATTATAACTAAGAGAAGTAGTGTTGGGTTTTGCAGGAGGATCTCTGAGGGTAATTAAATTTGCTTTTAGCATACCCTGCAGTGCTTGTGCTAAAGTCATATTGATCTTCGTAAACTGCCTTCTTCCCGGGTTAATGTGCCTCACAGATTTCTTGTCTTTTTTCTTCTCGAGCAAGAGAGCCTTCAGTTCTTCCTGCCCCTTGGATAAGTTCAAGATCATCTCCTGGAGTTGAGCATTCTGAGTATGGAGATCCTTGACAGTTTGTTCGAGGTCCATTTTTCTGCTTAAGAGGCAGACCGTGAGAATGTGGTCTTTTGGAATACCTGTTATGCGATGTTATGTCATGCAATGCAATGTATGAAATGTTTTCAAGGACTGTTGGAATTTAACTTTGCATAAACTACCAAAAAAGGAAACTCTTTTTTTTTTTTTTTTTTTTACGAAATAGAGCAAAGTTAAATCCCTAAGTCCTCGAAATGGTTAGTATAATGCCATGATGTTATGATGTTATGACGTTATGATGTTATGTAAATAACAAGCACAAGCAAGTCACACAACAATCATTCCTAAGTTTTAAGGCTTGCATGAGTTCCATAGGTAAGTACCCTCCCCACTGAAGTTTGGTTGGTTCAACCTGTCCTAGAATAGTAACCGGGTTCTAGAAGGATCTCCAATCATTGACCTTCCTTTAAGTCCACTTCAGTGCAACACCAAGTGGTTGACCAAAGCTTCCCTAAAGTCCAATCTCAAGGAGTGTAGTATCGAGTATCAACCAACCCCAGTCGGAACCGAAGTCAGTTATCTCACTACTTTCTAATGGCTAGGATGAGTCAATTAGGGTTCTAAAGGTCTGGTTAATGCTTTGATGACACCACGCGAATGCCAAATTTTTCCTCAAGTAAACATGAGGAACATCAGGACATCCAAAGTGTCACATTAACCGTAGCCATCATTTTAACCATTCCAGTATACGCCGGATAGTCGCGATGATCTATTGCTACTTACCTAAGGTACACTAGATCCGGGGTGTAGGATCTTTCACTCAACAATACCCTTAAAAGAAGGAACAATTTGAAAACATAAATGATTTTTTAAGGTGACCTCTCTTTATGTCCCCAGCAGAGTCGCCAGTTCTGTCATACGGTGAACTGACTTTTTGTGTTTTTTAATCGCAATGTCGCAGTTAGCAAGAGTCGCCACCGACTTTTCTTTTATCCAATAAGGAAAGGTGGAAAAGAACAGGAAAGACCTTAAGTTAGATTCTTAGGTTCGGGAGGTACATTATACAAAGGGAAGGTGTTAGCACCCTTTGTATCCATGGTTATCCATGGGCTCTTAATTGCTCAATCATTTATGTTTTTCTAGTTTGAAAAAGTGGTTGAGAAATGTGTAGGAAATGTTTTGAAAAGGAGAATTTAACTTTGTAATGATTCTTGAATGAATGTATACAAAGTGGTTATCTCGTTTAGTTTTGAAAATAGTTTAGAAAAATATAACTCGGCAATGATTCTAGTGCGAATGTATGCCAAGTGGTGATTTTCTAATGGAGGTTTTGAAAGGTGTAAGGTGTGAAAAGTAGTTTTAAATTGTGAATAAGCAATTAAGAGTTATACCTATCCGAGGTCTTTCCGGGCATTTCCTATCCTTATGAGGGTAAAACTATCCTTACTATTGAGAAGTAAGCAGTTTTATCCTTTGGATGTAGAAGGGTCATCGAAGGGTCATCGATTGGTCATCGATTGGTCATTGAAGGCAACAGTCGTGAGGATACCTTAGCATTCGAAGGGACGATCATCATTTAACCATAGGCTACACCGAAGGGTCATCGAGGGACAAAGGCAACATTCGAGGGACTATGATGATTTAACCGAAGGGTCTTTGCTAAGTGTATCCCCATATTCGCGGGACATGACCACAATACCGTAATCGTAGGGTAACAAAAGAGAGGTCCAAGATCGCATATTAAAAGGCAAAGTTTTACAATTAATTAGATAGCCGTAGCCGATTAAGTAATTAGGTCCATATTAAAATCAGTACATTAAGATCAATTAAGCCATTAGGGTGGATCTTCACCATGAAATTAATACATTAAAATCAATTGAGTAATTCAGGGTGAATCTCCATAAGGGTATCCCACACATAAAGTGGAATACCTAGCCGGCAATTTCCTCGGGAATATGTAAACCTTTACACAATTCAGCACACGGGTTAGAGCATCAAAGTAACGTATAATTGAAAATTGCACTACAACATAACAGTCATAATCTCAGGCCAAATGATGCAGAATTATAATAAGTCTTGGTTAGATAGACATAAGGCAGAATAGAAAAGAAACAAAGCAGCCACTGTCCCGTTCGCCTCTGCTTCGCCTAGCGAAGGCTCAGCGAATGCTCGCTACAGGCTCGCTTAGCGATGTGCTAGCGAGCGGCCACGGGTTTGGAGTTTGACAGCAGCATGACCTCCGAAAACCTGAACTTTTATGGCATTTGATTACAGGAATAGCATGGACAAACATTCATGATATTCAAGCATATTTAAATTCGCATGTGAAATCAAATTACATATTCGAAACTTCAATCATGATGCTTTATGTATATAGAGATTACCGATTAAAAGCATAAAACAATAGTGATGCGCAAACTTGTTTGCAACTAAGCTGCTATGTTGGAGAGACTGATCACTTTTGGCATCGGATGGAGTTGGGCGGCGGTAGCTTCGGAGCGGAGGAGCGGCCTTCAGGGTTTCTTTATTCGGAACTCTCTAAGGTAGCCTCCAGGGTTTCTGTGCCAGGGTTTTCGTCCGTCTTCCTCTTCTGTCCTCCCCTTTTCGCCCCCTCCTTTCGTTACTGAAGCTTGGCTATTTATAATGCTCTTGTTGTGACCTAATGGGCTCAGAATGAAGCCCAGAAATTCTGATATTCGCAGGCTTCGCTAGGCGAAGGAGTTGCTCGCCTAGCGAGCAAGCTAGTTTGGGCTTTTACTGGATCTGATGCTTCGCTGGGGCGAGTGTCATAACGAAGTGTTCGCTAGGCGAAGGAATTGCTCGCCTAGCGAGCAAGCTAGTTTGGGCCTTTTCTTGGATTGGGCCTGTTGTGAGCTGGGCCTTTGTTCCTTTAAGATCAGTGTCATAAAAATGAGTCGGAGTGCCCTGAAAATGTCTTAACATATTGATGGGCAAATTTTGGGGTATGACAAGGGGCAAATGGACTCCTAATTATGAAGGTCCATATGTTGTTAAAAAGGTTTTCTCCGGTGGAGCCTTGATGCTTACAACTATGGATGGTGAAGATTTTCCGTCCCCTGTTAACTCAGATGTAGTCAAAAAATACTTCGCATAAATTGACCCGTTGGACAAAAAGAATAAAAGAGTCCAGGAAAAAAAAGGCATCCCGGCGAACCAAAAAAAAAGAAAAAAGAAAAAAGGTTCGGGCAAAAGTTAGGGATAAAAATGAAAAGAATTTGTACACCCGGTAAGTCGAAAACCCGCAAGGGCGGCTTAGGCAAAAATGGGTGTCCCGGTGGATTGAAAACCCGAAAGGGCGATCCAGGCAAAAGAGGGATTAGAGCGAAGACTACAGTCTGAGTTATCTGTACTTCATCGCGCTTCATCATTTACCATCTCGAAGGATGTGATCGGTCCAGTCATTCTTCTCAGAAAGCAAGGAATTTGGGGAGAAATTTGATGATCTGTGAGTCATAACAGAATTGGGAAATAGTGGATGCCGTGTTCACATTGCCATTAGGATAGATTTTTTTCCTTTTGTGCGCAATTACCTCTTCCTAGGAATCGCTTCCCGATGTATTCGCCTTTTCAGGCCATTTTCAATCAATAAAAAGTCGTTATTCAGATAAATTGCTCTCTTGTTTTTATTTTTACTGTTTTGTTTGCAAAAACGTCCGAATTTTTGATAAACATTGCATATAAAAACATGAAGGCTAGACAATAACATGCAGAAAGATAAAACATTTGAAAATCATTTTTGAATGTTGAGGACACTTGGGTGTATCTTGTCCATGCAATCCCCTGGGGGCATGTTTGTCTTGCTGTTTTGCAGGTTATTTTCTTTGGTTCCTGGCTGAAGCAGATAAGCCACGGTTTGTTCAGGGATGTGTCAACACTGTCCAGTAGTGTGAGATGGGCTTTCCCCAACAGTTAAAGCAAGTGCAGGGCTCATCTTCCCAGCATATTCAAGATCAGGAATTCCTCAGCAGGAGTGAGGCTGTTTCCCCCAAGCAAATCTGAAAGCTATTAGAACCATTTTCCCTGCAGAGGCGTCTGTGGATAGTGTGTCCCTCAGTAGCAGGATCAAAGGCTATTCTATCTCAAGTAGGTCTAAGGATTTTGATTCCCCAGCAGGCCTGGAAGTGGGTGTATCCCTAGCTAGTTGGAAGATCGTTAATCCCCACCGAGTTGAAAGGTTGTTGTATCCCCAGCGGAGGTGTCAGTGGAGTAGTTTATTCCTCAGCAGTCAGGTTTGAAGTACTGCTATCCCCGGCATGGTCGTGAACGCTTTTCCCCGGCAGGGTTGTGGATGTCTATCCCCAGCAGTGGTCTGGTCTATTATTTCCCCAACAGGGTATGCCTCTCCCCATCAGGGTCGTGAATGTTTTCCCCTAGCAGATCTCCCTGGTAGAGGTTTGTGTTAATGGTTTTCCCCGGCAAGTCCCCGAGTGGATCAGGTTCGTTGGAGATTATCCCCAGTAGAGTCTATCCTACCTGTGGATTGGCAGACATCCTCAGCAGAGGCGAGCATTAGTTGTTTCCCTAGCAGAGTCCCCGAGTGGATTGGATTTGGTGAAGGTTGTCCCCGGTGGGATCTATTCTTTCTCCAGCAGCAATGCTATTCCCCAGCACATTTGATAAGTTGGTGCTTTTTCCCCGCAGAGCATTCCTCAGACAGAGTCTCCCCACAGAGTTGGAGAATTCATCAGTTTGTATGCTCAGCAGAGCAATCCGTTTGCTCCTCAGCAGGAGTTTTCATCATTTTGCATCTTGCATGTAGTAATCATTGCATCCTCAAATCGCGTAGCATTTTCATTCGATATGGAGCATTACGCCATAGAAAAATTCAAACATATGCATTCATGTGTTGAAACCTAATTAGACCATATCCCCGGCAGAGGCGGATCGTTGTTCAACATCTGTACGACACATTTGCTAAAGTTGCTCCTGACAGTATTCAGGATTGATAACTCCCCAGAGAGGTTTATTTCCTCGTCCGTGAAAGGAAAGCTTGATTTTCCCCAGTGAGATCCCCAACAAGTGTTTAGCCTTGCCTGGACGTATTGAAGATGTCATTCCTGTGATACTGGTAAGTGTCATGTTTGCACACGTGTGTGTTCTTTTTTGGTGTCGGTAAACACCATTGTTTCGGTGTCGGTAAACATCGAGTCTCACTCCAGTCATCGGTAAATGTCTGGTCGGCCTTTTTTGATGTCGGTAAACATCATCTTTCGATGTCGGTAAACATCGAGTCTTTTTCCCAATCATCGGTAAATGTCTGGTCGTCCTTTTTGATGTCGGTAAACATCATCTTTCGATGTGCGTAACATCCATTCTGTCCCCAGGTCATCCGTTGATGTCTGGTCACCTCTCCGTTGGTGTCGATAAACGTTGAGTTTTTCCTATTCGTCCGCGGACGTCTAGTTGTATCTCTTCCTATTCCACAGTGAAGTCTGTTCACCTCTCCGTTGGTGTCGATAAACGTTGAGTTTTTCCCATTCGTCCATTGACGTCTGGTTATATCCTTTCTCATTCATCTGTTGATGTCTGGTCACCTCTCCGTTAGTGTCGATAAACGTCGAGCTTCTCCCGTTCGTTCGTTGACGTATGGTCGAGTCTTCCCATTCATCCGTTGATGTCTGGTCACCTCTCCGTTGGTGTCGATAAACGTCGAGCTTCTCCCATTCGTCCGATGACGTCTGGTCGAGTTTCCCCAGGTCATCCGTTGATGTCTGGTAACCTCTCCGTTGGTTTCGGTAAACGTTGAGTTTTTCCCATGCGTCCGTTGACGTCTGGTTGTTTCCGTATTCCCAGTTCATCCGTTGATGTCTGGTCACCTCTCCGTTGGTGTCGATAAACGTCGAGTTTTTCCTATGCGCCCGTTGACGTCTGGTTGTATCTTTCCATTGGTAAAAAAACCAAACTCCCCAGTAGAGTCGTCGGTAAACGTCTTGTCTGGTTACTGTTGCAAATATCCTGTTCATTCCGCGCAGAGTGCAAATTTCTACGGTTCTTTGGTATTCAATCCCTGTTTACCTTGAAGGTCTGACAGCCGTTGCTCTCATCCGGTCAGGTTCCCAGTTGATTGAATAGGGGCAGCTGTAGCACCTCAAATTTGCACCTCCCATTTGTATATTCATTTCATTTTTAGGTCAATAACATTGCATTCACATTGCATAGCATGATACATGTCATCAGGCAAGACTGGTCAGGAGATTCAACTGTGCAAGGCCATAAGAGCCTTTTCCATGAGATCAAAGCCCTAGGGTGATTCCAATGAGTTCATGTGACCCAAGGATCATTTTGAAGTGGTCTGGCCAAGTGTTGAAGGCTCAGAACTCAGCAGTGCATGTGCAAATCATCTGAGGCCCACAAAAGTCAACAGAAGTCAACTGCAAAGTCAACTGTGGATTTGAAGGTGGGAAGTGGTTAGAGATGTTTCATTCATGTTCAAACAAGTCTCATTTGACATTTCAAACATCAACATTGAAGAATTTGAAGTCAGATCAAGACTTTCCAAAAATAGCAGGTGACCTGTAATTTGAACTTTCCAAAAATGGAAAGATTTTGGACCAACTTCAACTCAAGATTACATCATCAAGAAAGCTTCAAATGAAATTTTGTCCAACATGAAAGTTGAAGATCTTTCTCTTCCATTTCCAAAAAGTCCAAGATCATGAATCTCTCATGTGTAGTTGAGGAGATATGGTCCAATCATGGCAAAGTGTGTTTGAAAATTCAAATGGACATAACTTTCAAACCAAAACTCCAAAATGAGTGGTTCTTTTTGCATTTTGATCCTCATGTCATGTACTTTCCAAGCATATCGTTACAGGGCATGAAATCTCCTTGCATGATCATTGGTTCACTCGTGAAGATTTTTGAGGGAAATTTCATAAGACTAGTTTGAATGATCATGGGCATACAATATCACTTCCAAAGCTTGCATGAACTCATTTTTAGTGGATTTGGGCCTTGAACTGGTACTGTTCACGTGCATGGCATGCATGTGAGGTGAAAACCTATTTTTGCACATACACCACATAAGTGATTAATCACATTTGCATATGGCTTAAGCTGGTTTTAAACATGATTAGTAGGAAGTATAAATGGATAATCATAACTGTTTTTTGCCATTAGCAACATTTCAGATCTAGAATCACACAATCATCAAAATTTTCTCTCAAACTTTTTCCAAATTTCTTCAAACAAAAGCACTTTCTATTGGTTGATTCATGGTCATGAGGTGTTGTTGAGTAGAATTGGACGTGGATTCAGAGAAAATCGTGGCATATTGAGCTAGGTTCAAAGGTTGAAGCATCCATGGCAGTTGAAGATTAAGCTGGATTCGTGTACGATTGAGCTTCAATTTCTTCATCATTCACCTCCACAAGCATCCTAGAAGAATTCTGGAGCATCACAAGCCTTGTAACACGCGATTTCAACTTCTGCTCATCAAGAAGGTACTTTAGTAGCTTTAACTCATTGCTTGAGTTGCCTAGCTTGGCTTGTGGTTTGCTTACCACCCAGGTATAACTCTTTGACTTCATGTAGTCTGGAAGACCTGTCCTGTTATGTGGGCAGGCACCTGTCTGAAGCCCTCCTTAAGAGGCAATGCTTGTGAATGTTTACTTTTGTGCCAAGCAGGTAAAGACCTCTTAAGAGGCAATTGGCAGATAAAAGGGATGTGCAATCCATCCCCTGCTATTCAGTTGTGTCATTCACCTTGCTCACACCATTGTGTTGATGCATTGTGGATAATAACCCAAGATCATGTTGTGTCAGTCATGTGGAGAAGAGTCCCACATTCTGGACTCCCACACTTTCATTTGTCTGAAGCTCTCCCAGGCCAGGGATAAGAGCCGTGAGGTCTTACCCTCACTTCCTATTTCATCTGCTTCACCCTAACTCTCAATGTTAGGGTTAAGAGCTAATCATACCCCCATTCCAGTGGCTTGTTTGTTGAGGTTGACATGACCCCTTGACTAAAGCCTAGCCTTGTATGAACCCAATTGTTTGCATATAGTGTGTGTGCTTGCTTTTTGTGCTTGTATGTATTTGCCTGTGCTGTTTAGGATAACTTGCTTCCTTTGCAAGTTAGGATAGAGACCCCAACATAGGGATCGTATGCATGACAACTTCTAGGCTCGAGTTGTAGTCTCCCTAGTAGTTTGTGTCTCCCTTTGTCTCTGGATAGGATAGAAGTTCTTTCCCTGTTTATGGGAACTACGTCGCCCTGATCCTTATACCAGATGAGGTACGTAGGCAGGAGATGAGCTGATCTCTCCGGGCGCCCTTTTCTTTTTCAACCTTTTTGTGTGTGTTTGGAGTCTGACGTAAGTCCAGCGATTGGCAGTTGGTTTCCTGTGTCTTGTTTGCTTGTTGGAGTCTGACGTAAGTCCAACGATTGGTAGTTGGTTTCCTGTGTGTGTGTTTGTTGGTTCGGAGTCTGATGTAAGTCCAGCGATTGGCATTCGGTTTCCATGTTTGCCGGTTTGTGTGGAGTCTGACGTAAGTCCAGCGATTGGCAGTTGGTTTCCTGTGTGTCTTTGTTTGGCGTGCGTTAGCCGAGCTACGAGTGCTCTGATTCTTCTCTGATTAGATAAGATACGTATGCATAGGATGCGACATCCTAGCGAGCACGTTTCCCCTGTCCCGAACTACGTCGACTATGATGTCTGTGCATGACAGACTACGTAGGCCCAGGATGCGATATCCTGCCGAGTTCCTGTTTCTTTTGTCTTTCTGTGTTTCCTTCCAACCTTGTGTAGTTTGTGGGCAGTTTCTAGCAACCTTATCCGTTCTTTTGTGCGTGGATCCCGTCGAGTACGACGGATGCGTAGGGGTGCTAATACCTTCCCTTCGCATAACCGACTCCCGATCCCATCTTTCTCTGGTCGCGAGACCATGTCTTTTCCAGGTTTACTTCGAGCGTTTCCTTTCCCTCTTTTGGGATAAATAACGCACGGTGGCGGCTCTGTTGTTTCGTTTTCCCGCCGGTTTTTCGCGTAATGCGACAGTAAGGATCACTAAATGGAGAAATTTTTAAATTCCACTGCGCCTTAGATGGCAATTCTCCTTCAATCGGATTGACAACTGTCTGGGCTGGAAGTTGGTTCGAACCTTGAGCTTGCATGTTATTTATTTGAGTAGCAAGCTGTCCCATCCGTGTGTTCAAGGTATGAATGCTAGCATCGGTCTTTTGTTGGAACTGGAGATTGTTCACGGCCATTTGCTTAACAAGATCCTCCAAGGATGGTCCGGAAGGTGCAGGGGCACCCACTTGAGGTGAGTTCTGTTGTTGGCTGGTTTGTGGGTTTCCATATCAAAGGTTGGGATGGTTCCTCCAATTGGGATGGTATTTGTTGGTGGACAGGTCAGGAGTGTTGTTGTACCTGTTTTGATTGTAAAGGTTGGCTGCATAAGCTTGTGGCAGCTCAGTAATGGACTCGTCTCTCAGAATAGGACAAGTATCAACCTGGTGCTCAAGAGAAGTACAAATGCCACACAAAGTTGTTGTTTGAGGTTTTGCTACTGCCAGTTGTTTGACTAAGGCAGTGAGTTCGTCAATTCTGGTCTCTAAAGCTTTGTTGGAAGAAACTTGAATTTGACTCACGCCTTTGCTTTGCACATAATTGTCTCTAGTGGTGAACTGTTGAGAATTAAGAGACATATTTTCAATAAGGGCTTTGGCAGCAATTGGAGTTTTATCGACTAATGCTCCACCACTAGCAGCATCAAGAATGTTCCCGTCCATCGGTAACAACCCCTCATAAAAGTATTGGATGAGGAGTTGCTCGGTGATCTGGTGCTGAGGACAACTAGATATTAATTTCTTGAATCTTTCCCAATACTCAGCAAGTGACTCATTATCCTGTCTAATACCACAAATCTCTTTTCTGATCGAGGCTGCTCTGGAGGCAGAGAAGTATCTCTCTAAGAACACTCTTTTTAGAGCATTCCAGCTTGTGATCAAATTTGGCTCAAGATAATATATCAAATCCTTTGCTTCACCCTGCAATGAAAAAGGAAAAGCTCGAAGTTTGATATGGTCTTCAGTTATTCCTTCAGGCCTCAACGGTGTAGAGCACACAACCTGGAATTCTTTGAGATGTTTATGTGGATTCTCACCTCCAAGACCATTAAACTTTGGCAACAAGTGTATCAAACCAAATTTTAGTTCAAAAGGAGTGTCAGCTTCAGGATATTCAATACACATGCCATTATAATTCACATCAGGGACATCTAACTGTCTTAAAGTTCTTTGGTCAGCCATAGTAAAAAACAAACACAATGAAGGAAAACGATTAAAATAAATTTAGAAAAATAAACTAACACCGAAATTAATCTAATGATGTCAATTAAAATTTTTGAGAATTTTTTTGGAATTTTCTAAAACTATCAAAACAGAAAAAAAAATCATAAAAAATAGAAAAATAAGGAATTTCGGTTTTTTAGGGCGGCATCCATAATTTATTCCATAAATAGAGGCTTTTGATTACTGATTTTTTCCTAATGAATCGACAAAAAATCGGAATAATCTGAGACAATTTGTTTAAAACAGATATTTTTTTTATCCTAAACCGCAAAAAGACCAATACGCAAAAAAGTTAGGGCAACAAAAAAACAAACTAAAACACATATGACTATAATAATAGTTAGACTATAATAATGGTTAAAATCTACAAGAATCCCCGGCAACGACGCCAATTTGATCCGCTGTCGCACACGGGTCAAAAACGAGTAATAAAATATAGTAAACGGGAAGCGACACCTCGAGTATCGTATCGCAAGGATTCTTGTATTATTCTTAACCTAATGAAATCGATTTAAGGGGGGTTTATATTTTAGTGGTCGATTTAGAAAACAAAGCAAAAAAAGTGATTAAAATAAGCGATTATAAAATAAGTCAATCTACTGTGTTTGGTTTCCGGCTAATCATTGGTTTTTACCAACCAATTCCCTAAGCGGCTTCGATATCTATTCGATTCAAATTCTATTGACAAGCACAATAGATATATGATAGATTTATTTTCCTATATTCTGAATTAAGCAAATGGATAAATACAATCGTGAATTAAGCAAACACGATTTACAAATGCAATTTAATGACAAAGCGACGAAAACGGCGATTAATGGTTAGGAATGCAATCATACGAATTTAATCAAAACCATTCCATAAAATACAGATTAAGAAAATGAAATTTCATAGAATAGAATTGAAAGAGAACGAAATTAAATTGATAGAATAAAAACCTCAAAGCCTTGGAAATTCGGTTACAGCAGATTGACTCTAGGAGATTAGTTCCTCTTCATGATCGTACAAAAGCAAAAAGTTATCGTCAATAATGTCTATCTTCTACAATACCACGAATGCCCCCTTTTAAACAGAATAAGGGTTTCACTAATAATTCAAACTGGGCCGAAAAACCTAAATTTGGCCCAATAAATGGCCCAAAAGAAATTATTTCCTAAAGTACGAAACTTCAACGAATTATTTGAGACGTCTGCACTCCGAATCAGCTTTTGGCTTCAACATAAAAGTTGTAGCTCTCTCTCTTAGCTTTCTAACGACTGGTAGCACGCCTCGATCCGATACTCCTACCTCCAGTTATGAATTTATTCGTGCAGACTGCTAATACTGAAAATAAACTGCGAAAAATAAATAAGTGTAAAAATAAGATAAATTATAAAAACACATTAAAAGTGAAAAATAACCAAACTAAAACATGGAAATGCATAAGTATAAATATAGATGAATGTGCATCTAAATGCACTGATCAGTGTCGATCAAAGATAAAATGATGAGAGTTCTCGACTTAAATGGAAGGTTGATCTTGAAGGCTCCAATGTCTCAGAATAGAACCTTCAAGATTGAACTAAACGTGATGGAGCATAAGTGCCTTGCAACAGTATCCGACAAAGATGAATGGATATGGCATTACAGACTTGACCATCTCAATTTCAAAGACATCAGAGATTTGAAGAGAAAAAATATGGTTTCAGGATTACCAGAAACCGACATTCCAAACGAAGTGTGTGAAGAATGCATGCAGGCGAAGCAGCATAAGAACAACTTCAGTAAGGATGCAGGAAGCAGATCGAAGGCAATTCTTGAAGTCATATACTTTGATGTATGTGGCCCTCTCCAGGTGGATTCGATTGGAGGTAAAAAAATACTTTGTTACATTCATAGATGATTTTAGTCGAAAAATATGGTCTTACCTGATCGAGAAGAAAAGTGAAGTGATCAAGGAATTTGCCAAGTTTAAATCTATGGTCGAAAGACAGAGTGGTCGAAAGACAGAGTGGTCGAAATATAAAGGTTTTGAGGACTAATGGTGGTGGAGAATATGTGTCGAAAGACTTCGATACATTATGTATGAAAGAAGGGATTGTGCATGAGGTGATGCCACCCTACACTCCACAGCAGAATGGAGTTACAGAGAGGAAGAATAAAACCATTATGAATATGGTTAGAAGTATGTTGAAAGGCAAGCATCTATCCAAAGAATTATGGGGAGAAGCTGTTTCGACTGCGACATATATCCTGAACAGATGTCCGACGAAGAAGCTAGAAGGAATCACCCTAGAAGAATGTTGGTTTGGTGTCAAGCCTAGCTTGAGTCATCTGAGGGTGTTTGGATCTATAGCACATAGACATGTGCCAGATCAGTTGAGAAGAAAACTTGATGACAAGTCCAGTCAGATGATCCTGATAGGATATCATTCAACTGGAGGATACAAGTTGTTCGACCCAGTGAATAAGCAAGTAGTGATTAGCAGTGATGTGATCATAGAAGAGCTTAAGGAGTGGGATTGGACTGAGAATGTCAAGAAATATTCAGTGAGAATATTTTGTGATAAACCAGCTAGTGAAGTCGAAAGAGAAGTTCGACAGGAAGAAGTCAGAGGTGAAGCAAGTACAAGCAGACCTCAAAGAACAAGACACATGCCTGCAAGGTTGCAAGAATGTGTGATTACATCAGATGATGTGGTCGATGAAGAAGGTGAGCTAGTACATTATGCTTTCTACGCAGATGTCGAACCTGTCAATGCAACTGAGGCATTGAAAGATTGTTAGTGGATGAAAGCAATGGATGAAGAACTGAAGTCAATCGAAGTCAACAACATTTGGTTACTTGTCGAATTGCCCAAAGACAAGAAGGCAATCGACGTGAAGTGGGTATACAAGGTGAAGTTGAATCCCAAAGGAGAAGTGACTCGACACAAGGTGAAACTTGTCGCGAAAGGATTTCTTCAGAAATAAGGAATAGACTTCAATGAAGTTTTTGCACCTGTTGCTAGGATCGAAACAATCAGGTTAATTGTTGGTGTAAAAAACATGAACAACTGGAAGATGTGCCAGATGAACATGAAATGTGATTTCCTTAATGACCCCTTAGAAGAAGAAGTTTATGTTGCACAACCAGCTGGGTTTGTGAAACATGGTGAAGAAAGAAAGGTGTATAGACTGCATAAAGCCCTGTACGAACTTAAACAAGCTCCAAGAGTTTGGAACAAGAAGATATATGGATTTTTAAGGGAGAAGGAATTCGTGAAGTGCAAATTTTGAACATTGAGTATATGTAAGGAGAAGCAAGAGTGAATTGCTTATACTATGTCTCTATGTCGATGACTTGTTGATAACAGGTAGCTGCAAGAAGGAGATCGAAGACTTCAAAGGTGATCTCTACAAGGAATTCGAAATGTCAGATCTGGGTGACATTTCATATTTCCTTGGCATCGAATTCGAAAAGAGTGGTAGAGGTTTGATGATGCACCAAAGAAGGTATGCAGGCAAAATTCTCAAGAGATTTGAGATGCAAGATTGCAACCCAACTTCGACTCCAGCTGAGCCCATATTACAACTGTCGAAAGATTCAAATAAAGATGATATCGACCCAACCCAATACAGAAGACTTATTGGGTCACTTCCATACCTGTATCATACAATGCCTGACTTAGCATACATTGTAGGTATGATGAGTAGGTTCATGCAGAAGCCAAATGTATCACATCTAGCAGCGACGAAGAGGATACTAAGGTATATGAAAGGAACTCTCAACTATGGCATTTTGTTTCCTGCAGCTGATGTAGGAAAAGAATGCAAACTAATGGGATACACCGACTCAAGTTGGTGTAGTGATGCTGAGGATCGAAAATCCATAGCTCGTTATATGTTTATGCTAGGTGGTGCACCGGTTGCTTGAAGTTCGAGAAAAGAGCCAGTAGTGGCATTATCGTCGTGCGAAGCAAAATACATAGTTGTTTCTCTTTGTGCATGCCAAGCAACATGGATGATGAATCTGGTTGAAGAGATAACATTGAAGAGTCATGGAGCAATTACCATGAAGATCGACAGCATGCAGCTATCAACTTGGCGAAGAATCTGATAGCACATGGTCGAAGAAGGCACACCAAGATGAGGTTCCATTATCTTCGAGAGCAAGTAGCAGATGGGAAGATGAACTATAGAACTGAGGATCAGATTGCAGACATCATGATGAATGAAGTGTAAATCTAAGTGTTCAGAAGACTAAGAGCTATGATGAATGTAGATAGCTTAGACACAATGAATTAGGTGATGTGTTGAATTGTGATCCTTGTGTAAAAGCAGGTTGCTCGACAGAAGCAAGGAAGTGTCGAACCACCTAGTGTGTTGAGTAGTGTTAGCTATTTTGAGCTTTTATAATTTTGGGCTTTTATAGTTTTGTAGTTGCAAAGTAAATAAGAGGTTTTCCACAGTTTGTGGGCAGAGAGAAACTCTGCAGAATTTTAATTCTTCTTCTCCTTCATCGTTCTTTACATTCTTTCTTTCTCCATTATTCTTCTCTTTTCATTGCCATTGTGTGGGTAATAACAATCTTATTCATCAAGATTGATTGAAATTCTTTATAGGTTTAGGGGGATTCCAACATCTGGTATCAAGAGCTCCAGTTTAATCGATTTGTGGGAAGAAAATCACCATGGCAATGAATCATCCAAAACGGATATTTTTCAGCAAATCTTCCGATTCTCAAGAACAACAATTATGAGAATTGGTGTAAGCAGATAAAAATTGTGTTCTGTTATCAAGATCTTTGGGATCTTGTGAAGGAAGGAGTAGCAACGCTTGCAAAAGCCGCGACGGATCAAGAAAAGACTGAACATATAGAATTGGAGAAGAAAGATTATAAATCTCTCTTTATAATCCATCAATGTGTTGATGTAGATAACTTTGAAAAGGTTAGTGATGCAGAGTCAGCGAAAGAAGCATGGGAAATTCTGGAGAAATCGTTTGGAGGCGCGGAGAAGGTGAAAGATGTGAGGTTACAAACTCACAAAAGAACGTATGGATTGCTTCAGATGGAAGACAATGAAAGCATAACTGATTTCTTCACCAAGGTTACAAAATTGGTGAATCAAATCAAGGTATATGGAGAAGTGTTGACATCAAGATCTGGTGTTGGAAAGATCTTGAGGTCGTTGGCTCCAAAGTTCGACCACGTGGTAGTAGCCATAGAAGAGTCGAAAGATTTGTCAAAATTGACAAAGGAAGAGCTTCAAGGGACGCTTGAATCTCATGAACAAAGAATGGCCGAAAGAGTTACAGGAAAGTCGAAGAGTGATATGGCTTTGCAGGTTCAATCAGCAAAAGAAAGAAAAGGCAAAGGAGGATGGAATGGCAGTAAAGGCAGAGGAGGTCACAATAATTCGACTGGTCGAAATCAGCAAGAAGGAAACTGGTCGAATCAGAGAAAACCCTGGAACCAAGGCAACCAAAGAGGTGGTGCTGCAGGTAGAGGAAGAGGTGGTGGTCAAAAGTCAGACAAGAGTCACATTCAGTGTTACAATTGTCAAAGGTATGGTCACTATTCTAGTGATTGTCCAGAAAAGTAGAAGAATCAAGAAACTTATGCAAAGCTGGTGAAACACGAAGAAGTAGAGACATTGCTGATGGTTACAACAAGAGAAGAAGAGAGATTCAAGGACCAGTGGTACTTGAACTCAGGATGCTCATCACACATGTCTGGAAGAAAATGTTGGTTTATCAACATAAATCCCTCAATGAAAAACATGGTGAAATTTGCAAATGACAACACTATAGCAGTTGAAGGTGTTGGTGATGTTTTGATTATGAGGAAAGATGGCAAGAGGTTAGTAATTTCAAATGTATTGTACATACCAGACATGAATAGTAATTTACTCAGCATAGGGCAGTTAGTCGAAAAGAACTACAAGGTGTCGATCGAAGACAAAATTATGAGAGTTCTCGACTCAAATGGAAGGTTGATCTTGAAGGCTCCAATGTCTCAGAATAGAACCTTCAAGATTGAACTAAATGTGATGAAGCATAAGTGCCTTGCAACGGCAACTAACATAGATGAATGGATATGGCATTACAGACTTGACCATCTCAATTTCAAAGACATCAAAGATTTGAAGATAAAAAATATGGTTTTAGGATTACCAGAAACCGACATTCCAAACGAAGTGTGTGAAGAACGCGTGCAGGCGAAGCAACATAAGAACAACTTCAGTAAGGATGCAGGAAGCAGGTCGAAGGCAATTCTTGAAGTCATATACTCTTATGTATGTGGCCCTCTCCATGTGGATTCGATTGGAGGTAAAAAAAAATACTTTGTTACATTCATAGATGATTTTAGTCAAAAAATATGGTCTTACCTGATCGAGAAGAAAAGTGAAGTGATCGACGAATTTTCCAAGTTTAAATTTATGGTCGAAAGACAGAGTGGTTGAAATATCAAGGTTTTGAGGACTAATGGTGGTGGAGAATATGTGTCGAAAGACTTCGATACATTATGTATGAAAGAAGGGATTGTGCATGAGGTGGTGCCACCCTACACTCCACAGCAGAATGGAGTTGCAGAGAGGAAGAATAAAACCATTATGAATATGGTTAGAAGTATGTTAAAAGGCAAGCATCTATCCAAAGAATTATGGGGAGAAGCTGTGTCGACTGCGACATATATCCTGAACAGATGTCCGACGAAGAAGCTAGAAGGAATCACACTAGAAGAATATTGGTCTGGTGTCAAGCCTAGCTTGAGTCATATGAGGGTGTTTGGATCTATAACACATAGACATGTGCCAGATCAGTTAAGAAGAAAATTTGATGACAAGTCCAGTCAGATGATCCTGATAGGATATCATTCGACTGGAGGATACAAGTTGTTCGACCCACTGAATAAGCAAGTATAGATCAACAGGGATGTGATAATAAATGAGCTTAAGGAGTGGGATTGGACTGAGAATGTCAAGAAATATTCAGTGAGAATATTTTGTGATGAACCAGCTAGTAAAGTCGAAAGAGAAGTTCGACAGGAAGAAGTCAGAGGTGAAGCAAGTACAAGCAGACCTCAAAGAACAAGACACATGTCTCCGAGGTTGCAAGAATGTGTGATTACATCAGATGATGTGGTCGATGAAGAAGGTGAGATGGTACATTATGCTTTCTACGCAGATGTCGAACCTGTCAATGCAGCTGAGGCATTGAAAGATTCGAAGTGGATGAAAGCAATGGACGAAGAACTGAAGTCAACAACATTTGGTCACTTGTCGAATTGCCCAAAGACAAGAAGGAAATCGATGTGAAGTGGGTATACAAGGTGAAGTTGAATCCCAAAGGAGAAGTGACTCGACACAAGGCGAGACTTGTGGCGAAAGGATTTCTTCAGAAAGAATGAATCGACTTTGATGAAGTTTTTGCACCTGTTGCTATGATCAAAACAATCAGGTTGATTGTTGGTCTAACAAACATGAACAACTGGAAGATATGCCAGATGAACATGAAATGTGCATTCCTTAATGACCCCTTAGAAAAAGAAGTTTATGTTACACAACCAGCTGGGTTTGTGAAACATGATGAAGAAAGAAAGGTGTACAGGCTGCATAAAGCCCTGTACGGACTTAAACAAGCTCCAAGAGCTTGGAACAAGAAGATATATGGATTTCTAAGGGAGAAGGAATTCGTGAAGTGCAAATTTGAACATGGAGTATATGTAAGAAGAAACAAGAGTGAATTGCTTATACTATGTCTCTATGTCGATGACCTGTCGATAACAGGTAGCTGCAAGAAGGAGATCGAAGACTTCAAAGGTGATATCAATAAGGAATTCGAATTGTCAGATCATGGTGATATTTCATATTTCCTTGGCATCGAATTCTACAAGAGTGGTAGAGGTTTGATGATGCACCAAAGAAGATATGCAGGCGAAATTCTTAAGAGATTTGAGATGCAAGATTGCAACCCAACTTCGACTCCAACTGAGCCTAGATTACAACTGTCGAAAGATTCAAATGAAGATGATGTCAACCCAACCCAATACATAAGACTTATTAGGTCACTTCGATACATGTGTCATACACGGCCTGACTTAGCATACAATGTAGGTGTGGTGAGTAGGTTCATGCAGAAGACAAATGTATCACATCTAGCAGCGACGAAGAGGATACTGAGGTATCTGAAAGGAACTCTCAACTATGACATTTTGTTTCCTACAACTGATGTAGGAAAAGAATGAAAATTAGTGGGATACACCGACTCAAGTTGGTGTAGTGATGTTTGTCATACCCCAAAATTCGCCATACCCTTCACATTGATCTTATAGGTCACTAACCCCACATATTTGCATATCATCTTCATCCATTCCTTTCATTTGAATAAGCATGGTTCAATTCGATTCACAAGTCGTGTCGGTTGGATTCAATAATCCATTGCATATACAATCATCATCTTGTAACCATGTCAATAATTGTTCCAATTAATTCTAACTTCGTGTTGGTTTCAACTTCAAATCAATTTTTGAAGTTTAGATTGATTTTTGAGGTTATATTTGATTTGTGGAATTTTGCGGGATCTTTTAGTTTTTGATTAGTCTTAGAAGTCATGGCATCATTTTAAAATCAAGATTCTCGATCCCGATTTAATCTTAGCATTTGCAATCAATTCTTATTTTTAGAAATCTTCTTTCTTTTGTGGGCCCTTTTTTTGGGTTTAGAGTTAAGCCCATTTATCCTTTTTATTTTATACAAATCCAATTTTAATCCAAAAGTTCATGTAGTTAATCCATTTTTAATCCATCTTAATTCTAAATCACTTTATCCATTTAATCCACATTAATTCATTTAAACCAAATTAACCAATCCCATAACAAATATCCAATTCAAAATCCAGTTTCATTTTAATATCCATTTAACCATTTTTTTCTTTATTATCCATAATTCCCATTTTACAATTTCCAAAACCAATTCTCCAATTCACAGATCCAATCCATTTTCAATATCCATATCCATTGCTAATCTAATGTCATGATTAATCCATTTTAATCCACAAGTCCAATTTTCATTCGTTTATCCATATAATTAATTTACTAATATAGTATTGTCATGTATTCACTTTTAATTGGTAGTAAGCTATAACATGTCAAAGGCCACAAGCCGGTACAGCAGACACTAAGCTACAACAAGGCGCATTGCAAAGCAAAAACGCAGCAAAAGCTGCTACCACATGAAACCAAAAGATCCTTAAGCCCACGCCACCAGCTGCAATAGCAAACCCAGCTGCTAACGGCTACTTTCAACACGCGCAAAAAACTGCCAAAAGCTGCTAACAACTGCTACATTGCGCGCGCTCCAACAAGCTACCTAAGCCAAGAGTGCAACTCCAAGCTGCAAAACAGAAATGAACATAACGCAGCAGCAAAATAAGCGAAAAACGGCAGCCAATGTGAAACCAAAGCCGCACGTGAGTGAGCTGCTAAGCCAAAGCGGCGGCAGAGAAATGCTTGATAACGCAGCAGGAAACAATCATCTGCAACACAAACTGCATAAGCCATAAGCTGCAAAAAACGCACGTGTAAGCCAAAACAAAACTGCAAACTGATAAACCGAGCTAAGCGAGCATCAAGGCTTCAAACGGCATCAACTACAACTTAAATAAACGCACCTGCAAGACAATCCCACAGCTGCTTCCAACGCGAACCAGCTTCCAAACTGAAAACGCGAGCCACAAGCTCATCTTAACGCAACCAACTCAAAACTAACACGCCTGCAAAACGGCGATGAAAATAATAGAAACGACAAACAAAATCAAAACGCGGCAGTTGCAATTGAGATTGAACTTAAGATTCAAGTTATAAATTGAGAGACTCACAGTAAATTTGGGGCTTCTTTTTTGGATTCGATTTTCACGAGTTCTTCCATCCTCTTCCTCCACATTGAAAAAGTTTTCGTTCCTCTTTCGTGCGCACGGGATTCATAGCATACCTAGCCTCCAACCTTCTTCCAAATACCTGCAAGATCTCCCTGTGGTCAACGTCAATCCGTGCGTTTCCGCCGCTCAACAATCCTGCGAGAATCCGGTACCATAATCCGTTCGACGCTTAGATTCGCACGCAACAGGCTCAGCGAAAGTAACGACAAGTTCACTCAGGTAAGATCCCTCTCTTACTGATTCGATGCAATTCAAAGATCGATTCGGTGCCGTAGGATACAATAGCTGTTGTTACTCATCTTGTAAGAGTCGAATCATCGAGATACCGCGTCGGAACCGATTGACGAAATATCCTGAGCCGTGAAGTATCAGCGAATGATGACGATGATTGTTAGGTGCGAGGTTGAGAGACAGAGGAGTGTGGTGGTGTTGGTACGATCCATTCGAGCGTTGTCTCATGCTTGAACGCGATTGAGGCTAACGGTGATAGTAGTCGAAGCATGTTAAGCACTTTTCCATAAGTGTTCTTCTTCTTTTCTTTCCTTCAGCATGTTATGTTTGGTAGTTGGACCTGGTTACGCCTTGGCTGTTTGGGCCTAAGGCCCAAACAAGCTTGCTCACGATGCACACTCCCTTGGTTGTTCATCCCCTGCAATTTGTGTCATCCTGTTTTGATATTAGGATCATTAGGCTAGTTTGTTTTAGAATTGATTTTGGCAATTGATTTTACATTTGATTTTTTATTGTTGTTAATAATTAGAATAATTATGTTAGTAATTAGAATTAATATGATTTGTTAATAGGTAGAATCTTATTTGGATTGGTTAATTGTTAGAATCTTAGTTTAATTTGATTTCTATTAATAATTGGATTGGTATTAAAATTAATGTGATATTACTTTTGATTGTTGATTTTAGATATTAATTTTGATTAGAATATTTTAGAGTTAACTTTGATTTTAGATTTTAATTTTTTAACGTGGCTATTAATTGATTGCTAATTTTGGATATTAATTTTGGTTTGTTGTTTTAGACTTTAATTTGGTAATGATTTGTGAGATCTTCATTGGTTGGTTAATTGTTTTAGATTTTTATTTTGTTAATAGTTTAGAATTGATCTTGATAAATATTTTCTTGAATATTTTCTACTTTGATCTAATTTTTAACAATTAACTTCTAACATCAAACCATTAACATCTAACTCTTTACTTTTCCGCACCTAACTCCTAACATTATCTTTTTGCCATTTACCTTATGCACTTTTATTTTTATATTCTTTTTGCTATATCATTGTACATTCTTCATTCATCTCATCTAAAAATGACTAAAAATGGATAAGACTTAAAAAATAAAAAAGATAATTCTCAAACATGCAATGGACATTGGAATGGACTTAGAGATTGTTGTTAGGACCCTTGCGAAAGACATTGGACAATCATTCAACCCTAACATGGAAGGAGCATTCAAGAATCAAGATAAATTGTAATCTTTTATGTGCTTTCTAGGTTAGGACACAATTGCACACACACGGCTTTCTCTTGGGCTACCTGACAATGAGACCTTTTATTTCCTGCACTCCCTTGTACTTTACATGTACCCCCCTTCCGATTTACGCATTTACTTGCTTTCTTTTATTGATTATTAGTAGACTCCTTAGGCATTAGGAGCATTAACCCGTTCAAAATCGATAATCAAACCCTTGATCCAACGTCAAACGGTCTCTTTCTCAAATCAAACTCAATAAACAAACCCTTGATCCAAAGTCAAGTGGTCTCTTTTCTAAATCAAATTCAAAAACACAATAAATGGCGATTAGGATCGTACGTCACGAGCCTTAAGCGATAAAGAAGGGATGAGACTGGAGCTTTCCTACACTCATTCTGAATGCTTCGAACACAAGATGTTTGGCTTGGTAGTTTGAGGTATTCACCTTTATCCATAGTCTTTAGTGCAATCCGAAATCAATAACACTTTCTTCAAAACTTAAAAACAACTCAACGCATTCAAACCTTTTGTTTGAGCCTTAGGGCGACACAATCGAAAATCCTTCTTCAAGGCAATAAAATCAACAAAACAAACCAAACAATTTTAAACCCACGAACTACAAAGGCTCTGATTTCTCACTTCAACAAGTGGGCATACGTAGGCACGAGGATCCATTCCTTGGCGAGCACACTAATTTAAAATCTACCTCCATCTTCGCAAACCTTTGGCAAGCAAACATTCGATAAATAACACACACTTATGCGTAAACATCCTAGATGGTTCCCATGGAGTACCATGGATGTGAGGGGTGCTAATACTTTCCCCTTGCATAACCAACTTCCGAATTTGTTCGTGGTTGCGACGACTATTCTTTGGGGTTTTCTCGATATTTTCCCTTTCCTTTGGAATAAATAAAAACCGATGACGATTCTGTATTTTTCGCATAGCGACAATGCTGAGGATCGAAAATCCATAGCTGGCTATGTGTTTATGCTAGGTGGTGCACCGGTTGCTTGAAGTTCGAGAAAAGAGCCAGTAGTGGCATTATCGTCATGCGAAGCAGAATACGTAGTTGTTTCTCTTTGTGCATGCCAAGCAACATGGATGATGAATCTGGTTGAAGAGATAACATTGAAGAGTCATGAAGCAATTACCATGAAGATCGACAGCATGTCAACTATCAATTTGGCGAAGAATCTGATAGCACATGGTCGAAGCAAGCACATCAAGATGAGGTTCCATTATCTTCGAGAGCAAGTAGCAGATGGGAAGATGAACTATAGAACTGAGAATCAGATTACAGACATCATGACAAATGAATTGCAGATCGAAGTGTTCAGAAGACTAAGAGCTATGATGAATGTAGATAGCTTAGACACAATGAATTAGGTGATATGTTGAATTGTGATTCCTTGTGTCAAAGCAGGTTGCTCGACAGAAGCAATGAAGTGTCGAATCACCTAGTGTGTTGAGTAGTGTTAGCTATTTTGAGCTTTTATAGTTTTGGGCTTTGACTTGAGGTCCAAGTTAACCTAAATCTATAAATAGAGAGAGTAACCCTTATTTTTGTAATAGAAGTGAATAGAGTATTCATAACATTGTATTCACAGTATCTTGTAGTTGCAAAGTGAATAAGTTTTCCACAGTTTGTGGGCAGAGAGAAACTCTACAAAATTTTAATTCTTTTTTTCCTTCATCGTTCTTTACATTCTTTCTTTCTCCGTTGTTCTTCTCTTTTCATTGTCATTGTATGTGAGTAATAACAATCTTGTTCATCAAAATTGATTAAAATTCTCCATAAATTTGAGGGGATTCCAACAGTTTACTCCTTTATAATATTGAGTTTAGTCTCTATCATTTATCTCTTAAAAATATTAAAGTTTTAACTTTCTAATTTAAATACTTTTTTGTTTTAGCTTTTCGTAGTATTTGATTGTACAAATTAGTTACTTAACAGGTTGAGTGTGTATGATTAATTAATTAATCAAAAGATCTTTATTTAGTTCGGTAAATTTTTATATAAATGCAAAGCAATAAAAAAAATATTTATACAAAACAAAATTTTAATTATTATTATTTATTATTATTATTCTAATCATTTTATAAACTTCAAATTCTATCCCTATTAAAAAAAAAGTCAGTCACTGCATTATTTAGCCAACTTATCTTTATCACTTCCATTTCTTTTGTTTTAAAATATAAAACTTTCAACCTGTTATGTTGATTTGTTATAAGAATAATGACTAATTTATAGATATATTTTTCACACTTCAACTTTTATATATTTATTATATTCAATTAGCTTCTAAACTTGTAATTTTTAAAATATATAATAATTAACATATTATTCTTTTATAAATATTTATTTTTAAGTTTATTAATTATATTAAATTAAAGAAAGATTTAAAAATCACAAATAATTAAAGTGATTTAATATTAAATAGCACATGTCTTTTAAAAAATTGAAAGAAATTATACTTTAACAAAATTCAACAATTGGCAAAAGAGCATTTAACGTTATAATATTTCTTTTAATTCGGTGTAAATTTAAATTTATCATTACATACATTTATTAATATATAAAAAGATATTTGTCAACAACTGTACTTGATTCCACAAAAAAATTGTCATTACCAACGACATCAAACTTCATATAATGCTTGAAAGTATGGACAATACACATTGTTTTGATTCTATGAACATTATGAAGATCAAAGTATTTAAGGAGAAAGCACATCTTAAAGTCAGATGTCGTCGGCCACTAATCGACTCATTTATCCAACAATGTCAATCATAAACTTGACTTCTACATTAATGCGTTGAGAATAAGCTTCAAACCCATATAGATTTTTTTTTGAAAATGTGTAAAAACAAAACTAAAAAAGAAATAATTATTAATTTTGAAAGTAACACTAGTAAGATAAAAAATTATTTTTCTTATTAATGTACTAATGTTAAATTTATGTTCAAATTTTCAAAACAAAAGACATTAAGGAATATATATCGAAAAAAGACTTATAATTTATAATATATATTATTATAAAATAATAAAAATTAGTATAAATTATTCAAGATGTTGTAAGAATATATTAATCTTAATTAACTAAATTTTAATTTTGATTTCTCTAAACATATATTAATATTTGATTATATTCAATTGGCTTCCAAATTTATAATTTTTAAAATATATAATAATTAACATATTACTTTTGTTAATATTTACTTTTAATTTTATTGATTGTATTAAATTAAAAGAAGATTTAAAAATAACAAAAAAAATTACAGTGATTTAATATTAAATAGCACATGTCTTTCAAAAAAAATTGAAAGAAATTATACTTTAAAATATAATTCAACATTGGTAAAACATCATTTAACACTATAATATTTCTTTAAACTCAGTGTAAATTTAAATTTATCATTACATAGACTTTAATAATATATAAAAAAATATTATTTCAAGAACTGTGCTTTGATTCCACACAAATTTTGTCATTACCAACAACATCAAAGTTCATATAATGCTTGAAAATGTGGACAATATACTTTGTTTTGATGATTCTATGGGTATTATTATAAAACCCCATAACGATTGAGTAGTATATCATATGAAACATACATAATTGAAGTCTGATATAGAAAATTAAAAACATAGATACAATATGTATTCGATACTGAAATACAATTGTTTATTAAATATACAACGGAAATAAACAAATCACTGGTGTAATTCATTCTTAACAAGTCAAAATCAAGATGCAACAAATAATTCCTTAGTATATATCTCTTCTTCCTTGACTCCGTCTCCGTCTTCAGCTTCCTCAGTGCCTTGTACTGCTTATCCTGGTATCTGAAAAATGAGAAGGCGTGGGTGAGACTACACTTCTAAGTGAGTTCCACCTATCCTACGGTGTTAGGATTTACTAAGTGAAACTATATGCTTCGGCCAGTACCTAAACCTTTATTCTTAAAAACTACATCTAGGATTTACTAAGTGAAACTATATGCTTCGGCCAGGACCTAAACCTTTATTCTTAAAAACTATATCGTTGATCAACTTTGGAGGGAAAATCCTATTTAATTGATCAACAGTTCATGGGGAACTATCATTTCTATCCGTCAGTCATCATAAGGGCAATTGTCATTCGTGACATATTCATAACATGGTTTTTGATTTTAATTTATAATATGAAACAATAAAGTGTAACACACAATTATCTGAGTTGATTTTACGAATATTCTGAGTTTAACCGTCTCAGAATATCGCATTACTGACTAAATTCCCTATCACATCAGAATGCGGTCTCTATGTTTGATCTTTTTCGTTGTGACTACTCTTTTTGGATAGTTTACCCATCTAAAAATCTAGGGTCAACTTTAACATTTTATCATCACATAGATATTCCTATCGGAGTATCTCATCCGGCATGATCCGAAGCCCGGAAGGATGTGATGCATCATTTCTTTCGTACATAATTATTCATTCATTAACTTGTATGGTCCAAGTCCACTAATAATGTATAATCATTCCTTAAGCCTATTCTTGTTTTCGATCATTTCTTATAACTTACCCTACAGTCATTTATGTCACTAATCATCTCTAGAGTCGAGTCTTTATACTCTAAGTTTTATCCCAGAGTTTTAAACTTTATCAATTCTTAATCACTCTATCATAGAATACTACCTAGCTTATAATACCTAACTTGGCTTATACTATTGCTGCTTATAATACCTAACTTGGCTTATACTATAATGTTAACTTGTACTTCAAGGATACAAATTAAGAGATAAATAAAATAAAAAAATCTTGAAATTTGCACGGTGAATTTAATACAAATTCATAATTAATTATTCTATTGTTTTTTTCAATTAATTTTTTTTATTTGTGGATTTCTTAACTTGTGCCCTTGGGGCAAGGGCACAAGTTAGCATTTCCCTATCTTAAATCATTCATTCTAAGACGTGTATTAGTTTGATTACCATACTTAGCCTTAATTCTTTGTTATAAAGGTTTTAGAAAAGTTTGGGATCAGATTTTTCTGCATAATTTCAGCATCAGTACCCTAGATTCAAACGCGTCCCCAGACTTCATTATTAATCCAAAAATTACAAAGTTGGTACTCAAACGACGAGAACTTTGTCCAGATTCCAGAACTTCAAAAATCACTCAATTTGGAGTTACAGGGAGAGAGTTATTACCTTTTGATTGGAGGATTATCCCAAATACGGGTTTCACATAAATTGCAAGGAACAACAATGTTTTTCTTTGACCCATGAACATAGATTTCGGCCAGCACCAGAAATTAGTGGAAAATGATATTTCTTCAAATTTTCGTCCTCCTATTGCTTGTATATTTAAAAAGGATTACACATGCAATTGGTTGATTTTCAGGTTAATTGGAAAAGAAGGGTTTGGAGATGGGTTTTGATTAAACAAAGGAAATTGGAAGGATTGGAGTTTCAAATGTCTTCTGTTAGCTTCTAAGAATGATGGGTTGAAGAGAGCCAACAGTCTCTGGTCTCGTCCGCAAGTGTCCTCCTGGATTCAAGCTAGACAATTGGACATCTACTATAGTCCCTGTGGTCTTTTCAGAAAAGATGTAATGTATTTTGTTTTTCTCATCCCTTGCCTTTGTCCGAGGCATGTGGATAGCTTTTAAGGGTTTTCCATTGTTTTAAACACATTATGAAATCAATAAAAGACAATTTTTACATTCGAAACTAAGATCCCTTTTATTTCTGTTATTTTTTTACTAAAATAAAATGGCAAAAGTTTCTTTTTCTTTTACACTTTTTTCAAAAGCACATTCTAAAATAAGCTCATACGCATGCAGAACAAATAATTCCACTGAAAACAACTTGGCTGAAGTTCCAAGAGGTTTACCGGCCTATAGAGCGTTTTAAACCCGAACATATATATGTTAGACACTTCTGAACATGCTAGAACCACCTGAACTTGTTGACACTTCTTGACACTAATATACCTCCTGAACTTGTGCTAGAACCACCACGTAAATTCACAAGAGATTTTCACCCCTCATATAGGTATGGTTCTTGGCATACTTCTTTTACTACCACTTTATCTAGTATATGTGTTCTTAAATGTTATTCACAAGTAGTTAAAGACTCGTGTTAGGTGAAAGCAATGCAAGATGAATTACATGTTCTTTAGGATAATGTTACTTGAGACATTGTCTCTTACCCACATGGTGTGAAGCCCAAAGGTTGCAAATGAGTGTACTTTGTGAAGCTGAATTTTGATGATTCTCTTAATCGTTACAAGGCTTACTTTGTCACTTTGAGCAACAAACAAGAATATCAGATAGACTATGATGAGACATTTACTCATGTAGCCAAGATAACTACCATCATAACAATTCTTTCTATTGATGTCTCTGCAGACTAGTCCCTTCATCAAATGAATGTGAAGAATGATTTTCTTCATGGGGACCTTGAAGAAAATATTTACATGACTTATCCTCAGGGTCTACTTTCATCCTCTCCATGTGTTTGCAAGCTCAAACACTCTTTATATGGTCTCTGGAATTCTCCCCGGGCATGGTATAAAAATTTTCGATCCATTCTTCTTGGATTTTCTTTTACTCAAAGTCAATGTAACTCCTCATTATTCATCGATCGTACAACTATTGGAATTATGCTTCTTCTTATTTATGTCGATGACGTAGTGATCGGTCACCATTTCCATTGAATTCCCGCCGCTAATCCGACATATTTTCATCACCTTGGCAAAATTTATGTTTGTTTTTAGTTGCATTTGAGTCAATTAGCATGTTTTGTTGGTTTGGTATTGCATTGCATTCGATTACAAGTTTATGTCAAAAAGATCTCGTTTATGCTTCGTTTGGTAGTGTCCTTGTTACAGGTTTAAAAGCAAGAATGGTGAAGTTCTGGACACTCTAAATGACAAAAATATGAAAAAAACAGTAGGTCAACACAGGCACCCGTGTGCCACAACATTGCCCGTGTTGTTGATCAAACAGAGCAGAGAGGGAGCAGAAAAACAGAGATCGACACGGGCACCCGTGTGCCACCACACGGCCGTGTTGATTAAAACAGTGCATTAACACGGGCACCCGTGTGTAGGGACACGGCCCGTGTTGTTGCCACTGTAACTTATGCTGAAAATAATTAATGATGAAGAACAACACGGCCACCCGTGTGCCACCACACGACCGTGTTGATTGGACGCAGCTTGGAAAACCTAATTTTTGCTGTGTGAACCGATTCTGCTCATTAAGGGTAGTTTGGACCTTTAGCTTGGAAGAGAGTCATCTGAAGCTATAAGAAGGCTTGGAAGAGAAAGAAGAGGACACCTTTTGACAGACGAACGAAAGCATTGCATTGGAGAAGATCGCGAATACGACGGATTTGAAGACGGCGAGATTCAAGGGTATCAACCATTGAAGATCAAACTCTCCTAATTCTTTGTAATGTCTGATCTTTACTTTATGAGTTCTTTAAGTACTATGAGAGGCTAAACCCCCTGATGCTAGGGGGGTGGTCCTGAGTTATCGCATGCTATGAATTTGAACCAATGATTTCTTGATTACTATGTTACGTATTTCAATTCAATTGTGTGATGTTATTATGCTTTTGTATCGGACAAATACAAATTGATCTATGACTTCCAATAACAGGATTGTGATTGGTAGGGTTTTCACAGAATTGGGTTTATGAATGCATCATCTAGGACTAGTAACTTTCGTAAATCACCGTAAACCTTGATATTTTGTATGATTAAAACCAATGATTAATTGAATGGACATTTGAGTAAGAATTTGTAGTTTAATAGTTTCTTCCTTAAGGACTTAAGTAAGAACATTCTGAGGTTAGGTGATTGAATGTTTCATATGTAGTAAGAAAATCGGGACTGAATTCATAATCGGTTAACTCAACCACTCACCCTAGCATCTTTTATCTTAATCAATTATTTTTACTATTTTTGTGTTTACTATTATAAATTCCAAAACAACCAAACCATTATCTTTTTGTTCTGATAAAATCCAACTAAAATAAGTATTTCCTACGCAATCCTTGAGATCGATACTTGGAAATAAAACTCCTTATTACTACATCGGTAAAAATAGTACACTTGCTATTTTTCCGATCAAGTTTTTGGCGCCGTTGCCGGGGATTGCCAAACTACATATTTTAATTTCTATTCTATCGAAATTTTGTTGCTCGCCAACTAAAATTTTATCTGTGACAATTTTGTTATTCAATTCTAATCTTTGTCTAACTTGTTTATGCGAGGTAAGGCCTCAGCGGATTTTCCTTTTGACGCAGATCCAGAAAGAACTCTTCGTCCTAGACTCAGACAAGCTAAGAGGAAGAAACTGGAATTAGCAGAGAAAGCGGAGGAAGAAATTGGTTCAGTGCACTCAGAGAATTCAGATTCAGACACGGAAACAGTTCCTGAAATCATGGCTGCTAATCCACCACCACCAGAGAGACTCCTCGGTGACTATGGTGGAACCAACACCCCGGGTGGTCGTATGACAATTGTCAACCAACCAGTTACTGTGGAACAATTCCAGCTGCATCCCAGCACCATTAATCAACTCGAAAGAAGGTCCTTCTCTGGAAGAGTGAATGAAGATGCCAACAAGCATCTGCAAAGATTTTTAACCATGAGCACAACACTGAAAATGCCTGGACATAGTGAAGAAGCAGTCCGACTTCGTATGTTCCCATTCACTTTAGCAGATGAGGCTGAAGAGTGGTTCTATTCCTTACCTGCTGGTAGTATCACTACATGGGAGCACATGGAAACAACATTCTTGCAAGAGTATTTTCCCGCATCTGTGTCATTGCGGAAAAGATATGAGATCCTAAACTTCAAACAGAAGGAGGGTGAGTCACTAGGAGATGCCTACAAACGATTCAAGAGAATCCTAGTGGCTTGTCCTACTCACAACATGGATGAAACTGAACAAATGCAAATGTTCGTCAATGGTCTTCGAATTCAAACAAGACAAATCCTTGATTCAGCAGCTGGTGGCTCAGCCAACTTTGCAACAGCCACCGGTATGAAGAAGATAATTGAAGCTATTGCCTCGAACGAGCATTTAGAGTTATATGACAGGGTATCAAGCAAATCTGCAGTTATTGACTTGAAGCTTGAGACAAATAAAGAGGTGAAAATTGAAGAAGTTGTTGCTGCAGAGGTAGAGAAAAGGTTGAGAGCACTAAACATAGGTGCTCAGAAAGTGGCTCAAGTGCAACAGGCACCGAGTGAAGTGTGTGCCATTTGCAATGGACCATACAATATTGTTCATTGTTTTGCAACACCGCAACAAATCGAAGATATAAAAATTTTAAAGCAGAACAATCCCTACTCCAACACATACAATCCGGGGTGGAAAAATCATCCCAACTTTGCATGGAAAGATCAAAGAGGGAACGTGCAACAGCAGGCACAGGGTCAATATCAAAATCAATATCAGCAGCAGCAACAACAGGTACCTAAGAAGGCAGATTGGGAGACCGCAATTGAAAAAATGGCAGCTCACAACATCCAATTCCAAGAGGAGACTCGAAATAATCAGAAAAACACTACAACATCCATAAAAAATCTTGAAATTCAGATGGGTCAAATTGCCCAACAGTTAGCTTCAAACTCCCATGCACCTGGCATACTTCCTAGTGGGACAATCGTTAATCCCCGTGATCAAAGTCACATTAAAGTTGTGGTCACCAGAAAAGGAAAGGCTAAGGAACCACAAGTTGACGAACAGGTTGAAGAAGAGGGATTGTTGGAAGTTGACTTGGAGATTAGATAAAAGCCAAAACAAACTGAAGAAGTGGTAGTCAAGCCGACAAGCCAGCAAGAGAAACAAAAACCAAAGATCATTCTTCCTTTTCCGACAAGAACAAAGAAGAAAGATCTCCATGAAAAAAAATTGAGAAATTCTTGGAATTATTCAAGAAGCTCGAGATCAACATACCTTTTGCTGAAGCTCTGGAACAGATGCCGATCTACGCCAAATTCATGAAAGACATCATATCAAAGAAAAGGTCGATCGACAGCGAGCCAGTCATGCTAACTGAAACTTGTAGTGTTATTTTGCAGGGCCTAAAAATTCTGATGAAGAAAAAAGATAGAGGTGCAGTCACTATTCCTTGTAGCATTGGCGATAGATCCTTCAAAAAGACACTGATCGATTTGGGAGCAAGTGTGAGTCTAATGCCCCTATCAATTTACAAAAAACTTGAGTTAGGGGAGGTGCAGGATACTCGCATGACACTGCAGTTTGTGGATCATTCTATGAAGAGACCCTATGGTATAGCAACAGATGTTCTGGTGAAGATTGATAAATTTGTATTTCCGGTGGATTTTGTGATACTCGAGATGCCGGAAGATGAGGAGATTCCTCTCATACTGGGAAGACCTTTCCTGGAAACGGGAAGATGCATGATAGATATTGAGGAAGGAACCATGACCCTCAAAGTTTATGATGAAAAACTCAAAATTGATGTGAGGGATACTATGAAATTCAAGGAGGACGAAGGGGCGAGTAAAAGTATTGAAGTGTTAGATACAGTTTTTGCTCAATCTATGCAGATTACAACACCCAGGCTTCCTTTGGAGAGAGTTTTGAGTTTATCTATTGTGGAGGATACTGAAGGAATTGATGAGGAAGAATCCGAAGTGGTAGCAATGTTAAAGGAACAACCGCCTTGGGTTCGTTCCCGACCGCAACGGTGGGAGGAGCTTCGACCTAAAACATCTTCAGAATCAAAACAGGATATAAAAAAAGGGATAGAGTTGAAACAATTACCAGAACATCTCAAATATGTTTTTCTTGACAATGAGGAAAAATGTCCAGCAATCATCAATTCAGGCTTGAGAGAGACCCAAGAAGGAGAGCTAATCAAAGTCCTAAAGAAATACAAGGGTGCTATTGGGTGGGCGATGGACGATTTGAAAGGAATCAGCCCGACAATGTGTATGCACAAGATTTTGATGGAGGATGATCAGAAACCGGTCGTCCAACCTCAAAGAAGAATGAATCCAGCTATGAAAGAAGTTGTTCGCAAGGAGGTTGTGAAACTTTTAGATGCGGGGTTAATTTACCCAATATCTGACAGTTCGTGGGTGAGCCCAGTTCATATGGTACCAAAAAAGGGAGGGACAACTGTGATAAAAAATGAGAAAAATGAGTTGATCCCCACCCGTACTGTTACAGGATGGAGAGTTTGCATAGACTATAGAAGACTGAACACTACTACAAGGAAGGACCATTTTCCATTACCTTTTATCGATCAGATGTTAGAAAGATTGGCAGGTCATGATTTCTACTGTTTTCTGGATGGGTACTCAGGGTACAACCAAATTGCGGTGGCACCTGAGGATCAAGAAAAAACAGCATTCACATGTCCATACGGAATCTTTGCTTATAGAAGAATGCAATTTGGGTTATGCAACGCACCTGTAACATTTCAGAGGTGCATGACATCTGTCGCATCTCGAAAAATATGATTCCTCGCGATGGTCGCGGAAAAAAATTTCATTCGAACAGAGTCGCCACCGAACTTTATTTATCCCAATGAAGGAATAGGAAAATATCGATAAAACCTTTAGGAAATGGAATAATGGTCATCGCAACCATATTCGGGTTCAGGAGTGGATTACGTAAGGGGAAGGTATTAGCACCCCTTACGTCCGTTGTACTCAACGGGAACCTTTTAGTTCTAATGTGCGTTTCGTGTGTTAATTTATGTTTGTTTATTATCTTTGGGTTATAAAATTATTAAAAATAGAAATGGATGAGAACCTCAGAAAGGGGAAAGGGGAGGTTTTTTATTAGTGTGCTCGCGAAGATACAACAATCTCCTGCCTACGTATCCTTATGGTATAATAAGGAAATCAGAGCATTCGTAGTTCGGGAACTACGGTTGGTTGGTGTCTTTTAATGAACGACTGTTTAGATCGCATCCTAAAGGCTAAACGTTGGCTTGTCTACTCTCGGCGGAGGCTTAAGCACTAGTTTGTTGTGCGCATTAGAAAGGATTAACAGTGTTCTTTCTGAAAAGAGTTTCAATCACACGAGGGTGACAAGTTGGATTAATATATCGAATGTTTTGATTGGTCGAGATCTTTTTGGTCGGATGACGATTACTCGGATAGTCGAGTAAGACAACTCGTATCCTAACAGTCGGGAAAGGGAATAGAAGACTCTAGACCACTTTCTTTTTCATCTTTAATTATAGAAAGGATTTGATAATAATTAAGGTGTTTTAAATGGATGACGAATACTCGGATAATCGAGTAAGACAACTCGTATCCTAATAATCGGAAAAAGGAATAGAAAACTCTAGACCACTTTCTCTTTCATCTGAGTGATTATAAAAATAAGTTTATGTATGGTTGACGTATTTTAGAATGAACGACAAGTACTTGAATGACTGAGTAAGACAACTCATATCCAAGCATTTGAGAAGAGGAATTGAAAACTCAAGACCATCTCCCTTTTCGTACAGTTTGTTATGAAAATAATTTGATTAAGTTGTAAGTTGGTGGAAAATGACAATTGTTCGACTGGCCGAGTAAGGAAACTCGTATTCAAACAATTGAGGAGAGAGATTGAAGACTCAAAGTCATCACCCATTTCATTTCTTATTATGAAAATAATCCGTTTTGATTGTGTTTATGTTTAAGCGGATAAAAATGACAATTATTTGACTAACCAAGTAAGAGAACTCGTATTCAAATAATCAAGGAGAGGAGTCGAAAACTCTAAACCATCCCCCTTTTCACATTTTTATTTATTGTAAGAATGTTTTGATTTAATCATGCTTAAGTGGGTTTAGAAATGACGATTATTCGACTAACCGAGTAAGAGAACTCGTATTCGAATAATCGAGGAGAGGAGTTGAAAACTCAAAACCATCCCTTTTTTCATTTCCAAATGAAATGGTATTTAATTGTGATTTAGGTAATTTAATTTAATTTAAATAAAATACGCGGCGTTGGATCAAGATTTTTGCACGTTGAAAAGATTCACTTTAAGTCATCATGTTACCTAACAATTTTATTACGCATGTGATCAAAGGGCATGAGCAATAGTATAATTCTAAATTAGTATGAAAAAAAAAGTGTGATTATTTAATCAACCACGAAATAATATGACTACTTAAAATAAAATAAAATAAAGTAATTGAGAGATGATTATTATAATTAATTTGTCATGCAATTAATCCACTCATGATTGATATTAATCAAACTTAACTAGTCGAATTTAATTAACTAACATAAAACTAATTAATTAATAAAACGAAGAATAGAATACAGAGAGGAACTTTTAGCTTTGTGGGCTTAAGGTCATATTCAACAAAACCAAAGTTTCACAATAAGGATTTAATCCTAATTTCAATGGCCAAATAAATAGTGGAAAAAGTAATGAAAAGAAAAAAAAAACATAAAGAAAAAGGCTACATTTAGCCTTATAACAGTCGGCACTCTTTTGTAGTGTGTCTACTATTACAATTTCAATATTCTCACAGAATTAGTCGTGATACAGTCAGCAATTTGTTGTGCCGAGGAGAACATATATAACAAACTAATATTTTACTCATAGCAGCAAGAGGAACGACTTTGCCCAGAAGAAAACAAACCAACCCAAAAGTCAATAACAGTAAGAATTCAATATCAACTATGCTCACCAATTATCATAAGACTAAGCAAAGTCATTCTAACATCGCTAATAACAACAACTTGGTACAGTGATTTTAAAACTTAGACACAACATGAAATTGGTGAAATGACAAGGCAACCTAAGTCATATCCACTTCGTCTAAACAAGCAATCAAGACGAAGTAGCAGCTAAGTACCACGAACATACACTTAACAGTAATTTACAATTTGAACCCAAAACGAAATTAAACACAAATATGCCTAAATGAAATGAAATCAAGGTAAGGGCTACAGAGATTAATACGATATCAAGGAAAACACCATACAAACCGTTACCGTAATATCGAGCTGGACTCGCTACTGCTGCGCACGTCTTCTTGAAGGAAAGAAGCTGGCCTTGTTCGCAGAAACTGGTGTTTTGCGTAAACGACCCCAAGCTATTCCAAAAGCGAGTTGATCTCGTTGAGATGTTGCCGAGTTTGGCTGTTTGCTTAAGGGTTTCCGACGGAGGTGTTGTTATTGTGACGGTTACGCACGGCGTTTGGGATGAGCAGGCGGATCGCGGTTGTTGTGTGGAGATTGGAGCGGTGTATCGGTGTGAGGAAGGTTGCAGATCGGTGGTTTTGTGGTTGGGTTCGCTGGCGACGGTTTATGGTGAGGGTTGTATCAGCGAAGGAAAACGAGGGTTTTGTGGTGGTAGCGTGAGGGAGATGGAGTTGTTTAGGGTTGGGTGGATTTCACCGACGATTTGGGATTGATGAAGGCGGCAGTAGTTGAAGAAAATAGTAGTGATTGGGTTTTTAATTTGTGGGTTGAGGTTGATGAAGATGAAGGCGGAAAGATTTATGGCGGCGGAGAAGGGATTGTGTGAGGAGGAGAGATTCACGGTGGGGGGAGTGAGAGGGAAGAGAGGTAGCGTGAGGGAGTGAGGTGTGTCTGAGAGATTTTTGAGGATTTCTCTGAGTAGTAGGTTGTAGGTCTTGAATGGAGTGATAAGAGATTATGAGTGGGTATTAAATGAGTGTGGGAAGTGGTGAGAGACGTTGAGTGTCCAATTCAATTTATTTCTTTTTTTTTCATTTTGTAATGTGAAAGACAGCTGTCCATGGAATCCAATGTACTCAATATATATTTATTTTTTCAAATAATTATTATTGATTTAAGAAAATAAAATCGTAAAAGAAAATTCTAATTAATATTTGATTCTAATTACTTTAGTCAAATAACTAACCGAAAAAATATTGACCAATTAGAAATAGAAACTGAGTATAAATTAGCTCGGAAAATTAATTCGGTCACACTAAAATTGTCAGCACAAAACATACTTATTAAAAAAATACAGCGTTTCTTCAAATTCTGAAATAAATTCGCACCGGTTAAAAGGTTCAGGCGGGTCAAAATGCAATTGAAACTGTCGTTGAAAAATACAACGAGCACACCTGTTTAAACTACACGAACCGTAGAATAATAATACTGGCGTCCGTGATTTTAATTTTTGAAACTTTTTTACCCGCAGATTTTGCAAATTCTTGAGGAACAAATTAACCGATTTGTCTGTATTCTCAATAAATTTATCTTGACTGATATTCTAGGTATTATTCATGATGAAATGTATGTCATGCTATGCATATGATGTAAAAATGAAAATGAAATCAATTCTATGAAAATTTAAATATGCCCGGACAAATTTGGGGTATGACAGCTGCCCCTATTTAATTATCTTGAACTAGAAAGTAAGAATGACGACAGTCTTCATACATTCGTGGTGGAAGGTAATTAAATACTAAAAAGACCAAAATTTTGTCCTTTGGAATGCAATGGAGAAATGCAGAAAGAAAATGCAGTGAGAAATACAGTAAGAAAAGTTATTAGAAGGTAAAATGAAACAGTCAAGACTCTCTGGGAATCGTCAGAACAGTATCTTGGCTATCATAATCGAGATATTCCAATAATGGAATGATACCTCAACTGTATCTAAGACTTTCTGATAATTAGCAGAACAATGTCTTGATTTGAACGCACGAGATTCTCTGAGGATCAACGAAGCAGTACCTTATATGATATAATTGAGATATTCCGACAAGGGAATGATACCTCAACCGTACCTAAGATTCTCCGAGGATACCTAGAGCAGTATCTCTAAAAATGAGTGAGACTCTTCATATTGATAAAGCAACATCTCAAACAGCAGAAATGAGATTCTCTGTATCGAGTCGAAGCAGCATCTTATCTGGTAGAATTAAGATATTCCGAACAAGGGAATGATACCTTAATTAAATCTAAGACTCTTCGAGGATACTAGAGCAGTATCTCTAAAAAAATCTAAAATGAGACTCTTCATATTGATGAAGCAGTATCTCAAACAGTAAAAATGAGATTCTCTGTACCGAGTCGAAGCAGCATCTTATATGATAGAATTAAGATATTCCAACAAGGGAAAGATACCTTAATTGAATCTAAGACTCTCCGAGGATACTTAGAGCAGTATCTCTAAAAAATCTGAAATGAGACTCTTCATATTGATGAAGCAGCATCTCAAAAAGTAAAAATGAGATTCTCTGTATCGAGTCGAAACAGAATCTTATTTGATAGAATTAAGATATTCCAACAAGGGAAAAATACCTTAATTGAATCTAAGACTCTCCAAGGATATTAGAGCAGTATCTCTAAAAAAATATCTGAAATGAGACTCTTCATATTGATGAAGCAACATCTCAAACAGTAAAAGTGAGATTCTCTATATCGGGTCGAAGCAGCATCTTATATGATAGAATTAAGATGTTCTAGCAAGGGAAAAATACCTTAATTGAATCTAAGACTCTCCGAGGATATTAGAGCAGTATCTCTAAAAAATCTGAAATAAGACTCTTCATATTGATGAAGCAGCATCTCAAATAGTAAAAGTGAGATTCTCTGTATCGGGTCGAAGCAGCATCTTATATGATAGAATTAAGATGTTCCAGCAAGGGAAAAATACCTTAATTGAATCTAAGACTCTCCGAGGATATTAGAGCAAAATCTCTAAAAAAAATCTGAAATGAGACTCTTCATATTGATGAAGCAGCATCTCGAACAGTAAAAGTGAGATTCTCTATATCGAGTCGAAACAGCATCTTATATGATAGAATTAAGATATTCCAGCAAGGGAAAAATACCTTAATTGAATCTAAGACTCTCCGAGGATATTAGAGCAGTATCTCTAAAAAAAATCTGAAATGAGACTCTTCATATTGATGGAGCAGTATCTCAAACAGTAAAAGTGAGATTCTCTGTATCGAGTCAAAACAGCATCTTATATGATAAAATTAAGATATTCCAGCAAGGGAAAAATACCTTAATTGAATCTAAGACTCTCCGAGGATATTAGAGCAGTATCTCTAGGAAAAAAAATCTGAAATGAGACTCTTCATATTGATGAAGCAGCATCTCAAACAGTAAAAATGAGATTCTCTGTATCGAGTCGAAGCAGCATCTTATATGATAGAATTAAGATATTCTAACAAGGGAATGATACCTTAATTGAATCTAAGACTCTCCGAGGATACTTAGAGCAGTATCTCTGAAAACAAATGAGATTCTTCAAATTGATGAAGGAGTATCTCAAACAGAGAGACGAGATTCTTCAGATAAATGAAGCAGTATCTCGAATATTCGTCTGTTGGGGGAACTTTAAGAAAAGACTCCTTTTGAGGGAGATTTACTAGAAATGCTCTGGAGGGGGAAAAGCTCACAAGAGGATTTTTAGGGTAACCTCTACTTTGGGGAGCAATGATTGTAAAGAAAAATGTTGGGAATATCATTATTAATCATAAAGTTGAAAAATGATTTGCTGAGAAATAATCCCACGAGCATATGCAGGGTAATAACTTCATTTGGAAATGAGAAATGTCCAAGATACACATGAATGACCTTGGATATGATGTTCCATTTTAGGTGGGAATACCATGCATGGGATGATGCATGAGATGCATGCAAGTATGCAATTGCTGGGGATATTTGGTTGTGCATGTAGGAATGCGAATGATTTTTATTTTGTTGAAGTTCCCATTTTGTGGGAGTGTTATGCATGAGTATGTTGATGATTGATATGACTGTGTTTGATGAATCTTCCTGTTTGGCAGGAAAATTATGCATGAAATGATGCATGTGAAGCATGTGGGAATGCAACTGGGTAATTGTGCTTTTGTAGGGTTTTATTCTTGATTGCCAATGAGGTTGGACTTTAAATGGGAACTGCCAGATGAGAACTGGTGAAGGAGATTGAACTGCCAGATGAGGACAACACTTGAAGGATATGTTACCAGACGCGAACTGGTGAAAATAATTGAAATGTCAGACAGGACTGAATTTGTTTTTGTTTGTCAAACGGGAACTGACTTTTTTAAAATAGGCTACCAGACGAGAACTGGTGAAAATAATTGACTACCAGACGAGAACTGGTATCGAAATAAGTGACCTACCAGATGAGAACTGGTATTAAGAGATAATTTACCAGACGAGAACTGGTATTTGGCAAATGATTTGTCATGCAAGAACTGATTTTTGATATAGTTCGCCAGACAAGAACTTGACTTTGGAAATAAATCGCCAGACGAGAACTGGACTTTGGAAATAAATTTCCAGACGGGAATTGGGCTTTGAAATGAATTTCCAGGCGAGAACTGGACTTTGTGATAAATTGCCAGACAGGAACTGGGCTTTGAAATAAATTTCCAAACGGGAACTGGAATTTGGTGTCAGATTTTGCGTTTTAAGGCTTTTTGATGACAGGTTCATGTTATGGGTTATGCCTGATAAATGATATGATATGCATGGCTTTATGCTAGAGCAAAGCGACATGACTAATGCATGATGATGATTTATGTAATGATTGGAAGGTTTCCAAAATGCCCCTGCGCGGGTATTGGAAGAGAATGTTCTTTGTAACAAGGCTTCTGTCTGTCAAAAGGTTATTTTATGGGGTGATACCGTGATTCCCCGACACTCATCTTGAACTCTGCGGTTGATGACGTGTGAAAAAGCTTTCGCTTGAACAACTTAAAGTCAGGGAGATGACTTGCTCCTATGTGGCTCATCTTGCCCCAATTTGTTGAGTCTTTGTGGACGTTTACCTCAAAAGGATTTTGAAAGCAATTGTACCATAATTTGGAGATGGATTGCCCCAGAATTTTGATCCATGAAAGGATTTATCCTTGGTTAACCGACTCTTGGAGCGGTTGACTTTTATGTGCTCTTGAGGTAGCTTGCCCCGGTATGAGCGTTGAAGTGACTTAACTCACCCTAACTGAACATTGAAGGGGTCTGCCCCTGGCCAACAAAACCTCTAGGTGATCTGCCCTTAGTTAATAGAGTCCTGAGATGATTTGCTTTGGATCAACTGATTCTTGAAACAATTTGCACATTTATTAACAGATGTTAGGGGACTGTTTCAAGTTGACCAATTCTTGGAGTAACCTTCCTATGATCGACTGATGTTTAGGTGGCATGCCTCAGATTCAGGTTGTGAGGTAGTCTTGATTCGGGTCAATACCAACGAATGTCCAAGTTCCTCTGATTGTTCCTTATTGTTGGAATTTCCCTGACGTCCAGTACTGTCTTGCAGTTAAAATTGTTTATTCAGAAATGGTAATTTTAATGCGATACTCATGCAAGTTTTGAAAAGACTTTATTTGAATGATGTGATAATGCGTGACGAGTGGACCCTGAGTCTAAATCTAATGCTGATTTAGCAATTTAAAGTGTGAAAGACACAGCGAGAATAATGACATTGATGTTGAATATTAGCAAATCCTTAGGAGTCAGTTTACGCAACTTTGCTGTAATATGCTTTCGGAAATAATCCTACCTCAATTAGGTCTTTTGAGGGTTCTAACGTGGCTTGGTTCATGGTTTTTGAAACAAAGGATGTAAGGCTCAAATTTTGTTTTAACCCACCCATTCTTCATGATGAACTCCAATCCTATGCTCAGTTAATTCAATATACACATTCAACTTTTAAGAGAGTTTGCAGGTGTAAGATCTCTTGAAATGACAGTCACTTATTTCGCTTTTTGTGGATGTTGGTGACCTTTTGATATGGATATGGTGGTCACTAAATCTTGTTTTGTTTTGTTGAGGGCTTTCGTGACCTCCTTTGATTTTTGTTTTGATCCCTAACTTTTGCATGGACCGTTTTTTGAAGCTTTAGTCCATCGGGATTGCCCCTATTTTTTTGCCTAAGTCATATCTTTGGGTGTTCGACTTAGCGGGCTATTTTTTATTTTATTTTTTAGAATTTTGACTGCCAAGTCATTGGTCATTTGAAGAACAAACCAATATAACCTTTGGATTTTTCAAGGTTCCTTCGATGCTTCGGGATGTGTGCAAATAATATCATGTGGTTGATTTACAGACGGGATGCTTCGTCTTGTAATTTGAATGTGTAGTCAGATTAACTAAACACTACCCTACCCCAGGTTTAATGTAAGGTTTTTTAGATCCGAAAGAAACTCCTACTTCTAGGCTCGAAGTGGTTGACTAGGGATTAACTCCTTATCTCTCCAGTGTTTGGGAATTTGAAACAATGCTTGTACATCATCAGTAGGATTTTATCCGAAAGCATATAGTCATCAATTATGGGTATTTTGTTTTTGTCATCCTCCCTCAAATCTTTTCTAAAACAAAAGTTATGATAAAGAAAAGTGAATGGGAGAAACACTGATGTATTGTTTTTTGTTTTTGATATAAGAGAAAAATGAGCGAATGCGAGATGATTAATTCAAAACATGCATCATTACTTCATCAATATTACCATTAAAAACAAACAATGTTTAAACACAAACAACTTTTAACAACAAAGAAACTACAAATGCAAAAATAGGAACGAATCAGTCCAACGATTGCCAGTGTTGAGGATGTCTTCCTGTCTGAACTACTGGCATTAGAAGATACTCCATGAAATCTTTGAACTCATTCTGATGAGAGATTAACGTGCACCAACAGGCTTCCTTCTGAAAAGGATATGTACCTTTTATCGATCAATTATTGCACTTTAGCCTTGAAAGCATTGCAGTCTTCAGTTGAATGCCCTATTGTTCCAGCATGATATCCACATTGCACATCAGGATCATATCCAGGTAGGTATGGTTCTGACAATGGCCTGAGAGACTTGGGCTCCACCAGCGAGCTTTGAATCAAATATGGCAGAAGTTGACTGTATGACATAGGAATTAGATCGAGAGGAGCATTCCTTCTTTCCAGATTGTTTCAAGGCTTATGCTGGTTCAGCTGTTGATTATGATATCCTTGACCACGAGATCTTTGATTTATTTGAGGAACAGTCCATGGTTGCTTGAATTTTGCGGGTATAACCAGGCCAGGTACCAAACACATGTCTAAAGCATTCAGATTAAGAGTATCTTGTCTTTCTATGGCTTTGAGTCTTTTCTCTAGCATGCAACATCTTTTAGCAATCTCATCATCTTATGGTTGTTTAGCATTAACCACTAGGCTTGTTCCATGGGAATCTGGCACAGAGAATGCAAAACTGTGATACTCAACAGCATCATGACTTGAGGAATCTTGAACAACATGACGTTCTTGTACAGTAGAGTTATCAACTGGGGTTTGCACAAGCTGAGGTTGGGTAAGACCATTTACTAGAGTTGGAATAACATTCTCTATGACTACAGTCTGCTGAATGTTGTCATCCCTCTTTTCTAAAGCTATCATAGCCTCCACAAGTTGGTCTATCTGGTTTTTCATCAAGTCGACATCTCCTCTTAATGCAATGTGATTTTGCTCCAATGGATCCATGGCTTTTCAAGAGCTTCTTTAAGTCTGATATAAGTGTCGGGAAATTAACTGTAGGTTATGGACGAAGGACGAATGAGTTTTTTTGTATTTATATTTTTTGGTGAAAAATGATATGCAATGCATGACAATTGCAGATGCAATGATATGCGTATGAGTGTAGTGACATGTTCAGGATCACAGGTTCAAAGTGTTCTCAGACGGATCAAAATAACGGGTAAATGACAGGTATCTCTGATTAACGTAACCCCATGGGTAGGCTCTACAGTTGGTAGGTTACTAGAGTCACAGATATTTCTTGAGAACATCACTGCCGTGACGAAGACTCGTCGGACAATAATATCCTTAAGAAGATCTCGTCTAGGTGAGGTCTTCGTATTGTCCCAACAAGGAAAACTCCATAAGGATTCTACTACACGACTCTCGAGTCCAGGGTTCTAACAAGGTTCTCAGAGTCATAGATCGAGGTTGGAAATATTACTGTAAGATAGTAATACGTCCAAGGGATCTCATCTGATTGGGGCTTTCGTATTAACCCAACAAGTCTGAAACTTCGTAGGTTAATACTACATAACCGCCGGATATAGTAGGTTAAAAGGTCCCTAGAGTCATTGATCCAACTTGAGAATACTATCGTCGTGACGAAGACTCGTCGGACAACAATATCTCAAGAGAATCTCCTCTAGGCGGGGTCTTCGTTTCTTCCCAACAAGGAAGACTCCTTGTGGGCGCCCACTATGCAACCACCAACTTAAACTTATGGTTTTTCTCATACTCGGGTAGAGAGCCTATCTCACAAAGCACCCCCAACAGCGAACCCCAAATAAGACATAGTCAATAAATCACAATACAATAATTACAACAGAATAATAATAACAGAATAAAAATAACAGACAACCAAACAAGATTAACACACGATACAAAAACTGAACTAAATTAGGCTTCACTCTCTTTTGCTTGGAGCTTTTCCCCAGCAGAGTCGTCATCTGTCGCATCTCGAAAAATACGATTCCTCGCGATGGTCGCGGAAAAAAATTTCATTCGAACAGAGTCGCCACCGAACTTTATTTATCCCAATGAAGGAATAGGAAAATATCGATAAAACCTTTAGGAAATGGAATAATGGTCATCGCAATCATATTCGGGTTCGGGAGTGGATTACGTAAGGGGAAGGTATTAGCACCCCTTACGTCCGTTGTACTCAACGGGAACCTTTTAGTTCTAATGTGCGTTTCGTGTGTTAATTTATGTTTGTTTATTATCTTTGGGTTATAAAATTATTAAAAATAGAAATGGATGAGAACCTCAGAAAGAGGAAAGGGGAGGTTTTTTATTAGTGTGCTCGCGAAGATACAACAATCTCCTGCTTACGTATCCTTATGGTATAATAAGGAAATCAGAGCATTCGTAGTTCGGGAACTACGATTGGTTGGTGTCTTTTAATGAACGACTGCTTAGATCGCATCCTAAAGGCTAAACGTTGGCTTGTCTACTCTCGGCGGAGGCTTAAGCACTAGTTTGTTGTGCGCATTAGAAAGGATTAACAGTGTTCTTTCTGAAAAGAGTTTCAATCACACGGGGGTGACAAGTTGTATTAATATGTCGAATGTTTTGATTGGTCGAGATCTTTTTGGTCGGATGACGATTACTCGGATAGTCGAGTAAGACAACTCGTATCCTAACAGTCAGGAAAGGGAATAGAAGACTCTAGACCACTTTCTTTTTCATCTTTATTTATAGAAAGGATTTGATAATAATTAAGGTGTTTTAAATAGATGACGAATACTCGGATAATCGAGTAAGACAACTCGTATCCTAATAATCGGGAAAAGGAATAGAAAACTCTAGACCACTTTCTCTTTCATCTGAGTGATTATAAAAATAAGTTTATGTATGGTTGACGTATTTTAGAATGAACGACAAGTACTTGAATGACTGAGTAAGACAACACATATCCAAGCATTTGAGAAGAGGAATTGAAAACTCAAGACCATCTCCCTTTTCGTACAGTTTGTTATGAAAATAATTTGATTAAGTTGTAAGTTGGTGGAAAATGACAATTGTTCGACTGACCAAGTAAGGAAACTCGTATTCAAACAATTGAGGAGAGAAATTGAAGACTCAAAGTCATCACCCATTTCATTTCTTATTATGAAAATAATCCGTTTTGATTGTGTTTATGTTTAAACGGATAAAAATGACAATTATTTGACTAACCAAGTAAGAGAACTCGTATTCAAATAATCGAGGAGAGGAGTCGAAAACTCTAAACCATCCCCCTTTTCACATTTTTATTTATTGTAAGAATGTTTTGATTTAATCATGCTTAAGTGGGTTTAGAAATGACGATTATTCGACTAACCGAGTAAGAGAACTCGTATTCGAATAATCGAGGAGAGGAGTTAAAAACTCAAAACCATCCCTTTTTTCATTTCCAAATGAAATGGTATTTAATTGTGATTTAGGTAATTTAATTTAATTTAAATAAAATACTCGGCGTTGGATCAAGATTTTTGCACGTTGAAAAGATTCACTTTAAGTCATCATGTTACCTAACAATTTTATTACGCATGTGATCAAAGGGCATGAGCAATAGTATAATTCTAAATTAGTATGAAAAAAATGTGTGATTATTTAATCAACCACGAAATAATATGACTACTTAAAATAAAATAAAATAAAGTAATTGAGAGATGATTATTATAATTAATTTGTCATGCAATTAATCCACTCATGATTGATATTAATCAAACTTAACTAGTCGAATTTAATTAACTAACATAAAACTAATTAATTAATAAAACGAAGAATAGAATACAGAGAGGAACTTTTAGCTTTGTGGGCTTAAGGTCATATTCAACAAAACCAAAGTTTCACAATAAGGATTTAATCCTAATTTCAATGGCCAAATAAATAGTGGAAAAAGTAATGAAAAGAAAAAAAAACATAAAGAAAAAGGCTACATTTAGCCTTATAACAGTCGGCACTCTTCTGTAGTGTGTCTACTATTATAATTTCAATATTCTCACAGAATTAGTCGTGATACAGTCAGCAATTTGTTGTGTCGAGGAGAACATATATAACAAACTAATATTTTACTCATAGCAGCAAGAGGAACGACTTTGCCCAGAAGAAAACAAACCAACCCAAAAGTCAATAACAGTAAGAATTCAATATCAACTATGCTCACCAATTATCATAAGACTAAGCAAAGTCATTCTAACATCGCTAATAACAACAACTTGGTACAGTGATTTTAAAACTTAGACACAACATGAAATTGGTGAAATGACAAGGCAACCTAAGTCATATCCGCTCCGTCTAAACAAGCAATCAAGACGAAGTAGCAGCTAAGTACCACGAACATACACTTAACAGTAATTTACAATTTGAACCCAAAACGAAATTAAACACAAATATGCCTAAACGAAATGAAATCAAGGTAAGGGCTACAGAGATTAATACGATATCAAGGAAAACACCATACAAACCGTTACCGCAATATCGAGCTGGACTCGCTACTGCTGCGCGCGTCTTCTTGAAGGAAAGAAGCTGGCCTTGTTCGCAGAAACTGGTGTTTTGCGTAAACGACCCCAAGCTATTCCAAAAGCGAGTTGATCTCGTTGAGATGTTGCCGAGTTTGGCTGTTTGCTTAAGGGTTTCCGACGGAGGTGTTGTTATTGTGACGGTTACGCACGGCGTTTGGGATGAGCAGGCGGATCGCGGTTGTTGTGTGGAGATTGGAGCGGTGTACCGGTGTGAGGAAGCTTGCAGATCGGTGGTTTTGTGGTTGGGTTCGCCGGCGACGGTTTATGGTGAGGGTTGTATCAGCGAAGGAAAACGAGGGTTTTGTGGTGGTAGCGTGAGGGAGATGGAGTTGTTTAGGGTTGGGTGGATTTCGCCGACGATTTGGGATTGATGAAGGCGGCAGTAGTTGAAGAAAATAGTAGTGATTGGGTTTTTAATTTGTGGGTTGAGGTTGATGAAGATGAAGGCGGAAAGATTTATGGCGGCGGAGAAGGGATTGTGTGAGGAGGAGAGATTCACGATGGGGGGAGTGAGAGGGAAGAGAGGTAGCGTGAGGGAGTGAGGTGTGTCTGAGAGATTTTTGAGGATTTCTCTGAGTAGTAGGTTGTAGGTCTTGAATGGAGTAATGAGAGATTATGAGTGGGTATTAAATGAGTGTGGGAAGTGGTGAGAGACGTTGAGTGTCCAATTCAATTTATTTCTTTTTTTTCATTTTGTAATGTGAAAGACAGCTGTCCATGGAATCCAATGTACTCAATATATATTTATTTTTTCAAATAATTATTATTGATTTAAGAAAATAAAATCGTAAAAGAAAATTCTAATTAATATTTGATTCTAATTACTTTAGTCAAATAACTAACCGAAAAAATATTGACCAATTAGAAATAGAAACTGAGTATAAATTAGCTCGGAAAATTAATTCGGTCACACTAAAATTGTCAGCACAAAACATACTTATTAAAAAAATACAGCGTTTCTTCAAATTCTGAAATAAATTCGCACCGGTTAAAAGGTTCAGGCGGGTCAAAATGCAATTGAAACTGTCGTTGAAAAATACAACGAGCACACCTGTTTAAACTACACGAACCGTAGAATAATAATACTGGCGTCCGTGATTTTAATTTTTGAAACTTTTTTACCCGCAGATTTTGCAAATTCTTGAGGAACAAATTAACCGATTTGTCTGTATTCTCAATAAATTTATCTTGACTGATATTCTAGGTATTATTCATGATGAAATGTATGTCATGCTATGCATATGATGCAAAAATGAAAATGAAATCAATTCTATGAAAATTTAAATATGCCCGGACAAATTTGGGGTATGACAACATCCATATTTTCCGATATGCTTGAAAAGCACATGGAAGTGTTTATGGATGATTTTTCGGTTTTTGGATCTTCCTTCGGAAATTGTTTGTATAATCTGTCACTTGTGCTGGAAAGGTGTCAACAAACCAATCTAATTCTGAATTGGGAAAAGTGTCACTTCATGGTGAGAGAAGGGATAGTACTAGGTCATAAAATTTCCCATCAAGGGATAGAAGTTGACAAGGCAAAAGTGGAAGTGATCGCCAATCTCCCTCACCCTGTGAATGAGAAAGGTATACGGAGTTTCTTGGGACATGCAGGATTCTATCGTAGGTTCATCAAAGATTTCTCCAAGATCGCAAAACTGTTGACTAGCCTGCTTGTGAAGGATACTCCGTTTCTGTTTGACAAAAAGTGCAACGAAGCCTTCGAGACTCTGAAAAATAGATTGGTGTATGCTCCTATAGTGATCTCACCTGACTGGTCTCTACCCTTTGAGACAATGTGCGATGCGAGCGATATAGCAGTAGGGGCAGTCTTGGGGCAAAGAAAAGACAAACGCCTCCACGTCATCTACTATGCTAGCCATGTGTTGAATCCAGCCCAGATGAATTATGCAACCACAGAGAAGGAGTTACTGGCGGTGGTTTATGCCTTTGACAAATTTCGGCAATACTTGTTGGGAACAAAGGTAATTGTTTATACTGACCATGCTGCGTTGAAATATCTTTTTTCTAAACAGGACTCGAAGCCAAGGCTGCTCAGATGGATCTTGCTGTTGCAAGAATTTGACCTTGAAATTCGAGATAAAAAGGGGTGTGAAAACACCGTTGCTGACCGTCTGTCCCGAATGTCTCCGATTGAAGAGACGGAAGAGGAACATCCCATAAAGGACGAGTTTATAGATGAAAGAATCCTCGCGGTGGTGGATGTTCCTTGGTTTGCGGACTATGCAAACTACCTGGTAGGTGGTATAATTCCTGACGACTTTGATTATAACAAAAAGAAAAAGTTTCTTCATGATTGCAGGTTTTATTTGTGGGACGAACCATTCTTGTACAAGAAAGGGGTAGACGGGCTAATTCGTCGATGTGTCCCTGAGGAAGAACAAAATGAAGTCTTAAAGGCTTGTCATGACTCAGATTATGGGGGACACTTTAGTGGAGACAGGACAGCCGCAAAAGTCCTCCAATCCGGGTTGTACTGGCCCACGTTGTTTAAGGATGCCCAAGTCGTGGTGAAGGAATGTGACAGATGCCAACGTACAGGAAATATCTCTAGAAAGAATCAGATGCCTCAAAAAGGCATGCTTGAAGTGGAATTATTTGATGTTTGGGGAATAGACTTTATGAGGCCATTTCCACCCTCATTTGGGAAAAATTATATTCTGGTGGCTGTGGACTATGTCTCCAAATGGGTGGAAGCCGTAGCTCTCCCCTCTAATGACGCTAGAGCAGTGGTAAGCTTCCTTAAACAAAATATCTTCTCAAGGTTTGGTGTGCCTCTAGCACTTATCAGTGATGAAGGAACACATTTCTTGAATAAGCTCATGGAGAACTTATTGAAGAAATATAATGTGAAGCACAAGATTGCCACACCATATCATCCCCAAACGAGTGGGCAAGTTGAAGTGTCTAATCGGAAAATTAAAAAGATTTTGGAAAAAACAGTCAGTGCTTCATGGAAAGATTGGGCAATCAAATTGGATGACGCGTTATGGGCGTACCGAACCGCTTTCAAAACACCAATTGGCATGTCTCCGTATCAGCTGATTTATGGTAAGGCTTGTCATCTTCCTCTGGAATTGGAGCACAAAGCCTTTTGGGCATCCAAGTTCTTAAATTGTGATCTTGCAAAAGCCGGTGAATCCCGGATTCTTCAACTTCACGAGTTAGAAGAATTTCGTAATCAGGCATATGAGAATGCAAAGATGTACAAGGAGCAAACACGGAAGTGGCATGATCAGAGAATCATCAGGAAAGATTTCTGGGAAGGACAACTGGTATTGTTATTCAATTCGCGGCTCAAGTTGTTTCCTGGGAAATTAAAGTCCAGATGGTCCGGGCCATTTGTCGTGCATAAGGTTTTTCCCCACGGAGCAATAGAGATTAAGAACCAAGACAATGGAGATGTATTCAAGGTGAATGGCCAGAGGCTGAAGCCATATTACAGAGGCCAACAACCGGGTTTGATTGACCATATGCGCCTCGCCTAATGAGGTGGGCAACCGTCGAGCCATGCGACGTTAAACGAAGCGCTTCGTGGGAGGCAACCCACGTGTTCGATTGCTAACTTATTTTGCTTTTTCTTTTCTTTTCTGTATGGGTGTGAAATGTTGTTGCAGGTAAGAAGAAAGGATGCCATAATCATAATCACGTCGCAGCGACAGGATGCCAGACCAAAGAAGCATTTCCGAATTCAGAAATGAGAAAAACAGGGGCATCCACACGGCCACCCGTGTGCTGACACACGGCCGTGTTAATCAAAACAGTGGATTAACACGGGCGCCCGTGTGGTGACACACGACCGTGTTAAGTAAAACAGTGAGTTAACACTGGCGCCCGTGTGCTGGCACACGGCCGTGTTAATTAAAACAGAAGATTAACACGGGTGCCCGTGTGCAGGAACACGGCCGTGTTATTTGTAACGGGTAAAATTTTCAAATTTTTTGATTTTGGGTATTTTAAGTAATGGGCCCCACTTGCTATTATCTCTCTTCCTCACCACTCATTCTCACTTTTTCTGATTTTGGCAACCTCTCTCTCCCACTTCCTCCATTGTTAACCTAGCCTCCATCAAGCTAAGCTTCACTTTTCTCCTAGCTTCACTCACTTTAACCTCATCTCACCTTCACAAAAAGTGTTCCCCTCGTCGTCCTCTACACAATGACGGTTGCAGTTTTCACTAACCTTTTCGTTGGATTTTGATAAATTTTTGTCAGGTACCATTATGCCTCCAAAGCGTGCAAGCAAGGAGAAGGAGGTAGCCACGTCTTCTCGACCAAAGCAACGGGTTAGACGCTCTACAAACACTCATGGCATTTTGTTTGACCAACCGGAGCATCAAGAGAGGTATGTGATTCTAGCAAAACGTAAGCTTATTCCGACCCGATATATGTGTGATGCCACCCTGGAGGAGTTAGGTTTGAAAGAGGAGGTGCACCGCATGTTCCACACCATCGGTATGTTGGAATACATGCAATTCGAAGCACCGACCTTCGCTCGGATCACCCTTGAATTCTTGAGTAGGGTTGAGTTCAAGATGAGGAGAAGGTGGATAGGGTCGGAGTTGGAGTTTTATGGGCAAATTACTTTCCGCCTGTTTGATGAAGATCATGAGTTATCGGTTGAGGAACTGGGGAGTATTCTGAAACTCCCGATATCTGGACCCGGATCCCCTCCGGACACTTTTTCTGCTGTTGATTTCTGGCAAGCTGTTACAGGTAAAACTGGGTATAACCCTAGCTCGGGAAAAGCTTCTGGAATTCATAACCCGTGCTTCAGGTATGCACAAAAAGGGTTAGCATACACCTTGTTCGGACGGGGTGATAGTACTGGGTTGCGGCAAAGAGAGAATTATATTTTATGTATTGCATGGCCCATAATGAGCGAATCAATGCAGCGGCTTTCGCCGCCAATCATCTGAAACAGGTTGGCCATGCCACTACTGGGGATATTTCTGTAGGTGGTATGATCACGCAGATTGCGGGCCACTTCGGGTATATCAACTTTTGATGGAAGAGACTGCAGTAATGGGTAAGACTAAGATTGACATGCACACGCTAGTCAATCAACAAATGATTGCCATCCGGCCGACTCATTACGCTCTGATGATTCACAATGTGGAAGTGCTCGCACTACCTGCACCTGGGTCCATTAGCATTGCCAATGCTGCTAATTGGTTGTACACAGGTTCAGCCTAAGCGGGAGGGGAAGATGCACAGTTTGACCATGATCTTTCAGGTGAGGACATGGAAGAAGATGAGAGGCAAGCTACTCACGGTATGCCACCCCCACATGATTCGAGCCTACATGGTGAAGGCTCCTCTTTTATGTCTCAGGACCAGTGGGGTTGGATACATACGGAGATGGGAACTCTCCGCACCGAGCAGATCAGACAAGGTGCGGAATTAGATAGACAGAGTGTGGAACTGTTCCGGCAAGGGACAATCATGGATGACATGCAGGCCATGATGCAACGTCTGATGTTGCATTTTCCGCACGATCCCCTGCCTCCTCCTCAACAGTGAGCACTGTAAGTCCCCTTCGTGTTTGAATTTAAACAGTGAGGCCAATGTTTAGTTCAAGTGTGGGGGGGGGGGGGGGTTCTCCTTTCATGTTTTTATTTTCTTTCACTTTGTTTTGTTTATGTTATGTTATCATTATATTATGATGTTTGTTTGTTTTGGTTGTTTTCTGTTCTTTTGGACCTACTGTGTGTACAGGGTGATGAGAAGCGGTTGGACGAGCCCGGGATCAATGGTAGTGGATGAATGACACCCCTCAAACTTAGGCTGATAAGGCACCCCGGAAGTTGATGCAACCTTGAGAAAAGAAGTCAGACACATTTTGGGGACACCGGACCAAGAAAGCGGTATGGAAAGACCAAGTCAAGAAAGAACCACATAACACGACGAGACTTCAGAGCTTGCAAGCTAACCAACATGGTGAGATCACAAAAAGCCAAACACGAAATATCAACATGAGAGTTCAGCCAGGTATGACTTTATCACTCTGATTTTGCGTATGTCCTGTTGACACGTCACAGCATGACAACACACACTGAGGCAAGTTGTTTGTTTAGCCAGGGCCTTTCTAGCCATCCCTATATGTATGTTTCCCTTCGTAAACCCCGTTGAGCCTTAGCCATTTTATTCATCGTAAACCCCATGTTAACGTTTAAGCATTATTCATCATAAACCCCCTGTTAACTTTTAATCATCCATTTCCTTTTGTGTCATAACTCGGTATGATTGTGTGAATTGCAAGATGTGCAATAAAACTAAGTTTGGGGTGGAAATCTTGAAAGAGAAGGCAAGGGCATAAGATGAGATCATACAAAAAGAAAAATAGTATGTATTTTCTTTAAAAGAAAAAAAAAGAGAAAAAAAAAGAAAAAAAGAAAAGAAAAACAAAAGAGAAAAATGCACTTGCCGAGACCTTAGATTCTAACAGATATAAAATGCTCGGAAAATTTGAGTAGAAAAAGAGTCAAAAGAGTGAAATTAACCCCCAGAGTATATGTGATGCACAGAAAAAAAGAGAAAGAAAAATCACACAACATGACTACCGAGTTCAAAACCCTTTGTTATCCAATTTTTTTGTTTATCCCACCGTACCCAAGCCCCGTTACAACCTAAAAAGACCTCAAAAAGTGTGTGGAATCTGCTGTGGTAGTGACATTAGAATGTATTCAAAGTTAAGAGTTTGGTATTGCATATTGTGCTGTGAGTGTACACACCTAACCCTGAGAGATATTGTGAGTGTGTGAAAAGCTTGCAGGTGAAGAGGTTTCTGATGTGGAAATATGGTAAACTGCCTGAATCGGAGAGACCTGAAACTCGATTGGAAAGGAAGAACACAAATGGTGAAAGACTAGGTTGCATTGTGGAAAACGAATTCGGGGGTGACCTTTGTTTGGACTCAATACATCACTTGAGGACAAGCAATGAGACAAGTTTGGGGTTGTGATCGGTCACCATTTCCATTAAATTCCCGCCGCTAATCCGACATATTTTCATCACCTTGGTAAGATTTATGTTTGTTTTTAGTTGCATTTGAGTCAATTAGCATGTTTTGTTGGTTTGGTATTGCATTGCATTCGATTACAAGTTTATGTCAAAAAGATCTCGTTTATGCTTCGTTTGGTAGTGTCATTGTTACAGGTTTAAAAGCAAGAATGGTGAAGTTCTGGACACTCTGAAGGACAAAAATATGAAAAAACAGTAGGTCAACACGGGCACCCGTGTGCCACAACACTGCCCGTGTTGTTGATCAAGCAGAGCAGAGAGGGAGCAGAAAAACAGAGATCGACACGGGCATCCGTGTGCCACCACACGGCCGTGTTGATTAAAACAGTGCATTAACACGGGCACCCGTGTGTAGGGACACGGCCCGTGTTGTTGCCACTGTAACTTATGCTGAAAATAATTAATGATGAAGAACAACACGGCCACCCATGTGCCACCACACGACCGTGTTGATTGGACGCAGCTTGGAAAACCTAATTTTTGCTGTGTGAACCGATTCTGCTCATTAATGGTAGTTTGGACCTTTAGCTTGGAAGAGAGTCATCTGAAGCTATAAGAAGGCTTGGAAGAGAAAGAAGAGGACACCTTTTGACAGACGAACGAAAGCATTGCATTGGAGAAGATCGTGAATACGACGGATTTGAAGACGGCGAGATTCAAGGGTATCAACCATTGAAGATCAAACTCTCCTAATTCTTTGTAATGTCTGATCTTTACTTTATGAGTTCTTTAAGTACTATGAGAGGCTAAACCCCCTGATGCTAGGGGGGTGGTCCTGATGTTATCGCATGCTATGAATTTGAACCAATGATTTCTTGATTACTATGTTACGTATTTCAATTCAATTGTGTGATGTTATTATGCTTTTGTATCGGACAAATACAAATTGATCTATGACTTCCAATAACAGGATTGTGATTGGTAGGGTTTTCACACAATTGGGTTTATGAATGCATCATCTAGGACTAGTAACTTTCGTAAATCACCGTAAACCTTGATATTTTGTATGATTAAAACCAATGATTAATTGAATGGACATTTGAGTAAGAATTGGTAGTTTAATAGTTTCTTCCTTAAGGACTTAAGTAAGAACATTCTGAGGTTAGGTGATTGAATGTTTCATATGTAGTAAGGAAATCGGGACTGAATTCATAATCGGTTAACTCAACCACTCACCCTAGCATCTTTTATCTTAATCAATTATTTTTACTATTTTTGTGTTTACTATTATAAATTCCAAAACAACCAAACCATTATCTTTTTGTTCTGATAGAATCAAATTAAAAGAAGTATTTCCTACGCAATCCTTGAGATCGATACTTGGAAATAAAACTCCTTATTACTACATCGGTAAAAATAGTACACTTGCTATTTTTCCGATCACGTGGTCATTACTGGTTTTGATCAAGTGGCCATAAAAACAACTTAAACAACAACTTGAAGCCTTGTTTCAGATAAAAGATTCTGGTTGTCAACATTATTTCTTGGGTTTTGAGGTTTATTCTGATTCCAATGGTATTTTTCTTCATTAGCACAAGTATACTACATATCTGATCTCCTTGGTGGGTCTTCAATCTGCTGCCCCGGTGGATACTCCTTTTGAGGTTAACGTCAAATATCATTGTGATAAGGGTGATCTTTTGCCCGATCCACTTTTGTATCGTTAACTAGTGGGGAGTCTTAATTATATAACAATTACTCGCCTTGACATCTTGTTTGCAGTCCAACCGGCCAATTAATTTATGCACACTCCTCGACACCTTCATTTGGCTGATGTTCCTCGCATCATTCGTTACTTGAAATGTAGCTCTCATCGTGGCCTCTTCTTTCCTTTGGTTGGAAATAATGGCGTTGGTTGGGAAGATTATCCTGATATTCGATGATCTGTCACCGATTGGTGCATGTTTCTTAGTTATGCATTAATTTCTTGAAAAAGTAAAAAAAACACAAGCACGAGTCTCTAAGTTCTCCACTGAATCTAAATATCGAACTATTTCAACAACATGTTCGACAATTATTTGGCTTCGTGGTCTTCTAGCTAAGCTAGGTTTCTCTCAGCAAACATCAACACCTCTCTATGTTGAGAATACTAATGTTATTCAAATTGTTGTGAATCCAGTTTTTCTTGAACGGACTAAGCATATCAAGATGGATTGTCATTCTATCCTACAAGCCTTTGAGAAGCACATTATATCTCTTATGCATGTCACCTTACAACTTCAACTTGTCGATATATCCTTTAAGGCATTTCCTCGTCCTCAACATCAATTTCTTGTTAGCAAATTGATGTTGCTTGACCAACCACATCAATTTAAGGGGATGTCAATAAGAAAATATAATATTATTAGTTTTCTGTTATATATGTATAACTTTAGAAGTTACTAATTGTATTTAATTAAAACTTAAATCAAAGTATTTGTAATTAGTTGTGATAATTATGTAAATATTTGTAATTATTAAGTTTGTTTTATTTATGGAGGGATAGATAATGAGAGAAGAGCTAGAACTTGTTTTGACATTTACATTATGAAAAAATTTCTTGAAAAACAACAACTATTTTTCAAGACTAATGATAAAAGTGTCACAATATTAACGGTGTTGAAGTTGGGCTTATAGCGGTAACTCAAGAAATTTGTGAAGGTATATGTAGAGATAGAACTCTCATTGAAGTTATATTGTCACAAACAAACAAAATATATTGAGATTTTTCGTCATTTTATTAAAGAGAAGATAGATTCTAATATTTTTCTACTTATCATCTGTTCCCTCCAATCAATTGACATATGATATTTTAACCAAAAATCTGGCATGAACAACATCTTAATTTTGATTAACAAATTAGACATGTTTAACCAATAACCAAAAATCTGGCATGAACAACATTTTAATTTTGATTAACAAATTAGACATGATTAATACATGATTAATATTTATGCATCAACATGAAAAAAATGCGTTGAAATATAATATATTACTTCCTTTTCTTATTATTTTCTTTTATTTTCCATATCTCTCCTAAAATTGTAAGGATTTGATTGATTATATTTTCCGAACCTCTTTATTCGAAATTATATATGACAATATTACTCTGAACAGTACCACTCGTTAATCATGTTCTCTTGTTACTTCACTGCAAGCATACACAATTCTGTCTGTTTTTTTATTCTTGCCTCATTTCACAAACGGTTTTCCTTATTGTGAGATGACCTAAACATCAAATTGTGTCAACACTAAGTTCAGTTAGGTTTTAAATAAATGAACAATGGCCGTGGAATACAGGAAAAGCATACACATGTGTAATCATTGATACAGAAAATTACTCTGTACAGAGTGTAACAACTTGAAACCTAACCAAATAATAGCCCAACTATATGCATCTATGATTGATTATCTAACAGATACAATATGGAAGCTCGAAATTTCCAGTTTTTGAGCATCACATATCTGTGAGTATAAAGGAAAGATGGCCACACTTCTAATTATTGGGCCCTGCAAAATTGTATCCGGTTGGTGCTCATCGGGAATGCCAGACATGTGGGAATGAATTTCTTTATGCCAAAATCTGTTTCAAGAAATTTGGGATTGATAAAGAAGGCTAAACCTCAGTTCTATACTACCCCACAAAGAATGATAACTTTCTAGCTATGCTACACAAAAATCTGCATGCGTTCTTTATATGTTCAATTAATTTCTTTTACTTCCTCGTCTGAGCCCATATCACTGGGTGTCATTTGCTTCATTTTCTCAAGCTGCCTCAAGATATCCAACCTTTCTGGTGCATAAGTCGATGGTATCTGCCAAAAAGAAGATACATCATATTCCTACATATTCATGATCGGAGAATTAATTTATAGATAGGAGATCTAACATAAAAGCAGACAAATCAGAATGTACATACCAGAGCTGGTACATATTTCTTAATAGCCGCCAACATGGCTGCATGTCCAACAGCAGTAACCTGTAGAAAATTAATATGGCTATTTAGAACATCACACTAGACCAACAGCAGTAACCTGTAAGAATCTACCAAATATAAGCATTTGAAACAGAAACATATTAAGCCCAACTTAAATCGTTAAAACATGCAGAACTTACCGGAAGAAGCATTAGAAATCCAATTGGAATAACCGAAGCCATGTCAGTCAAGGTTCTCTTGAGTGCTTTCTTCTCTTTCTCAGTCAATTCATCTCCCATCATGGTTCTTTTAACTAAACCCATGGCGGCGGCGGCGTCAATAGCTAGAAGTCGAGTTCCTTGCCAAATATCCTGTTTGTTGAGTAGCGGCATCAGAACTCAGATGTTAGAGACAAGAAACAAGAAACAACTATGGTTAAGGATAAGGAGGGCATTGCCAATATTATCATTGACTTTTTAGAAATACATAATGTTTCCATGACAGAAAAGTTTTAAGACTAAGCCATACTGTTCCTGTTTCCTTTAGCTTGCTAAGAGACTTTTGTATTATATCTCCTTCCTTCTGAATTTGGACCATCTGAACAACTCTAGCATCATCACTATGTCGAGCACCATCATCCATAAGCCCCAACTTCTGTAAAGGAAATATTCAATGCTCAATCAAAAACAAAATTCCAGTGTAACAAATAGATTATAACAAGGTAATCAATTATAGGGAGTTAGTAGGACAAGTCAAGTTTAAAAAATGCAGAGGAATACCATCAAAGTTAAATTTTAAAATATATATATCTTTCGGGTAGTTTAACCAACATACCAGAAAGGTATTTTTGGTAATTAATTTCACTCTTAACAGAACCTCTTCACAAAAAAATTGCTTATTCAAACAGCCAGACATTTATTTTAAACAACTACGTAGTTAACACTGAAACTTACAGAAAATACCAAATATAATTTATTTTTGTGTCAGCAACCAAATGTTCAGTTTTCCATGCACTATTCAATAATTCTGGAGCTGCTATTAAACAGCAGACAATGAAAAGAAATATCAAAGAACAAATAGACAGCCAGCTATTGCCCTACTATTACTAACCGCAAATCAGAATCATGAAATTATGGTAAAGAATATGCCTATGTATCTGAACCTGTTTAAAGTCGTTTCTGAACCCCTGAGATTTGCCGATGTATCTGAAAAGAACACATATTTTATATGAACATAAATAACAATAATAATAACTATAATAATAATAATAATAATAATTATTATTATTATTATTATTATTATTATTATAATAATAATAATAATAATAATAATAATAATAATAATAAATATCAAGCAATCATGATTTTTCAGAAAAGAAATACCGAATAAAAAGTAATAGCAAGCAATCATGTTTCATACTTTTTGCTTCCATCCGCATTAGCACTCTTTCTTCTCTTTGCTTTAAAATACTCTTGCTTTGCACCAACTGGATTGTGGGACTGACCAACATCAACTTCCTGAATGAATATAACAAAAAATGCCATCGATAACAAAATACAAAGATTCTCAAAAGGCAAATATGTGACTACTGGGATAACTCATAGTAGTAACACTTCATTATTTTGAAAAAGAAAATTGCCAGGACACCTTAAGTGGCATATTAAATAAACTTTTAAAACCAATTCAGGGAAATTAAGCAAAAGCCATTGAAATGTCAGATATGGGCGGTTGTGAAAGTCAAAGTAATCACAACATTTAACTATAATGGTCTTATCCAAGGAACTGACTGATAAAGGAGGCGGAGGAAATAAAGCCATACTTCTGTTAGTGAATCTGCTTTTGCTCTGAAAGATGCCTCCATGAATTCAGCTTCTTTCTTGAGCTTCCGTATTTTTTCCAGAACTGCATAGGCTGATTTCAAATGCTCTTTTCTAGAAGTAGCACTTGATGCATACAACTCTTGAAGCAAACTCTCCAGTCTTAGCACAACTTCTTCTACATTTTGTAAAACCTGAAAAGTAAAGGCCGGAGATAATCCATAGCATTAGGACCTAGCTGAAGATATGTCAAAAACAAAAGGTTCAAGGTTCATCCAATGGAGTATGAAGTAAGAATATTAAAATAATGTTGGCACTTAGTATATTCAAAAACTGAAACAAAAAGGACAAAAGAAATCAAGCGTATATACTTTCTATACTCTAGGAGATTACTAATTTGACAAACTTGTATCATTTAGCTGGAATTCAAATTTCAAAAATGAGAACTAAACCTCATCAAAAGAATCTGACACAATTGCATTTGAATGAACTGCAGATCTCTCAAGTGCTTCGTTGGCACAGACCTCCAATGTCTTATCTCTGCATCACATTTCACGAACCTAAGTACTCCATACATTTAAGAAAAACAGTTTTTGGAATAAGCAAATATTTATACTAAAATCGGGTATGTTTCAATACTCCGCCTGAAAATTCAGCAAATAGTATTAAGACAAGAGTATAATTATCTCCACAAAGTTGTTGAAACATTGATACAAATAGTTTGGAAACATCTAAGCTAGCAAGTTTACTTCCTAGAAAATCAGATCATCAGGGCTGCATGCAAGACTAGTTCTTAATAACAGGTTGCTTATATAGCAGCCATATAATGATTGTGTTGGAGATAAAATGCACACCATTTGGAACAACCTCTAAGTTTATTTCCTAAAGGGTTTTCTATGATCTGGCCAAGATGCAAGAGTATACTGTTAAGATGTGAGACTCAAAGGCATGCATACACAATATGATAACACTTTTGACACATAAGTAATAAGATTAAGCTCACTGCACTAAATAACATGCTAAATGTGGAAAAAATTATTAATTGGAAATGGAACAAGTCAGCAGGGTCTTTATTCTAGGTTCATTTGAAGAGTGACCACGTGCAACTTTTTTTATTAAGTGATTTTCGGGAAACAATTTACCCCTCACAAAACATGTGTATCATTAAATCTAGTAATCTAGTAAATTTCATAGGCAATGAAATGTCTATTCCAAAGCAAATTCCCACATTTATTGCATTTGAAACCAGTTATGCAAAAAGCCAAAAACACACAATCACTCACAACGGACAATCTACCCAAACTTAATTTGAACAACTTCAAGTTTCATATTGTATGACTATGACAAATGCATATGCTAATTAAGAAATAGTTACTACACCAATCTCAGTCAACTGTTCTAGCACCAGTTTCAATATTTTATCTCATGATTTCTTTCTATTCATTTTTTCTTAAAAACATACATAGTTTATGAGTTTTAAGACTCAGGTTTTTAATGATGAGTGCCTGTAAATTGTAACAATAAGAGTGTAAAAAAAACAGCATATATATGCAGTGTTTTCCCTGATAGCTTACTTTAGCATCCTAACTTCCATGCACTCCAACAACTTCTTGTACCTAACATAAAAGAAGGTAATACTTGTAAGAATTTAAATTAGAAACTGGTATTTATCAAACAATAATTGAGCATTGGTGTAGTTAGTAGTTACTCTATTGACAAATATCTAGCCGCCTTCACATTAGAAGGGCTCTCTAGCCATGTACTGTATTTTATAAAGCTCTGCATCCAATGAGAGCAAATATCTAGTGCTTGGGGCACTGCTTCAGCATTTGGAGGACCTTCATGTTTACTTTTATGCATGTGAAGTTGTTTTGCAGTGTTGATGTTCCCAGGATAAAAAGGAAGCCAATCCAACTCTTCACAAACTACCTGCAAAGTCAATGGGATTTTATCAGTCCACGTAACTGAATAATGGAGCACATCTGTCAGATGGAATGACCATACATACTAACCTCCGCGTATAATTGATATGAACTTATAGATGAGAGCTCAGGATAATATACAACACTTCCTACAATGAGATGCCTATAACAAAAGGCTATATGGATCAACAAGTACACAAAAGAAATCATTAAAATCAAAACTGATTTAGAAGAAAGGAATATCATATAACAGAAACTGTACCTTAAAAAATCTTCAACTTGTTCATCTAGAGTATTGAAACCATTTGATAAAAGAAAGGACCGCGTACTTCTTCCTAAAGCAATAAAGAACCCAAATATTGCTAAATCTTTCTCCAAAACCTGCATTATGCAATCTATAAATAGAAGCTTTACTTATAACAAAATAGATACATGAACGGAAAAAGAGTACTACATCTATCATACTCAATGCAACTCATTTCTCAATTCATTTTATTTTACTTTGTTTTATTTATACTAAGTACTTTTTCTTGTACTTTCTTAATATAATGTAATCTTGGCCCGTCACTTTTTTGAATAGAAATTTAAGTTCGATATTTTTTTATACTTTTTCACATATTTTGAGGAACTATTTCTAGATGTTAAAAAAAACTTAAAAACAGTTTCAGATTCACATCAGTCAAATATTAGAATGATGCATTTTAAGCACAACAGTAGGTTAAAGAAATAAGTGTAATCATTTCAACTGAATATGGTTTATCTAGATTCCATAATATCCTCTCTTGAGAAGGTCAAAACAAGTTGACTTCAAAATTTTACCAGAACTAACCTCTATACTTTCAGATGTTGTCAGTCTTGACCATATTCTCTCCTTATTAATAGCTTTTTGAAGCTGCCTTTGAGCAATATTTACCCAGAAAACAACCTCTAGTGAACCTTGCTCAACTTTACCTCCGCATGCTGCAGCTCGAGGACCAAAATGAACAAGAAATTCTCTGCACAGACCAGCATCCCTGACAGAACTATAGGCTTGGCTTATAGGAATTAAATCAACCAGCAAGTCCATCAAACTACCAGTTATCTCCGTGCTCGTGGAAAAGAATTGTGAACAAGAAAGTTTTGCCGGACCAACTTTTATGATTACAGCAATGCTTGTTAGTGCAAGCATAAGAAGTGATACATCACTTGCACTGCTTAAGCCCCCACATATATCTTTTCCGGACCTGGAAAATCTATTAAAGATTAATTTTGCATTTACCTTTAAAAATATATATGTGAAGGATGGAACATGAAGAAACATGAACTAATGAAAGCAAATATTTAAAAATAAACCAATTTTAAAATGAAATTCAAAGCAATTGCTGGAACTTATTAATAAAGCATGCATACCCTTCAATCTTATTAATAAAGGAAGCCACTACAGCTGGAACTTGCTTGGACCAAAACCAGTCATATGCTTTGGGCTGTTTGGCTGATAACTTTTCTTTAATTAAACTCTCCAACGGAGCTGAAAGCTGGAGTAAACTGGATCAATAAACCATTTAATAAGTTAAAGCCCAAAATAGGGAGTAGAATAAAATATCAAAACTAAAGGAACAAAGGAGAGTACGTAGAAAGAAATAACAAAGAATTAACGAACAAAACAACCATAAAGCCTGTCAAGGATATAAGTATGCCAAAGATCAACAGGCAGTCAAGCAAGTTTTCATGTATGCAATCATTTTGTGCACGAGTAAGTCAGAAATAGTTCTCATCGATTTAACATATAATTTCCTTATGTAAAGTACATCACAAGTATCTACTTTAAACATAAGACCATAAACTCAAACGAGATGGTTCTCGTAGCTTCAATAAATACCATACTTCAATTGCAAAACAAACGAGTATATAGTTCAGACTTCAGAGTTTACCACATAATAGCTGACACTTCATATAAAACCATTCAACTTATAAGGTATCAGAGTATCACTAGTATTACTATCCATTCCCTTTACTACAATGTGTATGTATTACTAGTAGTCTATAGCTTGCTTAGCTGTCAGGTTAGTTATAGAACTATAATGACAGTTAGTTTGGTAGCTGAGTCCGACATTCTGTTATGTTATTATAACAGAATATGCGTAGAACATTCTAAATCTCTCTCATTGTGATCCTCTTTAAATATCAGTGTACAGTATTAAATAACTCAATTGCTCATTCAGTCATTTTCTGATTCAGTTAGAGTTCTTACTTTCTCTCTCCCTCTCAAATATTTTCTTTCACTTTCTCTCAATCTATCTAATCATAATACTCTCCATTTTAAATTACTTGTCGTTGTAGATAAATAAACAAAAAAAATAATCACTGCCATTTAATTGTTTCAATGTAATAACTCTTTTATCCCAACTTTGCCCCCAAATAAGTACTATCTGCATCACTTCCAAGCTACTACATTTCACTATACATTTATAACAATGGCTGATAGTCTACTAGTTAAGGACAGTATCGTAAAATTGATCCCTTGGTGAAGTTATTTATTGATTTTCTTAATTCGAGTGAAAAACCATATGGGACAAATAATTTGAAATGGAGGGAGTATTAAAAAATAAAATTTCAAATATACTGCTAGAGATGTAAAAAAATTGTTCTTTCATCAACCAATTTTAGCTTTTGGCAAAGTTGGTCCATTGCATCATATCAACCCCTTTACAGCCAAGTGGTATAAGTTCAATTTCAATCCTTACTCAATATTTTGATCAAAAGTTGAAGTTGAACAAGACAGGCAGGCCTATGTGCTGCCCATGATTCAAACCCAAGAGGTTCTTTCATGAGGGAACATGTCAAAGATGTAAAATGTAATATAAATAACTTCAGCTTATCATAACATTAGTGAAATGGCCTACAAAAATGTTCTTCACATGATAAGATATAATTCAATGAAAGGCAGAAGTATGTTGCACAATTAATGACAAGTTTTGTGTTTCTAAATCCTCCTGATAAAAGGGTTACATTTTTTGCTAAGAGCAATCTGAAAGAAAATGATACAAAAAAAACCCAACCAAAACACAAAGCAACATACTACCTCCTTTGGACAAACACATTGACATTTTTGTCTCTCCCATCACTTTGGGATGATACTTCACTTGCAGCTTGCAATAAGGAGTACACCGCAGCCTGGGAGAATTAATGCAACCTGATTCTCAGTTTTGCATAAACTTAATCATTGAAAAATGTGGAAATAGTGAGTCAAATTGAAATACTATGAATGGGAAAGCTGGGAAATGACAGTGTCAGTCCTAATAGCAATGACAAGTTTGCAACAGAAGAAACATCAGCATGATACAATTTCACGCCATCAATATAAATCTAGAAAAGGAAATATTGTATAGTAGAATGCAAAACCAAATCATCCTAGATCCCAAAGCCGTAGTCAAAACTTGAGTGTCAATAATAAGGCAAACATAAAAGGTAATTGAATACAATTCACACAATATATCTCAAGCAATAATTATCAGTACTGAAATTACCTGATACGACAGTGTTTTCTCCCACGCAATTCGATCTACACCAAACCAATTAGTCGAAAACCAAGGTAATCTTGAGAGCGAGTTCTGCTCTTTAATTTCCAACTCAAAAACCCTAGCAGCATCATATAAAGATTGCAAAAGCCCGTCACAGAAATCCTCATCATTCACCAACGGCCTATTCAATTTCACCCTTATTTTCTCAAGGTCAGTAGCATTACTACTGCTACTATCTTGAGAATCCTCATTAACAGTCACGCCATCATCAGAAGACGCAAACAACAAACTCTTTACCTTCCTTCTAGGTCTACACGATGTCAAAGAATATTTTCTATAACCAACTAAAACATTTTCACTATTCCAAAACAAAGCATGATGCAAGAAGCATCTCTTTTTCGAACTTCTACCCTTATTTATCATCTGACAATGCAAGTTCAACGCCTTTGCGTCTGCATTGCGTCGATCTTTGGAAAACCAAGAATTCGACGAACTGTTGAAAGAAAAACGCAATCCGAAACAGAATGAATTAGGTAAACTCGAAGAGAAAGAAAAACGTGAATTCTATTCTTTCAAGAACATTACTCCATGTTAGGGCTTAAACAGTTGCATTGATTTGTAAACTATATACAGTTGAAATCGTTAATCGGAACAGAAACGGAAAGAGAGGTGAAGTTGATTATTACCTTAACGACGGAAAATTGGTGTGGCGTAGTTTAACTGCCATGTATGTGTGGAAGAGATGGAAAATTGGAGGGAAATATTGAAGTTGAAGAACAGAGAAGAGAGAAAGATGGAAGAAAGAAAAAGGGAAGAAAAGAAAAGAAAGAGGCGTGACGTGGCACTAGCGGGGTGTTTTTTTTATCTATAGAGAGAGAGGGAGAGAAAAGTACATACGTGGAGGAGAAATAAATCACATATTAGTACCAAACGTTTATTAGAGACGGAGAATACAGATATGTTTTGATCCGTGCGAGCCACTTGGTTAGTTTTAATTATGCATTATGCAAGTTAGTTAGTTCGGTGGCATTTCAGTTATTGTATAGATAGAAATTAGTTATGCAAGTTATCGCCATAACATAACTAACAAATTAATAACATAATACTGTGAAACAGGATTACTAATTTAATAATTATTATTGAATTTTTAATATATTCATATGTTTCAAAATAAATATTTAACCATATTTCGTAATATTTTAAAACTATAGATTTGTGTTTTTGATTTGTGATTTTGTAGGCAATGTATTTAGTGAGATGTCTCAAATATTATTGAGGTATCATTTTGAGACATCTTGTCTCATTTCACTCATTTATATGTTGGCACATTTTTTCTAAAGATTTATTTTAATTCATATTTAATTCATAAAGATATATTTAGCTCAAGATTATACTAATGTGTTTTGAAAAGGTTTTTTGAAAAATAATTGATTGGATTTGTTTTCAATAAAAGATTTAATTAGATTTGTTTTTAACAAAATACTTGGTTTGTTGAAGATTTTAGTCTGAATTTGGGTTTACTTAATTGGATTTTTTTTTGGATGGATCAAGGCATCTATATAAAGAGATCATCCTCTTTGTTGAAGAAACACTTGAAGTGAGAACTCTTATATCAAATAAGTGTTTTATTGAGTTGAGTCTTTGTATTGTGTTTTGTGTGTGAAACTCTATCTTTTTTTAGTTTCTTCTATTTAATAGAGAGGTAGTGTTTTTGGTTTGAAACTTTATCACATCCTAAATAATTGGTTCTTACAAACATTTGGGATTGTTTGAGTAAAAGTGGTGGGATCTCAGATTCAAGGGAGATTGAGTTGAAATTCACGGATAGTAATAGAAAAATGACACTGAATTGAGAGAGTTCATATGAAACTGTCGTGTACTGTTGCTACCTATAATTAGTGAATTTCCTTTCCTTGAGTTACATCCCTCCAAACGTAGGTGACAATTGCACCAAATTGGGTTACTAATTATTTGTGTCTCTTATTTATTATGTGTTTAATTCTTCATCAATTATTTCAAATCATCTTGTTTCACACTTTGTTTCAAAATTGTGTGACATTTTGTTGCTGATCAAACATAATTTCAATTGACATTAGAGCAAACACTTTGTTTTGGTTCAGAATATTCTAAGGTATCTATTATGTTATGTTTAATATGGATAATCTTAAATAAATAGGATTCGTTAGTCATCCATTTGTTCTTGATGGCACTAATTATGAATACTATAAGGCATGTGTGGTTACCTTTCTTAAGTACATGGATAGCCAAACTTGCAAAGCAATCATCAATGGATGAACGTCTCCCATGATCAAAGAAGATGATGATTCCGAATTAGTGAAGCTCAAAAAACATTGTACACCTATTGAAGATGTGCTAGGGAATTCTCATGCTCTTAATGTTATTTACAATGGAGTTGACAAAAATATCTTTATAATTATTAACACATGTAGTAGTGCTAAAAAGGCGTGGAAAACTCTTAAAGCTGCTCATGAGGGAACTTCTGAAGTTTGTATATCAAGACTTCAACTCCTTACCACTAAATTTGAAAACTTTAAGATGCTTGAGGATGAAACTTAGTGAATTCAGTGTTCGCCTACGTGACATTGATAATAAGTTATTTGCTCTTGGTGAAATATAGACGAGGACCTTGTAAGAAAAATTCTAAGATCTCTGCCAAAGACGTTTGATATGAAGGTTATCACGGTTAAGGAATCTCAAAATATCTCCATAGCGAAAATTGATGAATTGGTTGGCTCCCTACTCACCTTTGAGATGGCCATTGATGACAAGTCTGGAAAAAGAAAGGTAAAGGTGTAGCATACAAAGTTGACAGTATTGATCATGAAGACCAAGTAGCCTGTGACACCGATGATAATTTAACTGAATATATTGTCATGCTTGCTAAGAAATTAAGCAAGTTCATGGGAATACTTAATGGAATACCGAGGAACAATGTTTCTTCTAATGTCAAAGACAATAAACAACAAAGTTAAAAAAGGTGGTAACTTTTAGCGCATAGGAAAAAAAGTGAAAATTCAAACAAAGTCAAAAGGATCCAATGTCATGAATGCTAAGGATTTGGACACATCTAAGTTAAATGTCCAATTTTCGTAAGGAAACAAAGAAAGACTACAATGTCACTTTCTCTGATGATGAGTCAGATGAGGAAAATAAGTATGACCAAACAAATAGTTTGTGGCCCTTACTACTAGCTTTAAGGAGATTTCAAATTTTAGTTACCCAATGATAATGCTTTTCTTGATGATAATGGTAATGTCAATGATGAAGATGAGTTATCGGATGATTTTGACTGAAGCACATAAGACTATTTTACCTGAAATGAACTGAATAATCCCAAGTTATTGAAAAATATAAGGAAAATATTGAAGCCCTTCTTCAAGAGAAAACATGTATCATGCTCATTATTACTGAGTTGAAAAAGAAGTTAGGCATCTCAACTATGAACTTTATGGAATGAGCAAATCTTTGTGCATGCTAAATTCTAGAGCTTATAATCTTGATGTCATATTAGGTATGGAAAAACCTGCAAAGAACATGAATGGAATGTGTGAATACTGACGGATAATCCAATTCAAAGATTGTGTTTGTTCCTCTTACTCATAAAGCAGAAAACAAGATGGATGGTATAATGTTGCAACAACTTACCAAACATTATTACCATTATACTAACACCTCTATCAGACCCACTTGGGTATGTACTTATTGTGGTCAATGTATATCATGCCTTGCTGTTATATATTGCACGGTAAACATTTACATCACAAACAATATATATCCTAAGTGGAATGTCAGGTATGATATGTGTCTTCAACAAATTTGGCATCCCAAGCCTGAGATTTTGGATCCATATTGCTTACACCTCCCTCAAAGTCTCATATCAAGAATATGGTACTTTGATAGTGATTTCTCTAGACACATGACTGGTGAAAGAAACTATCTAAAGAACATCAACCCATATTTCAACATCTATGTTGCTTTTGGTGATTGTGTCAAAGGAAGAAATAATTTGAAAAGTGCATTTGGATTATCCCGACCTTCTTTGTCTTAATGATATGTTATTAATTGATGGTCTCACTGCTAATCTTATTAGCATCAATCAACTTTGTGATCGAGATTTAAGTGTTATGTTTAATGGTGAAGAATGCACTGTCAAAGACAAATAACATACTAACTTATGAAGGGGTCGAAATCTACTAACAATTGTTACATGCAGTCGCCCTCTAACGGGAATCAACCTTAATATTGTCTAATATCCAAAGTTGAAGAAACTAAGTTATGACACAAAAATATAAGTCACCCTAATCTAATAAGAATAAGGGAAATTATTAGTGGAAATCTATTGTGGATATACCCGATTTCAAGATTGGTGAATGTAAAATTTGTGGTGATTATCGGGTATGGAAGAAAGATGTCACATAAGAATATTTAAAATCGCACTTCTACTTTTGTGTTTGAACTAATTTTTATGGATCTTATTGGATCCATGCAAGTTTGAAGTCTTGAAGAAAAGAGATATGTCTTTGTTTATGTTAATGACTACTTCTCATACACTTGGGTTGAGTTTGTTTGTGAGAAGTCTGGTAACTTTGTTATCTTTGAAGCTCTTTTTCATCACTTAAAACGTGAAAAAGAAGGTTAGATTGTTTGAAGCAATTATGACAGAGAATTTGAGAACTCCAACTTCTATTTGTTCTACACTGTTTAAGGGATCGCTCATGAGTTCTCTACTCCTATCACACCTTAGCAAAATGGGATTCTTGAAAGGAAGAATGATACCTTACAAGAAATGGAAATATTCATGATTCATGCCAAACATATTCAATATCACTTTTGGTCAGAAGTAATGAATATTTCATGCAATATTCACAACCAAGTAGCAGTTCAACCAGGTATTGAGGTTACTCATTATGAACTACGGACGGGGAGGAAGCCCAATGTTAAATATTTTCATGTTTGATAGTACTTGCTAAATTATTATTGATCGTAAATAGAGAAGGAATCTTGATTCAAAGAGTGATGAAGGCGTGTTTTTGGGCTATTTCATAAACAACATTGTTTATAAGGTGTTTAACAACATAAAAAATATATGATGGAATCTGTAAATCTGATTTTAAATTATGATTATTCTAAAGTGATCCCCCGTGAAGATGAGGATTTTGGTTCCCACGAATAACAAGATTCATAAGATGTACCAGACAATATGGACAACAACTTACAGTTCCCTAAAGATGGAGATGCAGATGATGATAAGAAGAGTACTACTGAAAGAAAATAACAACCATCAAGGATCATGAAGAATCACCTTATTGAGAACGTTATAGGAAATATATACACAAGAGTCACAACACGAAGAAAATAACCAACTAGTTAGAGCGAGATGATATCAAATTTTGAACTTAAGAATGTGAAAGAAACCCTCAATGATGAATTTTAGGTCATTGATATGCAGGAAAAGCTTGTTTAGTTTAAGAGAAATGAAGTTTGGGAACTTGTTCCTATACTTAATCATGAAAACATCATTATAAAAAAATGGATTTACAAGAATAAATCTTATGATAATAGGGTTGTTACAAAAATAAAGCTCGCCTTGTGGCCCGGGGATACACTCAGATCGAAGGGGTTAACTTTGATAAAACCTTTGTTCTTGTTGCTTGACTTGAAGCTATCAGTCTGTTACTTGGGTTGTCTTGTCTCCTTAAGTTTAAGATTTATTAAATAGACGTGAAAAGTGTCTTCCTTAATGAGTACTTAAATGAATAAGTCCTAGTTTGGGGAGGATCTATTGAAGGTTGCATGACGTGGGAGCTAGAGAGCCAGAGAAGAAATCTTATCTGGATGTGTTTTCGCCAGGTAATTTTTTAGGACGAAAATCTTTCTAATGAGAATTGTAACATCCCTATTTTTGCAGGAAGAGGTAGATCGGTACGGTCGTTGGTCTTTTAATTGATAACCAAATAGTAAAAAGAGTAGGGGGAATCTTAAAGTATTGTTTTTTGTTGTTGTTGTTCTCTGATGTTGTATGCATTTCTTGATTAAAATTGGTGGGTTCATGGATGTGTGATATTATAGTTAATGATTAATGAAGGACAACATATATGAAAGAAACATGTTTTTGTTATACTATAGAGAGAATGAATGATAATAAGTCAAAAAAAGTTTGAAGGGTAGGGACTAGAGAGTATACGAAGCATGTTATAGAGAAATGTTGTTAGCATGTGTCAAACAATTGATCTCAATTTAATATCAAAGTAAAGTGCTATTAAGTTGTGTTGTTAGATATCTATTTGTGGATTTAAATAACAAGAAGTTGAGATGGCCGAGTTGGTCTAAGGCGCCAGATTAAGGTTCTGGTCCGAAAGGGCGTGGGTTCAAATCCCACTCTCAACAATTTTTTCAGTATTTAGAACATAAAAAAGATTTAATATTTTTTCAGTATTTATAAATTAAAAATTAATATTGTTGTTGTATTATTGATTTTTATTTTTATAAATTAAAATTATAAGATATTACAAGATTTAATTAATTATAAATTAAAATTATAAGATGTTACAAAATATTTCTTTTTATTACAAGATATTTCTGTGAATAAATTATGGATTTTATGATATATTATGTGATTAATAATAAATATTTTAATGATAGTGTACAAAATATGTATTTATATTTTTGTTTTTATATAAATTAAATTCTTTTTGAATGTTATGATTATCAACTTTTTCATTCTAAATCGGGGCAATTCTGAAGTTGAAAAGGAGTGGGCCTTGTTGCGAGCAAAAACTAACTATGTTAACTCTTTGCAGAAAGAGATAGATCGGTACGGTCGTTGGTCTACTTTGACTACTTAGGTGACAAGTTTAAAGGTTTTTCTTGCTAAGGGAGATGAACGCTTGAAAAAGGCTTCTCAAGATGTGGATGAGGCGTGTTTGGATTTTAAAGCATATTGGGAAGTTCTTCAGGTGAAAAAGGATGATCATATTAATGTTTTGAAAAGCTTTGAGGAAGAGGTGGTGATGCACGACAGAGATCCCAGGAGTCTCATTAACAGTCTATAAAAGTTGTATGTCGGGTTCGGGATCCAATGTTGGATTAGGCATGAGGGTTCTGTCCTGACCATAATGTCACCGCTGACCAGCTGAATCCTTTCCTGGTGTTTATTGGAGAGGATGTCGGAGGTGGTTTAGGCACTGATGTTTGAAGGCTTTTTGTACTCCTATTTCTTTGTTTTTATCTATTATTGTAAGATTTGTGTCGGGCCTTCGAGCCTTGGTTTATAAACATCATTTGTTTTTTATGTTTCTACCTTTCATGTTCCAGTGCTTTTTTTTCTTTCATATTGCATTTTTTTTTCTGTTTAGCCAGTGTTATTATCCAACTGAGACCCGAGGAAAGCTAGGGCTTGCTTCTGAGCGTTGTAGTTTGCATAATATGTTTGTTATATAAAGCATTCAATAATATTTTCTTAAAATGTAAATGACCTTAAGTCTTTTGTGAAGCCATGTTTGGCTGTTTTGTTTGAGTTTGTGCCACATTAAGATGTACACGGTGTTTTGGTGGAATTCCTAGCCAGTTGGTGTGGCTGTAATTGGAGTGTGCTTGCGTGGGGGAAGCACGGGTACATCTTGATGAGTCTGTATGTCAGATCAGAGCTGGAGAGACATGAACATGGCTCCGAGCATTTTTGCCTTCAATTGTACTTGTAAGTCATTTATGTAGAACTAACTATATGTGATTATACTTTAATCATGTTTTGTAAGGATAAGATATTAACCAAGTTGAGTGGTTATGTTTAGAATTGTACTTACAGATGATGGACATGAAATCAACTATATATGACCATGTTTTTTTAAATAGTGTTCTGCGTCATAGAGGACCATTCCCGACCAGGGGGTAGAAGATCCTCGTCCCTTCCCCGAGGTAAAGCTCGAATTAAGGTCGACGTCTCCAGACTCCACCACCTTCGCCCTTAGATTAGCTAGATCCAAGGGGGGGGGAGCATGTGCGTCTTCAGTATTTGATCGGTGCCCGATGTTAACTAAAAACTTGTGATACCCGAGCGCCATTAACTATGAACTTGTGATACCTGTTTGATGCTACTTTGGTGACCATTCAAGTTTGTGGAGGGAAGTGTGGGCGTCTTCGTTCGATCGTTGGTTTGCACGTTTCTCACCTGATTTCCTTTAGGAGCTGTTTCCAGGTCCCGACACAACCCTAAATATGTGTCCGGGAGTCCCATTCCCACTAATTCACAGAGTTCTTGGGGGAATTAGAGATTTGGTCTTCGACATGCTATGACGGAGGCAACAATTGATTGCACCTCAGTGGAGGATCTATGTGTTCTACTATGAATATTTCTTGATTAAAAAATTTGAGGAGGTTAAGCAAGGTGAATCAGAAATCAGGATCTGAACCTCTGGAGTTTAGATCTGGAACTTCTAAGCTTATTTGATAGGGTTTGTGAAGCAAATACGGTTCTCATGGAAATCATAGGAATCAGAAATCGTTCCCGTATACAGTTCCACTCTTCCGTTATGGAACCAGCAAATGCATGAGATTGCGGAAGCTACGGCTGAGCGAAGCTTCGCAAGTGATTTGGTGGTGAAACATGGTAGATCGAAGGTTACGATCACAGTGCTTTTCTAATCGGAGATGATAATCTTGAACTGATGTTAACAATCGGTGTTAATCTTGAATCGAGGTTGCTAATCTCTGATACAACTGATTAAAGGGGATACCTGCATGATTAGTACTGTATCGTCCAAGTCAACGTAAGGTTCAAAATAATCATAATGAAAAGGGAGATTAGAGATTGTGTACCTGAAAACCCTTTGTGAATGTATTTATACCTTGGACTTTATGGAACATGTTGGATAAGTGGACCTTGTGTTTTGAGCCTTTATCCGACACAAAGTAGTATGTCCTTAGACATTTTTCCAGTAGAGTCTTTGCTCAAAATGTTAATCTATTATTCCCATTCTCTAGATATAATCAACGTAACATTGCATATAATATTACATCAAATTAAGGAATTTCAGTATTTCACAAAATGTCTTGTTTAAATCAAATCACCAAAATTCAATTGGATGAACTAAACATTTGCATGGAGACAAACATTCAAAAATACAAATCTCTATCAAATTTTCTTTAAAAAATTAAAATCAATTCTAAATAAATCATCAGAGAGTATAAGAAAAGGAGGATTGGTCTCAAAGAGGATCATCTCCCAGTTTCTGGGGGCTGATATTAGCTTCTAAAGAGAATTGACCCCCAAGAAAAACGTCTCCACCGGTAAAATTCAAAAAAATTAATCAATAAATTAAATAAATAATTTAGATGTGAGTGATCTTATATTTCCTCATTTTTAATTAATATTATAGCTAAATTTATTGTTTATTTTTTGAGCTTCGCCAATAATGAGAGACTTGGTTAAACCCTCACTCTATATGTCACCAATTCTAAAACCTAAAGAATTAATCCAGAAAAAAAGACTTCGGAAATACCGTTCTAGAAAAAATTAAAATTGGAAATTTTAGGAATCTTGGAGAATTCTACTATTATCTATTTTTTACTTTTTTCAGATACTTGTAGAACCATAAAGCATTCGAGTACTTCCAGTACTTGTACCTGTTGATGAAACAATGGTTCAATGTTAACCGAATATATCTCAACACCAGTGAGATTCGAAGCTCGTGGCGTCATAGTGTGTAAATGAGATTTGTTAAAAGATCCAGATACCATAGAGTTAGTAGTTGGTCTTCTAACAACACCATGAAGTTTATCATCTTCACCTATCTCAACATCAGTTTGAAGTGGTTCTCTACCGTTAAGCGAAACAACATCAGACTCAATTTTGAATGAAGTTATAGAAGCTGTAGTTTCAGGAAACCCTTCACCATATCGTTGTTTCGTCATACCATAAAAATGTTCCCAAACCACAAACCCTAAATATTAAAGAAAAGAAATCGAAAACCACAAAAAGAGAAAAGATGAAATCATAACAGAAGAAAAGAAATTGAAAACCATAAAGAAAAGATGAAATACTCATAGAGAACATCAAACGAACAACGACGAACCAACAATGAAAATCGAACGATATAGGGATTCGACGTAGTAGAAACATACTTGCCTCGTAGGTTAGTGATCAATTGTTATTCGTAGGTTAGAAAATTGTGGGTCAAACTATGAGATGTGAACATGGAAGGTCATACTGAGAACAACGATAGAAAAGTATCTTCAACACCAAGGATCCTCTCCAGTTTGTTTGTGTCTGTTGCTCACCAATCTGTTCCAATATAAACCCTTAAATTGATCCGATGATAGGAGAGAGAAAAATAATGAAAGAAAGAGCAATCATTAAATTTAAATCCAAGGATCTAATATCACACAGAAGGATCTTCAACACCAAGAGATGACAGCAGCAAAAAAGCAGGAGATGATCTTTTTCCTGCCTTCAAGAAGCCGAACAAACTCTAAGATTTAATTAATTATTTTTTAATAAAGAAAAGTATTTTTAAAAAATAAAATGAGGGAAAAGTGAAAAAGACATAGAAAATAATTGCGATTAAGATTAAGAATACAGTTAACAAAATTGATTATAATTACTATTAACAAGCTAATTTACTAATTTGATTCCTACCCTATCACCGACTATTATAAATTCACTTTTCTAAGAGAATTATCTATCCATGTTCGATCGTAATATCAATCACCAAGCGCTAATGATATTATAAGTATTATGTTCCTGTTTGCCGAATTAAGCAATCGATTAGAGATAACGCGAATTAACAAATAAGATGAGTTGAGCGCGATTAAAATTGGGGAACATATATCAATTGAACGAAACAAAACTACTCTATGACAAATCGAATTAAACAAACGATAATCATACAACAAAATTGAAGGGAATAAAAATTATATTACAAAATAATAATAATCTCTAGATTTTGAAACCAGAATACAACAGATCAACTTCGAAGTGGTTTAGTTCTCCATGAAATCTTAGTAGCCGTCTAATTTTGTGAATATTGAATAGGATGACTGAACAGTAGCCACGACTGAACTAGGTGTACAGAAATAAGGAATTCAGGTTCTAATCTGAACCGTGTCGGAAAACATAAAAAACAGTTCAAAATTAACTATTTTTTAAAGTCTGAAACTAAAATGATTTATTCGAGTCTTCTACACTCTGAATCTACTTCTAACTTCAACATGAAACATTTAGCTTATCTTGTCCGTTTTCCAGCGCCTATTAGAATATGTCAATCTGATTTTCGTAGCCCAAATTATGACCTACGAAGCGAGAGGGTGTAAATAGTTGTTTATTCAGAAAATACCATATGAAATTAAAATAAATGTAACAATGAACTAAGTTAAGGAAACACACTAAAATAATATAAATAACAAAAGACAATCTATAATTTTTGCAACATAATAGTGAAAGAATGTGCATGAAATACACGGATCAAATTGCCCCACACTTGAAATTTTACACTCCGAGCAAAATTCTAAAGTTAAAATTTTAAAACAGCAAAATAGGAAGAACACAGAGCATGCAAATTTGAAGACTTTCAAAATCACAAGGGTGCAAGTAAAATTCTCATTCTAAGCTTCAAGAAATATGGTGTTAGTGAGTAAAATTCAATGGCATTCAAAGGAAGTACGAAGACAGTTTACCAAAGAGTACATTAAAAGTAGAAAGATCTTCACAGGATAAAATTCACTCAACTCTCAAGTGTTTAAGTTACTATTTACACTCAAAACACATCATAAAAATTAGTACTACCATAACCTTGAAAATACTCTAACATCCACAATTGAAATACATGCACACAATGATTAAAATGATTTTCATTCGGGTTGTAACTTGACCAAGGTAAGAATGAGATATATCCTAAGGGGTATTAGCCTAAAATTCAAAGGGTCAAAATAAAATTGAAAGAAACTATGGGAGTTGAACTACAAAAGACTTCATTCATTTTCAACAAACAACCTTGCAACTATTTCTCTTCTTTTTTCTCATTTTATTCTTTTTTTAGAAGGAATATGTATTGTCATCCTTTTTTTCATACCAACTTTTAAAGTATCACAACTATAATAATTCAACCTCACACAACTCTAAAGAAGACTCCTTCAACCCTTTGAATATGGTGATACTAATGTTTTTTACTTTTCGGCTTGTAATGAGTTTTAAATAAAGAATTGGATAATAGACTCAAAGGATTTTCAAACAAGGGATGACATATTCAGGGTTGACTTTTGGCTAACTGGCTAAAAAAATAAATAAAACAAAAATCAGTTGCCTTTATCATATCAGTGTATACAAGTAAATAAAAAGTTTTAACAATAGTCAACTCAAGTTGTAGAGACTAACTGACATGAGTGAAACACACAAGGAAAAAAATATGGATTTTTTAATGTTATTCATTATTAAGCTCAAAATCTCACAAGGTAAATGTATATCACAAATGATGCACAATTCATAGTTTAGTCCTACATATCATACTAAAAATGCAGAGCAAATCAATCACATCACTTCATAAGTCTTTAATCAATAGAACATAAAATTACTCACACAACACTTGCAACCCAAAACACAATGAAAAAGCATGCAATTCTTTTTTATTTAAGAAAAAACAAAACAAAACAAATAAAAACAAGGAAAATTGAATGGAAGAAAACAAAGTAAATGATTCACTCCCCCAAACTTAAGACATATATTGTCCGTAATGAAAGAACATAAATATTAAATAAAAGTGAGAGAAAGGAAGAAGGGCTCCATGATCAAGTTGCAATATAGGTGGATTTTTCCAAGGAAAACTCTTTTATGGTTGCATCTTCTGGCACCGAACTTTCTTGGAATAGCTCTAGACACTGTCTGTTAACTTTAAAAATCTTATCAGTACCTGTGTTTTTTTTTTATTGCACCATGAGGAAAAACATTAGTAACAACAAAGGGGCCAATCCACCTGGATCGAAGTTTTCCAGCCATAACTTTTAGGCGGGAGTTAAACAGTAAGACTTTTTGGCCAATAGAGAATTCCTTCTTAGAAATCATCTTATCTCCTGCAATAGTGTCAATTGGATCCGTTGTCGCGCACAAGTAAAAAACGAGTAATTAAAAATGGTAGTTTAAGGAAGCGACACTCGAGAGTCATATCGCAAGCATTCTTGAATTGATTTTTACCAACTAAAAGAATAATGGGGGGATTCAATTTCGATTAAGATTAAGAATACAGTTAACAAAATTGATTATAATTGCGATTAAAAAACTAATCTATTGATTCGATTCCTACCTATCATCGACTATTATAAATTCACTTCCCTAAGTGAATTCTCTATCCATGTTCGATCACAATATCAATCAACAAGTGTTACGATATTATAAAAATTATGTTTCTGTTTTTCGAATTAATCAATCGGTTAGAGATAATGCGAATTAACAAATAAATTGAGTTAAACGTGATTAATATTGGGGAATATATATCAATTGAACCAAACAAAACTACTCTATGACAAATCAGATTAAGCAAACGATAATCATACAACTGAATTGAAGGGAATAGAAATTATATTGCAAAATTATAATAATCTCAAGGTTTTGGAACCTGAATACAGCAGATCAACTTCGAAGTGGTTTAGTTCTCCATAAAATCTTAGTAGTCGTCTAATTTCGGGAATAGTGAATAGGGTGAATGAATAGTAGTCGCGGCTGAACTAGGATTAGACAAAAGTGGAATAAAAATAAGATTAGACAAAAGTGGAATAAAAAACATAACATAGTAGCATAAAATAATAACAAAAATATTATAATATAAAAGAAAAAAAAACAGAGGAGAGGAGAGATTAAAGAAGATGAAAAAGAAAGAATATTAGAAATGCGAAATTAGAGAAAAAATGTGCGATAAAAACGTAATTTGAAGAGAAAACGATAACATAAAAATGAGAAGATGAAAAATAAAGAATATAAAAAAGAGATGTTAGAGTAGAATAGATGAGATGTATATGATAAAGAAGATGATAAGAATGTACGATACAATTATGAAAGATTTGAGAATGTTAAAACTAAGACCTTAAGTGTGAGTAAGAGAATATTTATAAAGTTAAGGTATAATATGTTTAGATTTTTGGATTGTGTGTGAGATAAAGAAGTTTGAGTTGTAACATGATTCAATTTTACGTCAAATATATTTAATAATATTGTTAATCCTAACATATATTTGTTTTGTGTATGTCTTTTGTATATAACAATTATTAATACTAGCGTTCAGACGGGCACGGCTCGATTTTTTTAATGCGTACAACAGAGAAAAATAAATATTTGTTTTTCTGTTTATGAGGTTTTTATTGTAGGTCGCATTAAAAATAATATTATTACATTTTGAAAATGGTAAATAAAGATATTCAAAATTATATCGAAGCATGCAAAGTAATATTGATACTTTGATACTGTGTAATCAATGACATTCTTTAAGAGGAATGCCGAACATGAAATCTCTATTCGAAGTATTTTCTTTTTCCCTGCAGGTTTTCCGTAGTAAAGAAAAAATGTAAGACTCTTAAATTAGAATTTTTTATAGAGAAAAAGATAGTAAAATTAATAGTAAGTAGTGTAATCAAGTTTTTGTTTACCTTATAAAGATTCGAATCAATTCTTCGTACATCCCTTTATCAATGCGCTCTTGAGATTTAAAAAATTACAAATACACGACGAAATGTCATATTATCAAAGAAATACATTCAGAACACTTGACTCGTTTTTTTGAATATAATATGGTTTATTGCGACACAAATAATACCTGGAGAATGGAGATACTTTGTTTTAATCTAGATTTGGTAGAACAACAATTATGACTTGTTTTTGAATTACCTGGATTTCTGGAAAATAAGGAAAATAATGGACTTACTAAATATATATGGTTTTATTTACATAAACCACAAATAACAGTTAAATTCACGCATTCAAAACTAATATAGAGTAAAAATATTCTTAAATGAATTAAATAAAAACCTCTCCATCCTTTGGGATATTATTTCTCTTTTCACCATTTTCCAAAGTTGTGTTTTATCTGTTATCCCTATAGAGCTCCAACCGATAGAGTAAATTTTCAAACGTTTGACCTGTTTCAATAAGGATGATAAAAATGTTACTGAAAGAGTGATGAAAGTGCAAGAAACAATTTTTTATACGTATTACGGAAAAGGTAAATACACCTTATTGTCGAGTTTGCCAATGGATGAAACACTTTGTTCATCCTTCCATGTGTTCCATTTATCTTCAAAGTCTGCTATCTAAAATTTATTGCATAAGAATAGTGAGAATAAGAATCACCCCATTTATATCTAACATAAAAGCATAAAATAAATGATTAAGTGTAACTTACTTTTATGTCGAAGCAAGTTTCAACATTCTTTCGTCTCAACTCCTTACATAATTGAAAGATTTCACTGTGTTCTAGTTTGGCTGTATATAAAGCAAAAGAAAATTATATTTAGTTATTATCTATGATATAAAGAATACAATATAAACTTGGTATGTCGTGTAACCAAACTGGGAATCAACGTTTGAGCAATTTTTTCAATGTACTTAATAAATACCCGCGGGTGCGATAAAAGAATTTGTTTGTAGACTACATTTTTTGTTTAGTCACCATCTTCTCCTTTCAATTTTCCTTCCCTGATTAAAACTCTTGTTGTAGTCTGTGAAACACCCCTGGATAAAGCCACATATAATTGTCCATGACTAAAAACATGTCGTGGAAGATATATTCCAACATTTGGAATGGTTTGTCCTTGTGATTTATTTATTGTAATTGCAAAACTTAGTCGCACAGGAAACTGTTTCTACTAAGGACAAAAGGCAGTCCATCACTTGCAGATGTTTTTATTTTAATTCTGGGCAAAAAAGCATGTTTTCTTGCGTTGCTTCCTGTCAAGATTCCCACATCCAACATAAACCACGACATAATAACTGCGTACCATTACACAATCCATATCTAGGATCTAGATTTCGTAACAACATCAACGGTGCACCCTTTTTTATCTTTAGAATATATGGTGGCAAACTACCTTGTGCAATTGAGTTTAAGAATTCTTGCTGGTATAAATTATGATTATCTCCTTCAACCTCGTCAAACAATAACAAATTATGTTCTTCTCCTGGAAACTGATCGATAATCATATCATTCAATTTCTGGACATCATCGTTTGTTGGTGTCAAAATAGCTCTTTGTACCATATATGGGGCATCCCAACCATGCAATTATAAATTAGGAAAAATATGTTAGATAAGTACTTGTATGGAATTTTCACCTTCCCATGGGATTGCAATATGTAAAGGTAACCTCACCATGTCATCTGGTTTGGTAGGTTCAACATCATCACCAATGCAAATAAGAAATTCTACAAACTCTTGATCATGCAATGATCGCATATTTTGACACAAACGCAAAATCTTGGTATGATTCCATAAATGAGACTGAACAATACACGCTGAAATCATTTGTGCCTTAGTACCTTTTCTTACAACAGGAAGAACTTGACGAAAATCTCCCCCCATGATCAGAACTTTTCCACCAAATGGAGCACTGTTGCTACAAATGTCTTGTAATGATCGATCTAAGGCTTCTAAACAATTTTTGTTTGTCATTGGTGTTTCATCCTGTCGCATTACGCGAAAAACCGGCAGGAAACAAGAACAACAGAGCCGCCACCGTGCGTTATTTATCCCAAAAGAGGGAAAGGAAACGCTCAGAGTAAACCTGGAAAAAGCATGGTCTCGCGACCAAAGAGAATGGGATCGGGAGTCGGTTATGCGAAGGGAAGGTATTAGCACCCCTACGCATCCGTCGTACTCGACGGGATCCACGCACAATAGGAAGGGAAATGGTTGCTAAAACACTGCTCAAATAAACATCTATACAGGCTGAAAGAGACACAGGATTACAGACAAGACTGAACTCGGCAGGATATCGCATCCTGGGCCTACTTAGTCTATCAGGCATAGACATCAGAGTCTAAGTAGTTCGACCGGGGGAAACGACACATGCTCGCTAGGATGTCGCATCCTATGCATACGTATCTCCTTTGGACGAAGGAGAATCAGAGCATTCGTAGCTCGGCTAACACGCACACAAACAAATGCAGGCAAAGGCAAACGTGGAGCCTGAATGCCAATCACTGGGCTTACATCAGCATCCGAACCAAACACACGCACACTGGAACCCGAACGCCACTCGATGGACTTACATCAGCTTCCAAGCACACAACAAGAAGAAGGGTCTCGATTGCAACCAAGGCAAGAGAAAGGGAAGGTCTCAATCGCAACGAGGGCGAGAGAAAAGAATTAGTGTCAGTTGTTAGTCAAACTCGACAAGACATCGCATCTCGTGCCTACGTATCTCATCTGGACATGAGAATCAGAGTTGCCGTAGTTCGGCTAAACTATTCCTGTTGGTTAGTGTTTTTTAAGTGGACGACGTCACTACGCAATCTACAGGATGCTCGACCTTTGGAGACTTACTCGCCTGTAGTAGAAGGAGTGGACGTATCCTTACGAGGGGATAATGTTTGTTTGTGTTTTAGGAAAGCTCAAGCAAGAAAGGAAGTCCTATACGAAGGAACCGTGCTACCTTAATTGACATGCAAACGAGACTACGCGGAGTCTAGCAAACCTAGGGGATACAATCACACCACACAAACATATACAGCATGAAATAAACACACCAACAAGGGGCTCAAACATCAGGGCTAGGCTTTAGTCGAGGGGTCATATCAACCTCAACAAACAAGCCTCTGTATCGGGGTAAGGTTAGCTCTTAACCTTGCCATTGAGGGGCTAAGGTGAAGCTGACGAAAGGTGAGTGAAGATGAGACTTCACAGCTCTTATCCCTGGTCAGGGAGAGCTTCAGACAAAGGAGCGTGGGTTCAGAAAGATGGAACCCTTCTACGCTTAAGACTCTGACTCGATTGTACACTGTACAAGATCTTGAGCTTGTGTCCCAATGCATCAACACAGTAGTGTGAGCAGAGGGACGACTCAACAGAATAGCGGGGGATAGATTGCATATCCCTTTGATCCGCCAATTGCCTCATAGAGGTCTTTACCTGCTTGGGCACAAATGTAAACAACCACAAACATCGCCTCTTAAGGAGGACTTCAGACAGTTGCCTGGCCAAGTAACAGGCCAGGTCTTCCAGACTACATGGAGAGTAGAAGTCCTACCTCAATTGGTTAAAAAACCAAGCAGCAGCAAGCAAGTTCTTAAAGAACTGTAAGCGACTAAATGTACCTGAAATCAATCAAGTATCATCAGTACTCAGACAAACCAACAATAAACAGCAAAAGTCAATCTATACAGACAACACAAGTTAATGCACATAAGTGCAAGCTATAATCCCAAGCTCAAGCCTTAATCCCTACAAAACAAATACATGTTAGTGGACAACATCAACCAAACTCAATTCAAATTGCCTTGAAGCAATCTCCTTAAGCATTGTGCATTTCATCCTGAAAATCCAAACCAAATGTGAGAAACTAGACCACTAGGCCAAGCCTAGGGTCCAAAGGGGATAAAAAATCTAAACAGCAAGCAAAACCAATCCAAAATCACATTCAAACAAATAGAAATCAAATGCAATTGGTCTCATGCTCATATCATTCACCAATATCAATTCATGCACAATATACCACAAACTAGGTCAAATACAACACCAAAAGTCCAAACAGAATGACTTCAATCAAAGGCACACCAAAACAATTCCAAAAATCCTCAAATAATTCACACCTAAACAGGACACAATCAACAAGTAGCATGTCAATTTTCAGCTCAATTGGACAAAAGAAAGTAGGTCAATGAAAATCAAAAAGTCCAGACACAATTATGTAAGCCAATTCAAAACATCAACATAAGCATCAACTTCCATAATTCATAAAACAGTGAAAACAATTAAGAAATGGATGGGACCAAAGCCAAACTACACCTAAACATGTTAGGAACCACTCCACCAAATTTCATTATCATAGGATTAGGGATGAGGATTTAGCAACATATGTAAAATTGTCACACAAACAAAGCCCTAAAATTGCTAAACAGCAATCAAAAATCCTAATCAAATAGAAAATGGATCAATTAAATCCACAAAAATTCATGTTGAAAGTTAACATATACATTGTATCTCATGCAAAAAATCAGAGCCATAGGCCTAGTGGAAGCATGGTAAATTAATTTATGAACTCAGCATGGCATAGTGTGACACATATTGTCACACTCAAATTGAATAAATCATATCTACAAATCCAGAGGTCCAAAAATCACAAATGATATACCAAAATCTCCAGAAATGTGTCAAGAATCACCATATGAAATTTCATTAATTTTGGATAATGTATGAGTATTTGGTGATTAAAATGGCAAAACATACAATTATGTCACACATGTCAAATATCAATATACCATTCCAAAATTTTACCAGGCACAACTTACACTACCATGCCTAAAAAAAAGTAGATAAAATTTGGAGACTAACAAAAAAAATCCCACCTAATTTGGACTAATATTGAATTTTTTATGAATTTTTTAAGTTTTGTTAATTTATTGAATATTTATTTAATGGTATACGAATTAATTAATGATTAATTGAATTAATGTTGATATGGATCAAATAACAGCAAGAGCAGTAACGTGATATTCCACGCCAGGCTTTGAAATGGTACTGTGTTCATTTATTACATGGCGGCCTCTCATTGGTCAAATAAGGTGGGAAACAAGTTTTTGAAAGTGCCATGACAGTGAAACAGATCTACCGCGGGATTTTCCAGAAAGCTTCATGTTCATCGCGGTTCTTCAAGCTCAATCACTTCCAGCTTCCGTCACGGCGATTTCTTCACCAAATCAAACAAACCGCATACCGTTCTCTCCGTCTCTCAGCGTAGGTTACGATTACGGCAACGCTCTTGTCCAAAGATTAACGCACGCAAAGAACCGATCGAAAGAAGTTTCGCACGCAAATATTCGGATCAACATATCTAGCTCAAAACTTAACGGAATCGCGCGATTCAAACATCAAATTAATCTACATGCTAAGATCTACAAGATCCATATAGAAATTGCAAGAATCGAAGATGTTGAAATCTCACCTCTTGATGAACCAGCTGTGAAATCCGCGTGAATTTGACTCCAAATGATGAAAACAGATGAAGTATGTTGCTTAGGAAGGTGTATGGTGATGATCTTTCAGCTCAAGAACGCACGAATCAATCGATCTTGCCAACCGCCATTGAAGAAGAAGCTTTGCACAATTGGAGTTTTGGATGGTTTTTGCTTCAATTTGCTACAAACAGAACTCTAAGATCACCTGCAAGTGAAGATTCAACCAAGAATTCGCAGAAACAATAGTGGATTATCGAAGAATTGATGAAAAAGTGTATGTGGAAATTGGAGAAAAAGTGAGAGAATTTTAGAGTTTTTTGGATGAATCTGAAAAAATGATTAGTGGTTAAGCAATACAGTTATAATTAACTATTTATACCAAGGCTTAATCACAAAATTAATTAAGATTAGCAAAATGTACATGATTAGTGTTAATGTGCAATTTTCAAGTGTGGCCAAAATGCCCTTGGTTAATGCAACTGATTTTTCTGTCCAAACTTGGTTCAAACAAGTCACAAATGATATTTAGAAATTGTTGCAAAAAGTCCCATGCCAAAATTCCAATTATTTCTCAAATTGGACCATTTTGCCCTTGGATTTTAATTAGTGCACTTGAAAAATGGCCTTTTTGTGTGAATGCTTTTGGCAAAATGTGATGATGGATTATGAAAATACACATTAAATGTGATTTGCTCAAAGAAAAACCATCCAATTTGGCCACTCCATGTGAGAGTTATGGCACTTTGATTTCGGGTATTTTCTGAAAATGATTGGACCATATCTTGCTAACCACACATGGGAATTTCAAGTTCTTGGACTTTCTTAAATGGTGAGATCAAGATCTTCAACTTTCATGTTGGACAAAATTCCATTTGAAGCTTGTATGATGAAGTAATTTTGAGGAGAAAAAGTTTCCATTTTGGGCAGCTGAAATTACAGGTCACCTGCTATTTTTGGAAACTCTTGATCTGACCTCCAAATCTTCAACCTTGGTCTTTGATATGTCAAATGAGACTTACATGGACATGAATGAGGCCTTTCAAACTATCCCACACCTTCCAATCCATAAAATCAGGCACAGTTGACCACAGTTGACTTTCTATGGTTCCAGCTGAAATCCAGCTTGACTGATGAGCTTTGAGCATCCAATATTTGTCCAAATCACTTCACAATGATCCTTAGACCATATGAACTTGATAAATCAATCCCAGGGCTTTGTCCCAATGAAAATAGCACATGCCTGCTGGTTTGACTGATTATCCTGACCAGTTTGACCCAATTGGTCAGCTGAGCTTGCACTTGGGCAAATGGACAATGCAATGTTATGCAGTGGACCATGTTATGTTAATGACCTAATATGGAATGAATGTACAAAAGGTAGGGTGCAAATTTGAGGTGCTACAGCTGCCCCTATTCAATCAGCTGGGAACCCGAATGGATGAGAGCAACGGCTGTCAGACTTTCAGGGTAAACAGGGATTGAATACCAAGAACCGTAGAAATTTGCACACTGCTGGGATTTGTCTTTTCTCGTTGTTTTTCTTCTTTTCTATCTTCTCTTCAAAAGCACAACCACATCCAGACATCGACACACGATGAATGGGGAACAGAAATCTCAACTAGATGCCAGCGGACAACTAGGAAAAACTCAACGTTTACCAAGACCAACGGAGAGGTAAGTCAACTCTACTGGGGATAACCAGGAAAGGATACAACCATACGTCAGCGGACGTAATGGGAAAAACTCAACGTTTACCGAAACCAACGGAGAGGTAACCAATCATTAATGAATGACTGGAAGGATAGTGATACAACCATACGTCAGCAGACGAAATGGGCAAAACTCAACGTTTACCGAAACCAACGGAGAGGTAACCAATCATCATCGGATGAATGGAAAGAGATATACAACCATACGTCAGCGGACGAAATGGGAAAAACTCAACGTTTACCAAGACCAACGGAGAGGTGAACCAACTTGGGGAAAGGTACAACTAGACGTCATAGGACGACTAGGAAAAACTCGACGTTTACCAAGACCAACGGAGAGGTAACCAATCATTAATGAATGAATGGGAAGACTCGACCAGACGTCATAGGACGAAAGGGAGACTCAACGTTTATCGACACCAACGGAGAAGGAGGAAACTCAACCAGACGTCATAGGACGAAAGGGAGACTCAATGTTTATCGACACCAACGGAGAAGGAGAAAACTCAGCCAGACGTCATAGGACGAAAGGGAGACTCAACGTTTATCGACACCAACGGAGAAGGAGAAAACTCAACCAGACGTCATAGGACGAAAGGGAGACTCAACGTTTATCGACACCAACGGAGAAGGAGAAAACTCAGCCAGACGTCATAGGACGAAAGGGAGACTCAACGTTTATCGACACCAACGGAGAAGGAGAAAACTCAGCCAAACGTCATAGGACGAAAGGGAGACCACAACCGGACACCAAATAGGACGTCTACTGGGGATTCTGGCTGGGAAATCAACCAGACATTAATGAATGACTGGGAATAGGGTATACAATCAGACGTCATCGGACGAATGAGAAAAACACAACGTTTATCGAAACCAACGGGGAGGTAAATCCACTTGGGGAAAGGTACAACTAGACGTCATAGGACGAATAGGAAAAACTCGACGTTTATCGACACCAACGGAGAGGAGGAAACTCTGAGGGGAATCAACAGTCATTAATGAATAATCTGTGAGGGATAAGCAACTATACATCATCGGACGCATAGGAAAAACTCGACGTTTATCGACACCAACGGAGAGGAGGTTCAACTGGGGAAGACCCTGTGGGGAAAGATATCAACTATACGCCAACGGACGCATAGGAAAAACTCGACGTTTATCGACACCAACGGAGAGGAGGACTCTTCTAGGGAGAGCGAACACAACCAAATCATCAATGGATGATGGGGAAAAACTCGACGTTTATCGACACCAACGGAGAGGAGGAAAATCACTGGGGATCAAGGTCATGACAGAGAGTAGACAGGAAGGAACACCAAGGATGCTGGGTTGTAGGCAGAAAACAGGTGACCGACCAAAACGTGAATTGGTTTGTGTTCAAAAACACTCAACATCCTGAAGAGGGCTAGAAAAGCAGTCTTGTTAGAGGATGGACATTCAATTCCACAAGGAATACGAATCTTACTCGACTGGGGAGGACGACTTCGACCCAAGAGCGCGTGAGACAAATTACCTATAGCCGTCAAAACATAGATAATAGACTCGCATGGAAGATTATCCATAACCGGGTTGTAGGTTGTTAGATGGATAAAACGACCGAAATCATCCTGATGAGAGCGAAAGCAAACTTGTTAAAGGATGGAAATTCGATTCCACAAGGAATACGAATCTTACTCGGCTGGAGAAAACAATCAAAAGACTGACCAGAGAGTGCATGAGACATATTATCTATAGCCGTCAAAACGTAGATAATAACCTCGCATGGAAGATTATCCATAGTCGGGTTGTAGGCTGTTAAATGGATAAACGACCGAAAAGAAAGGCATCGGGTACCAGGAATAGGTATGCAAAAGCTGACCAATCAAAAGAGGATAAAATTGCTAACTCGGAGCAAATATCCAAAAGAAAGGGGGAGACCCACTGGGGACAATACTGCTTGATCAAGGCGAGTATCCAGAGGGGAAAAGAATATCAATACCGCAAACCGGATATTGATAACTGCAAAGAGGGGATTACATCTACCGGTTTGTAGGCAGAAAACCACGGAAAAGTAACCGTCATCAATCAGGATGAGCACAAAGGGTTAACTCCACCAAGGGGAGAACGTGGGATTTTACAACTACCAGCTTGTGGGTAGAAAACCACAAAGATAGGACTTACAACTACCGGTTGTAGGTAGAGACCAACAAACAGTCTGCTGAGAGACAGAGTGAGAAAAAGGATTTACAACTACCGGGTAGTGGGTAGAAGACCACAAAGATAGGACTTACAACTACCGGATCGTAGGTAGAAGCCGACAAACAGAATGAACCACAAAGTTTACCTCTGCTAGGGGATGAAAGTGGGATTTTACAACTACCGGTTGGGTAGAAAACCACAAAGATAGGACTTACAACTACCGGTTTGTAGGCAGAAGCCCACAAATTCCGCTGAGGATAAGATGAATGAGTACCGGTTAGTGAGCCACTATTCATTCATGCCCCAGGGCAACACAAGAGACAGTCAACAAGAAGCCAATTTAGGATCGATCCAAAAAGGCAAACTGAATCAAGACTCATCCTAATGAGGAAATAACTCAATAGGGAAAACCCATCCCATTAGGGAGGGAACGGAAGCAACCGTCATCCACGAGGATGTATCTCAGTGGGGAAATGGCAGGAAAGGATGGACACTTTCTGCTCAAGGGGTAGACTCTACATGGAGAGATCAGACCCACCCACATCTGCTAGGGAAAAAGATCCAAGCTGGCAAGATGCTACCAATCGGGGAGTAACAATGCTGGGGATACCCACTCGACTAAAGAGTCACTTGTTGGGGAAACACCAACCTCCCAACCACGCGGAGGAACCCAACTCTGAAGCCGATCCAATGGCGCGATGCTAAACTCTTTCCAACAATCCAATCTCGGTTGGTCACCACTGCCTAGGGCTAATGGACATGTTTGCAATGTTGATGCATGAGTTTTTTTTTTTTTTTACACAATGCCCCATGATCATGGAAATGCTATGCACTAATGATGCACTATGCTATGCTTATCTAAATGATGGATGCATAAACACACGTCCCCTCCAGAGACAACACCGAGCAACTCCAGGAACTCTGCTGAGGATCTCGTTATCACGTCAATTTCCACCCTACTGGGGGAAGACAATCCTCGCTGGGGATGAACTCCATCGAACCCGAACTGCTTGGCGATTACCCTGCTAGGGGAGGCAACCCATGCTTGTTTCTACTGGGGGTGATTTCACCGGACTCGATCCGCTTGGGGACCTTGCCGGGGGAGAACCATCAACACAAACTCTGCTGGGAAGACAGCTTCAGAATCACAACTCCGCTGGGGATACGGTAACCTTCAGGCTTGCTGAGGAGGCACTGATCTCGAATCTGCTAGGGAGATGACACTCTCAAACCCATTGGGGAAATACGGCCTATTGGGCACGGAACACCTGTCGAGTTGTCGAACAACGGCTCCATCGTCCACCCACAATGTCAGCTTTCCACTTTTGAGAACTCCCAGACCCACCTGGACTTTCTGATCCATCCCTCGAAGATCAAATTCCTGGGATTCATACAACCTTCCAGTCTTTATGCTTTGAAGAGTCTTCTTGATTAACCCTCCAGGATCGTCGTCGTAATCCTTCATCGTCCTTTCATTGTTCGTCTATCCCTTGCCCCTGGTTGGACTCTGTGGGGATCTTTTGTCAAAAGGCTTCATATCACTACTTGCCAGCGAATGAAGATATCTAACAGCACCTGCGCAAGAGATTGTTAGATAAAGGCGTGCCCCAGGCGTGCCAACACTTCAACATCTTGGTCACTCAAACTTCCGAATAAGATTTCCAGATTTCAATCTTATAAGCATGCATCGGAAGGGACCTCTATGTTTCAAAATGTAAATATTCTTATCAAAATAAACGGATGTTTTCGTAATCAAAGCGGTAATGAAAACAAAAACAAAACTATTTGACTGAATACGCATTTTATTGACTGAAAAAAGATAGCTCAAAACCGAGCAACACACAGGAAGCAATCCCTAGAAAGAGGTGATCGCGCACAAAAGGAAAAAACCTATCCTAATGGCAATGTGGAACCGTGATCTCATCGGGTTCCAACTCGGTTACACCCCATATGTCCTCAAGACTTTCCGCACTTTCGGCCTTCTGAACAAGACGCTTCCGATCGATCTCCGTCGGAGACTAGCCGAGTCATCTAAAGCTCAAACGATCATGCTAGACGCAGTTGTTCGTTTCAATCCCTCTTTTGCCTGGACCGCCCTTTCGGGTTTCAGTCCACCGGGATACCCATTTTTGCCCAAGTCGCCCTTGTGGGGTTTTCGACTTGCCGGGTGTACAGTTTTTTCCTTTTATTATCCCTAACTTTTGCCCGAACCTTTTCTCTTTTTTTCCTTGGTTCGCCGGGATGCCCTTTTTTGCCTGGACTTTTCTTTTTGTCCAGCGGGTTAATTTTTTTTTTTCACGAAGTATCTTCTAACTGCGTCCGTATTCACAGGGAATGGAAAATCTTCATCATTCGTGGTCATCGATCACAAGGCTCTGTCAGAGGAGACCTTTTCGACCCCAAATGGACATTCATAACTGTTTATCCACTTGCCCCACGATCGTCTTGAGGAGGAAGGATCCTTTTCACAACCACATCTCTCATGTGGTACGCACGAGGTCGCACTTCTCGGTTAACAACACGCTTCATTCACTGGGTACACCTGCCCCATGACAAGTAACTGTCAGCCTCTCTTCCTTAGTCAGGTTCAACGCGTTATACCGAGTCCTCATCCACTCACCCTTTTCTAACTTCTCATCCATCCGGACTCTCCACAATGAGGTCTAGCCTCCCGCAGGCAATATCACTTCCATCCCGTACTGAATGAGGAAGGTGTTGCCCCAGTAGATGCACGTATCGAAGTACGACACTCAGGATACCAACTTCGTACTCAGCCACCATCGTTGGTGCTTTCAACTGTTATCGGGGAAGCACTAGCTCATTCACTTTAAACTCTCCCCATCAGACATCAGAATTCGTTCGGATTCAGGGTCAGGCCCCTCCTCCGGGATCGGTCACTCTCAATCTTTCGATTTGAGTACCTCGAGATGTCCTCATCAGGGACTTCAAACTTCCTTGGTTGAGAATCATCGATGGGTTGTTGGGCGAGATAACCATACAATACCTTCTTCTCGATTGCTTTCTGGGAGGTATACTAAATATCGTATTCAGTTGACGCCATTTGCCCTCTCGCAACCCGTCCGGTCCATGCTGACTTCTCAAGCACATACTTGATCATATCCATTTTGGACATCCACCAGGTGGTATGAACCAGCATACTGTCTCAGTCGGCGAGCAGCCTATGCCAAAGTACATCAAGTTTTCTCGAACAATGAGTGTATTGTTTCACAGTCGATAAACTTTTTGCTTAGGTAAATTGCATGCTCTTTTCGACAAGACTCGTCATGCTGACACATACACACCTCGTAGACCCCTTGAGGGCTGTCAAGTACCAAATCAACATTTGTTTCTTCCAAGGAAGGTATCAGAATCAGAGGTTCCTGTCACTCATTTTCCTTTCCATGCCCCTTGGCAGTCACCATTCTACCTGACCATTTGATTTTTTTTTTTTTTTGGTTCAGGCGTTTCTTGCACTGTTCTTTTTTTTTTTTTTTTTTGCAGGATCGACCTCGATTCCTCTTATCCGCTCATAATAAGCCTCGGCAGCTTACCGGACAACACTCCATAAGTGCACTGATTCGGACTCAACAGTATGAGTTATCTCTACCTGTCAAACAACTTGATCCACCGGATGCCCCTCTTCTGCTTGGGACTTTGTCATCATGTCATCAACATGGCATTCGCTTTCACGATGAGTCATATCATGCAACAAAGTCACCGTAGCCCTTTGATCCGCGGCGCCGGTTTTCTTCTTCACTAGAGGATAGTCTTCCCTCGATGGTAGCTCGTGCCCCACAACATGGGTATTCCACCCTGGTGTACCTTGATGCAACCAGGTGAAGATATCAACCTGCTCTTTCGACAGGGCTACCATTCTGTTCTTGACTTGCCTCTGAAGCGGCCTCAACTTTCATTTCCCTTCTGACCTCGGCGGTACTTGGGATTACCATCTTGACTCGCTCCTCGTGTGGTTGAATCACCTTCTCCTCTTGTTTCAACAACCTAGCTAATTCCAGCAGATCACAATCTTCTTCGCCTTTTTCTTCGGCATGATAGATCGGATTGTCGAAGTCATACAGAGGTGTAACCAAATTGTTATCGATGAGATCAGGATGGTAATCACTTTTGTGGTTGGAACCAAATGACTCAAAAGGAAAGAGAATAAAAACATTGCCATTTTTATTTTTATTTTTTAAAACTGCAAAAAATGAAAAACAGGGAACACCGCTTTTGATCACAAAAACATCCATTTATTACTGATGCAAAATGTTGCAAAATGAAACACATGAGATGGCCCTTACAATGGACCATTACGTTTCGGGCAAAACGTATGGCTTTCATGCAAACAAAATTAAAACACAGAAATACTACACTTCCGGATGAGCGACAATGATGCTTTTGGAGGCCTTCCAATTGCCTGGTACGTACGACTTTATCCACAACTCGAGCTCATGGTCACAGTCGATCTCCTCACTCACTGAACAAACATGACCAGGATCCAGCATTCCTGCACTGACAAAGGTGTACGATGGACAACGTCCTCTGTTTGGTCTAGACGACTCTTGATCTGGACGATAACCGATCCCAAACATGTCTGCCTTTACCGGTGTTGAGTGGATCCATTAGTTTGGATTTGTTGCCCCTAGCAGGAAATTTGAACAGACGAGCTATGCGCACCGGTTGACACCTACAAAACAGCAAATGGGTTAGTATGACTCACACATGCAATGTCTATCCGTACCAGGAATATTTGTCCTTTGATTTTGGTTTCATAGAGACAGAGAATTTTTCATTAATAACAATCCGACATCTGGATGTCTCTCAACCAAAATCTCAATCAACAATGGACCCTGAGTACGGATCGACATGGGTTGAATGCAGATGAATGTAAAATGAGACCAATGCAAATGCATGAATGCAGGTTACTGTGACACCAATTCCTCTGAAGACCCATCACTTTTCTGAACCAGTCCCATCTGTGGGACCAAGTCACCATAAATCCGACTTGGGGAGTTCCGAAATAAACGGAACTGGAGATTACATCACTATCACCACATGAACATCCACTGAACGGATGACAATCGGATCCTCTGAACAAGTACTCTCAACTCAACCTGGGGATCCGAAATAAACGGAACCCGCTGATAAACCACGGACAGAACTCCGGCGTCCCAGAAATAAATGTCCATAATTCACAGTCACCATCAGTACCAAGAGTCACCAACCAGTCACCAACAAGTCAGCAACGGTACCTGTAATAATCAACCCCTCCCACTCACGGGTGTCATCTAGGCCAGGGTAAGGTCGAGAGAAACGCAGGATAAACAACCCTTTCAAGAATATCATCCTGTGCACACCAGATGTATGCACCGATAATACCCCATCAGAGTCTGAACTGCTCGTGATATCAATGTTCCGCTAAGTGGCGCATACCACCCGCTTCCCATGAATCACTTTATTCCTAGGTTTCCTAGATTGCACTCATAGCCTGGGTATTGGGGCTTTTACCTCGAGTAACTCCCACCCCCAATCAGAGAAAACACAGCATAACCAGCAGATGAATATGAATATGAATGAATGCAAACATCAACTCCTTACATAATTGAAAGATTTCACTGTGTTCTAGTTTGGCTGTATATAAAGCAAAAGAAAATTATATTTAGTTATTATCTATGATATAAAGAATACAATATAAACTTGGTATGTCGTGTAACCAAACTGGGAATCAACGTTTGAGCAATTTTTTCAATGTACTTAATAAATACCCGCGGGTGCGATAAAAGAATTTGTTTGTAGACTACATTTTTTGTTTAGTCACCATCTTCTCCTTTCAATTTTCCTTCCCTGATTAAAACTCTTGTTGTAGTCTGTGAAACACCCCTGGATAAAGCCACATATAATTGTCCATGACTAAAAACATGTCGTGGAAGATATATTCCAACATTTGGAATGGTTTGTCCTTGTGATTTATTTATTGTAATTGCAAAACTTAGTCGCACAGGAAACTGTTTCTACTAAGGACAAAAGGCAGTCCATCACTTGCAGATGTTTTTATTTTAATTCTGGGCAAAAAAGCATGTTTTCTTGCGTTGCTTCCTGTCAAGATTCCCACATCCAACATAAACCATGACATAATAACTGCGTACCATTACACAATCCATATCTAGGATCTAGATTTCGTAACAACATCAATGGTGCACCCTTTTTTATCTTTAGAATATATGGTGGCAAACTACCTTGTGCAATTGAGTTTAAGAATTCTTGCTGGTATAAATTATGATTATCTCCTTCAACCTCGTCAAACAATAACAAATTATGTTCTTCTCCTGGAAACTGATCGATAATCATATCATTCAATTTCTGGACATCATCGTTTGTTGGTGTCAAAATAGCTCTTTGTACCATATATGGGGCATCCCAACCATGCAATTATAAATTAGGAAAAATATGTTAGATAAGTACTTGTATGGAATTTTCACCTTCCCATGGGATTGCAATATGTAAAGGTAACCTCACCATGTCATCTGGTTTGGTAGGTTCAACATCATCACCAATGCAAATAAGAAATTCTACAAACTCTTGATCATGCAATGATCGCATATTTTGACACAAACGCAAAATCTTGGTATGATTCCATAAATGAGACTGAACAATACACGCTGAAATCATTTGTGCCTTAGTACCTTTTCTTACAACAGGAAGAACTTGACGAAAATCTCCCCCCATGATCAGAACTTTTCCACCAAATGGAGCACTGTTGCTACAAATGTCTTGTAATGATCGATCTAAGGCTTCTAAACAATTTTTGTTTGTCATTGGTGTTTCATCCTGTCGCATTACGCGAAAAACCGGCGGGAAACAAGAACAACAGAGCCGCCACCGTGCGTTATTTATCCCAAAAGAGGGAAAGGAAACGCTCAGAGTAAACCTGGAAAAAGCATGGTCTCGCGACCAAAGAGAATGGGATCGGGAGTCGGTTATGCGAAGGGAAGGTATTAGCACCTCTACGCATCCGTCGTACTCGACGGGATCCACGCACAATAGGAAGGGAAATGGTTGCTAAAACACTGCTCAAATAAACATCTATACAGGCTGAAAGAGACACAGGATTACAGACAAGACTGAACTCGGCAGGATATCGCATCCTGGGCCTACTTAGTCTATCAGGCATAGACATCAGAGTCTAAGTAGTTCGACCGGGGGAAACGACACATGCTCGCTAGGATGTCGCATCCTATGCATACGTATCTCCTTTGGACGAAGGAGAATCAGAGCATTCGTAGCTCGGCTAACACGCACACAAACAAATGCAGGCAAAGGCAAACGTGGAGCCTGAATGCCAATCACTGGGCTTACATCAGCATCCGAACCAAACACACGCACACTGGAACCCGAACGCCACTCGATGGACTTACATCAGCTTCCAAGCACACAACAAGAAGAAGGGTCTCGATTGCAACCAAGGCAAGAGAAAGGGAAGGTCTCAATCGCAACGAGGGCGAGAGAAAAGAATTAGTGTCAGTTGTTAGTCAAACTCGACAAGACATCGCATCTCGTGCCTACGTATCTCATCTGGACATGAGAATCAGAGTTGCCGTAGTTCGGCTAAACTATTCCTGTTGGTTAGTGTTTTTTAAGTGGACGACGTCACTACGCAATCTACAGGATGCTCGACCTTTGGAGACTTACTCGCCTGTAGTAGAAGGAGTGGACGTATCCTTACGAGGGGATAATGTTTGTTTGTGTTTTAGGAAAGCTCAAGCAAGAAAGGAAGTCCTATACAAAGGAACCGTGCTACCTTAATTGACATGCAAACGAGACTACGCGGAGTCTAGCAAACCTAGGGGATACAATCACACCACACAAACATATACAGCATGAAATAAACACACCAACAAGGGGCTCAAACATCAGGGCTAGGCTTTAGTCGAGGGGTCATATCAACCTCAACAAACAAGCCTCTGTATCGGGGTAAGGTTAGCTCTTAACCTTGCCATTGAGGGGCTAAGGTGAAGCTGACGAAAGGTGAGTGAAGATGAGACTTCACAGCTCTTATCCCTGGTCAGGGAGAGCTTCAGACAAAGGAGCGTGGGTTCAGAAAGATGGAACCCTTCTACGCTTAAGACTCTGACTCGATTGTACACTGTACAAGATCTTGGGCTTGTGTCCCAATGCATCAACACAGTAGTGTGAGCAGAGGGACGACTCAACAGAATAGCGGGGGATAGATTGCATATCCCTTTGATCCGCCAATTGCCTCATAGAGGTCTTTACCTGCTTGGGCACAAATGTAAACAACCACAAACATCGCCTCTTAAGGAGGACTTCAGACAGTTGCCTGGCCAAGTAACAGGCCAGGTCTTCCAGACTACATGGAGAGTAGAAGTCCTACCTCAATTGGTTAAAAAACCAAGCAGCAGCAAGCAAGTTCTTAAAGAACTGTAAGCGACTAAATGTACCTGAAATCAATCAAGTATCATCAGTACTCAGACAAACCAACAATAAACAGCAAAAGTCAATCTATACAGACAACACAAGTTAATGCACATAAGTGCAAGCTATAATCCCAAGCTCAAGCCTTAATCCCTACAAAACAAATACATGTTAGTGGACAACATCAACCAAACTCAATTCAAATTGCCTTGAAGCAATCTCCTTAAGCATTGTGCATTTCATCCTGAAAATCCAAACCAAATGTGAGAAACTAGACCACTAGGCCAAGCCTAGGGTCCAAAGGGGATAAAAAATCTAAACAGCAAGCAAAACCAATCCAAAATCACATTCAAACAAATAGAAATCAAATGCAATTGGTCTCATGCTCATATCATTCACCAATATCAATTCATGCACAATATACCACAAACTAGGTCAAATACAACACCAAAAGTCCAAACAGAATGACTTCAATCAAAGGCACACCAAAACAATTCCAAAAATCCTCAAATAATTCACACCTAAACAGGACACAATCAACAAGTAGCATGTCAATTTTCAGCTCAATTGGACAAAAGAAAGTAGGTCAATGAAAATCAAAAAGTCCAGACACAATTATGTAAGCCAATTCAAAACATCAACATAAGCATCAACTTCCATAATTCATAAAACAGTGAAAACAATTAAGAAATGGATGGGACCAAAGCCAAACTACACCTAAACATGTTAGGAACCACTCCACCAAATTTCATTATCATAGGATTAGGGATGAGGATTTAGCAACATATGTAAAATTGTCACACAAACAAAGCCCTAAAATTGCTAAACAGCAATCAAAAATCCTAATCAAATAGAAAATGGATCAATTAAATCCACAAAAATTCATGTTGAAAGTTAACATATACATTGTATCTCATGCAAAAAATCAGAGCCATAGGCCTAGTGGAAGCATGGTAAATTAATTTATGAACTCAGCATGGCATAGTGTGATACATATTGTCACACTCAAATTGAATAAATCATATCTACAAATCCAGAGGTCCAAAAATCACAAATGATATACCAAAATCTCCAGAAATGTGTCAAGAATCACCATATGAAATTTCATTAATTTTGGATAATGTATGAGTATTTGGTGATTAAAATGGCAAAACATACAATTATGTCACACATGTCAAATATCAATATACCATTCCAAAATTTTACCAGGCACAACTTACACTACTATGCCTAAAAAAAAGTAGATAAAATTTGGAAACTAACAAAAAAAATCCCACCTAATTTGGACTAATATTGAATTTTTTATGAATTTTTTAAGTTTTGTTAATTTATTGAATATTTATTTAATGGTATACGAATTAATTAATGATTAATTGAATTAATGTTGATATGGATCAAATAACAGCAAGAGCAGTAACGTGATATTCCACGCCAGGCTTTGAAATGGTACTGTGTTCATTTATTACATGGAGGCCTCTCATTGGTCAAATCAGGTGGGAAACAAGTTTTTGAAAGTGCCATGACAGTGAAACAGATCTACCGTGGGATTTTCCAGAAAGCTTCATGTTCATCGCGGTTCTTCAAGCTCAATCACTTCCAGCTTCCGTCACGGCGATTTCTTCACCAAATCAAACAAACCGCATACCGTTCTCTCCGTCTCTCAGCGTAGGTTACGATTACGGCAACGCTCTTGTCCAAAGATTAACGCACGCAAAGAACCGATCGAAAGAAGTTTCGCACGCAAATATTCGGATCAACATATCTAGCTCAAAACTTAACGGAATCGCGCGATTCAAACATCAAATTAATCTACATGCTAAGATCTACAAGATCCATATAGAAATTGCAAGAATCGAAGATGTTGAAATCTCACCTCTTGATGAACCAGCTGTGAAATCCGCGTGAATTTGACTCCAAATGATGAAAACAGATGAAGTATGTTGCTTAGGAAGGTGTATGGTGATGATCTTTCAGCTCAAGAACGCACGAATCAATCGATCTTGCCAACCACCATTGAAGAAGAAGCTTTGCACAATTGGAGTTTTGGGTGGTTTTTGCTTCAATTTGCTACAAACAGAACTCTAAGATCACCTGCAAGTGAAGATTCAACCAAGAATTCGCAGAAACAATAGTGGATTATCGAAGAATTGATGAAAAAGTGTATGTGGAAATTGGAGAAAAAGTGAGAGAATTTTAGAGTTTTTTGGATGAATCTGAAAAAATGATTAGTGGTTAAGCAATACAGTTATAATTAACTATTTATACCAAGGCTTAATCACAAAATTAATTAAGATTAGCAAAATGTACATGATTAGTGTTAATGTGCAATTTTCAAGTGTGGCCAAAATGCCCTTGGTTAATGCAGCTGATTTCTCTGTCCAAACTTGGTTCAAACAAGTCACAAATGATATTTAGAAATTGTTGCAAAAAGTCCCATGCCAAAATTCCAATTATTTCTCAAATTGGACCATTTTGCCCTTGGATTTTAATTAGTGCACTTGAAAAATGGCCTTTTTGTGTGAATGCTTTTGGCAAAATGTGATGATGGATTATGAAAATACACATTAAATGTGATTTGCTCAAAGAAAAACCATCCAATTTGGCCACTCCATGTGAGAGTTATGGCACTTTGATTTCGGGTATTTTCTGAAAATGATTGGACCATATCTTGCTAACCACACATGGGAATTTCAAGTTCTTGGACTTTCTGGAATGGTGAGATCAAGATCTTCAACTTTCATGTTGGACAAAATTCCATTTGAAGCTTGTATGATGAAGTAATTTTGAGGAGAAAAAGTTTCCATTTTGGGCAGCTGAAATTACAGGTCACCTGCTATTTTTGGAAACTCTTGATCTGACCTCCAAATCTTCAACCTTGGTCTTTGATATGTCAAATGAGACTTACATGGACATGAATGAGGCCTTTCAAACTATCCCACACCTTCCAATCCATAAAATCAGGCATAGTTGACCACAGTTGACTTTCTATGGTTCCAGCTGAAATCCAGCTTGACTGATGAGCTTTGAGCATCCAATATTTGTCCAAATCACTTCACAATGATCCTTAGACCATATGAACTTGATAAATCAATCCCAGGGCTTTGTCCCAATGAAAATAGCACATGCCTGCTGGTTTGACTGATTATCCTGACCAGTTTGACCCAATTGGTCAGCTGAGCTTGCACTTGGGCAAATGGACAATGCAATGTTATGCAGTGGACCATGTTATGTTAATGACCTAATATGGAATGAATGTACAAAAGGTAGGGTGCAAATTTGAGGTGCTACACATCCCAAATTATTGCGGCATCAACTCTAACGAGATTTTCAAGATCTTTTTGTTTTTGAATACCACAAATGGAACTCGGTTGAATATCAATAAGTATCTTAAATCGAGAGTGTGCAGTCCTACCACCGGGTAACAATTTTGCAGCTATACCAGATGATTCAGTTGCTAAGATAATTTCTCCTCTACTTATTAAACTTGCCATTAATGTTCTATAAAGGAATATTTTACCTATTCCTCCTGGACCATCAACAAAAAACACCCCACTGTGTTTTTGAACAATTACATTCATAATGGTGTTGAATGCAATCATTTGATCATTATTTAACTTAGCAACAAATTCAATATCTTCATTAGGGATATCGACTGCTAACTCCTCTTGTATGATACTTGGAACTGCACCTCTGTCTATTGTATTAGGGGGTAAAGATGGGAGATCATAATCTTCAATCTTTTTACCGTGCAGGTTTAAGAGTTCATTCAAGTCCTTAACAACATATTAGTTAAGTATGATTCCATAACATTGTTAGTTGTTTGATAATCCTCTACCATATGTGTAAAAAACTCATCCCAAAGGCCTCTAACATCAGTAGGTTCACAAAATATTAAAATTGTCACAGATAACCTCCATAAAGCATATGGCATTCAGAGACTCGTAGCCTCAACCAAACAATCACGAATACTATAATCAGTCTATAGAAATCCCCTATCATCGACTGATTTTTTGAATGTACTGAAAGTCATGCCATTATTTGTAAGAAGATATTCCCAACTGGTTGGACTTGTGACATGAGATAACAATAGTCGCAAGTAAAACTTATCTCCCTCTGAAGGTGATACCGTATAGATTCTCCCAATAACTTTTCTTGTTGACCGTCTATGATGCCACTCCATATCCCGCTTGTTCCAATAATAATGCTCTAGAATCTCTCTATTCAAATACTTTCTTGCTTGTGGATCTTGTAGATCCAATGCAAAGAATTGTGTGAGCATTGTTTTGGAGTTGCGTTCATTATTTAACACATCTGCAATTTGCTGATGATCATAAAAGCGCACTTGATGGCGATTCGGCAAGTGGATCTGCAATTTTTCAACCGAAGGATATAATCGGTAAAGAGTGAATCGAAATATTTTCCATAATGCCTCGGGAGCACAAATCCATCTTGCATCAACATATTGTTGAACTTTATCCATGTATGATTCTTTATGAACCTCCATAGTCACACGATTAGAGCCCTACACATATTTGTATAGATACTTGATACTTTTAATGCTACTGCAAATCTCTACATTGATGTGACAGTCATACTTTAACAGTAACCAAGGGTTATAAGGAACCACCCATCTATTATCGACAGACATATCTCTACCTAACGATATAGACTCATAAAACCTTCTCCTATACTCGGGATATGAGTCAATGTATTGACGTGTTTCATCCAAGAATTGTTTGGGATACTTTTTTTTACAATGTTCGTCTTTCATACATGGAGACTTTTGGTTGATTATGCCGCAAGGTCCGTGGATCATATGTCTTATAACAACTTCATGCAACTGTGGTTCACATTCTAATTTAGGTATTTCTGCTCTTACCATACTATCATAATCTTTTGGGTCATGCAACTTGTCGTTACTTTCTAAGACCAACAACATATGCACATGCGGAAGTCCTCGCTTTTGAAATTCAGTGACATACATGTAGCTTTTAACTTTACCCAAGACTCCTTTATTAATAACATCATCCTTCAATTTCTCGAATTTCGAACGAAATATTCTTGTTAGCAAATCTGGACGATCTTGTGGTGTTTGAAAAGGCAAAATTTATGATGTTATCTCACTCCAAGAAGGATTGCGTGTCATTGTTAGAAAAGTATATGGTTTACTGCCATTAAGAACAATAGTCATGTCATCTTCATAACGTTGTGTCATGTCTCGACGACCGCCAATAAATGATGATGGCAATATTGTTCTTTTTCCAATGTTCTCTACGATGATTCATGAAATGCATTAGCATTAGAATACATGAATGATTAGCATTAGAAGTACAACTAATTATTAATCTAAAACTGTATATTTATGCTATATGAATTTGTACCTGCATTAGTTTCACCAACATGCAAAGCATCATGTAAACCTTGGTACAATTCGGAATGTATATCACTTTAGTGCTCTTTAATCCACCTTAATCTCCCTGATTCAATTTTGACATAACTGTCTACAACATATTGTTGCAACAGTCGAACCGCATTTAACAATATTGATTGATCATTTGGGCGAATCTACAGTTGATTGAAAAAAATGTCGGTGCTAAATGTAAAGTTTTTTAAACAATGCTTAGCTAAGTAGACTATCTACTAAAATTAATCCAAATTTACCTCAAGCATGTAACTGTAATATGCTCGACATGACACTCTTCGTCCATTGCAATTCGTTGTATTGCTGTCTCAACCATGCGTCCCAAATGGAAACAATACATGGTATTGCAAAGGATCATAATATCCCTTTGTCTCTTGAACTTTCTTGAGATTTCCATCACAATGAATGACATTAATATCCCTTCCATAATCCATAGAATCTGCATCACATCCAATAATAATTTCTGCAACTTGTTCAACAGTTGGAAGATTGTATTGATGGTGACTACTTGGACGCTCCTTAAGTATGAGGCTACATTCACTGATATTTGGAAGTATTGACAGTTGCTTGAACCTAATTACAAAAGGATTAAACTGATGGAGCATTTTCTGTAAGTTATGAACTACATTTTGGTGCAGCTGTGGATTTTCCTGCATTCTATTATGTAGCTCATTATCGGTGTCATAGATGTATAGTTGTAAGAAACGCGGCCTGACACCCTCATTTGGATATAAACCTCCTATGTTATGGTAAAAAGCACCTTGAGAACGAAATGTGTATATACCACGACCAGATGCAAGAATATTCTCATCAACGTGAACAACAATTGAAGTGAATGAAAGCACATGGTTATAACTTCGAATATGTTGCCTGAAATGTTTTCCTTCAGCTGAACCATCCAAAAATAATTGTTGCAATTCTATAGGAGCATCAACTCGCGAGAATGACACATTTCCACCATTATAACACGTGTCATGTGATTCATGATGAAACAATCTTGCATTACAGCATATGCAGGTAATTAGATGAGGCAACCAGGATTTTGCCATCATCATATTATTTTTGAAATTTCGGCAATATTGTGCTTTGCTCGAAAAGCATGTCCTGATTCTACAGGCAGAAGTTTGATATTGATTACTAAATATTATCTAAAATCTAAAATACAAATAAAAAATGTAAGCAAGATGCCTCAATTATTATATTTTACTATTGCATGATTTTAAATTTTATATTACATGAGTAAATGCTACATTTATTTGAAGCAAAACTTTTATGAACATACCTTGAGGACGACGTGATAATGCACCATTTTCTGTGGCGTCCATGTTAACATATGATATTACTGCATCCTCCAAAGCTTCATCAACATCCATATCATCTGATACAAAAATAATAATTAATATATATACATTTGTAAAAATTAATACTCGCATACTTAGAACTATATCACTTATACCTGTATCGGATTGACTCGTGTTGTTTCGTTGATTAGGTGATGTGCAATTACGATCTGTGGGTTTAAATATATAAAATGAGATATGACGAAAGCAAACAAAATTATGAAATATAATATATAATGTATATATTGATCATCACCAACCAAGTGCAACATCATTAACATGTGTAATTCTACTTGAGCTGACTTCACTGTCACGAGTTCCTTGAAAGTGTGATATTGGAAAAGTCATATTTGTAAAATTTTGAAATGGAACTCTCGACTGACTGTTCATAGGGCGAGAAGTTTGAACTTGTTTCTCTTGCTCTTTTTGCCGCCTATAATTTTCATGTCGTCTCGATGAATTGTTTTCTCTCTACTCGTTGCTCATATTTTGTCTCCTCTTCCTTTCATTTTTGGTCCTTCTTGACATCTGTTGTTGACTTGATATTTGACAGGTATTATTTTCCATTTTATTAATGTAATTGTCAACTGGAAACTATACCAAATTCTCTGCAAAAACAATTAATCGAAAACCGATATATCATCAGAATATGATTTGACATAAATTTTCTTCTCTCTAACACTTTCTATTCCCTCACATTAATTTTTTTTTTATCTCTTTTGGTTACTTTTCCAGAAACTTTAAATTATTTCAGTAACTTCAATAGCCATGCATCTTTTTCATGTTTCTGCATTAAACTTTGAGGGTTTTTATAAGAACACCACACAATTTCAAGTATACTATAAATTTAAATATGTTGTTGATTTCCGCAAATAACCTATTTTGTGTTTTTTAGTCCTAATATGTTGCATGACATACATAAATGTTGATAAATTGATGTTAACGTTAACACTACAACAGATGGAGTCATAATATAAAAATTTAATTATTAAAAGTGAAATAATTATAAATAGGTATAGACGATATTTTTTAGTGAGATTTCATTCCTGTTTTTTTCCACATAATATTGAATTTGCGCATTCAAAATAATTTTAATAATTAAATTACGCATTTAATAATTAAATTATTTCCACTTAATCTAATACAGTTAAAATTCATTAAATATATCACTTATGTAATAATTATATAATATATTATTGTATTACACTTTATTTAAAATACGTTAAAATAAGTGTTGCGAATAAGATGAGTTTATTATTCAAGTTATGAAAATATATTAAAATAAGCATTATACTTTGTACTTAATAAACTTTATTATTTTAACATGTAACTTCTTGGTCAGAGAAACAAAATAAACTTCACTATTCCCTCACTATTATAAAGTTTTAAATGGTTTTATCAATTCATTTTTTATTTATTATGGTAATAAATAGTTATGAATGTATTATAAAGTCTTATTTTATGGAAATACCACTTATATATAAAAACTAACTTATTAATATATTATAAGAAAAAAAAACAGATTTTAAACAATAAAAAATATAAATATATTAACTACAAAGATAAAAAATTATAAAGTAAAAAAAATGAAAGAAAACTGAAAGGGAAGTTATCATAAAAGTGGTTAAGAAAACATTTAGAAATGATAAATTTAAAAATGTTTGAATTGTAAAAATCTATCATCAAGTATCTCATCCAAAATAGTATTAAAATAAACTATATTGGAAGTAAAAAAACTGTATATTAGAAAGTTACAGTAGAAAATCAAAAGTAAGATAGAAATATAATAGAAGTAAGATAGAAATATAATAAAATAAAAAAAATTCAACAAAAATAATATGTTGATTAAGAAAGAGATAAAAAAATTTAAAAAAAAATAGAAGAGAATTTTTAACTTATGTCATCATTCAACCGTTAATGGAAGTTATAGATATTATATTTTTTGTTTGTAAGAGATGAAAGTTAGTTTATCAATTGGTAACCAACAAAAGATATCAACCACTCAAGTTATTTATAAAAAAAATAAAGGATAATTTTGAAACAAAAATAGATCACTCCAAAAACTTATATCCCCTTTATATATAGCTAAAGATATATTATAATTATTATAATGGGTAAAAGGATTATAAGTTACTCTAACCTGTGTTATTCTTTTTTATTTTCAAAAGATTTTTTTTTAAATTTTTTGTAATATTACAACACTTGTTAATAATATATATATTTTTAAAAGAGATATAAGATTGATTTAGTAACTATGTGTAGTGAAAGATTTCAGAAATAAAATGATAACAATTAACACACTTATATTGATGGATTACTTTTATTTTTTTATAAATACTTTTATAAGATGTTTTTTTATTGAAAGGAACTAATCACGTTTATCTGCCATAAAACAAAAATGCAATGAGACGCCTTTCCAAAGTCAACATCAACTTTTTTTAATATTATTATTATTTGTACAAAATTTTCCTATTATTTTATACTTTTGCATCCATATCGTGTGCCTCGTGTACAAAAATAATGAAAAATAAAATGAGAGACATATAATTCAACTATAATAGTTTTATCATATTTAATATATTTCTATCTTGTTTTAAAATAAATATAAATGATTAAAAAAATCCATTTGTATTAAAATACTGAATACATCAACTATTTTTGAGTCAAGTTTGTTTATATTTGAATAGAATATATTGTAAAAATGGATGCCGTAATAACAAAGCATAATCAGTTTCTTGTTCGACAATACATTTACAAGGATAGAAAAGAGGAAAGTAAGAAGAATACAATGAAATTGATTATAAACGATTATTCTTTACTTTCTCTTGAGAACAAGATTATAAGTGTTAGAGAGTAGCAAATAACATTTCTCGTCTTAATTAGGATTTACATTATACAATGATAAGAAACTAGTATACTATTTATAAGAAAACTAACACATTAAACTAATGGACTTTTACACACAAGCTCATTACACAAGCTAACTTAGAGAAAACGCTAACTTAAACAATTTGACCTACCAAACAGACTCAATTCGACATGCTAACAATCATAACATATTTCAACTACAGGATGTGAACAGACTTCGACGACATGTTAAGGTCCTGTCAAATTGTCGAATAAAAAAATTACCCTTCGATCATACTAGAGTTCAATCCAATATCTCACAAATCTCCATCTTAGAACAAACTCTATAACATCAAGGGAACAAACTAGTTTTCTTCATACAACTTTATCAACTGCATACAATGGAGAAACTTGCAATTTGGTAATGTCTTGGTGATCATATCAGCGACATTGTGATTTGTCGAAACTTTCAGCACTTGAACTTCTCCATGCTCGATTACCTCTTTGACAAAATGCAGTCTCACATCGATGTGTTTGGTTCGTTCATAATAGGTTAAATTCTTTGGCAGATGTATAACACTTTGATTATCATATTTAACAATGGTAACTCGACCTTGAAATTTCAGCTCCTTATCAAAACCTTCAGGCCACAATGCTTCTTTCACAGCTTCAGTGAGGGCAATATATTTCGCTTCAATGGTTGATAAATCAACAACCTTTTGAAGTGTTTCTTTCCAACTAATTGATGTGCCAAACATAGTGAGCACGTATCCCGAAATAGATTTTCTAGAATCCATACAACTTGCATAATCAGAGTCGACATACCCTTCGATTTCTGCTTTACTATTTTCACCGCATGCTCCACCATAAATCAGGACTCTGTTCAGAGACTCATTTATGTACCTTAGAGTCCACTTCAATGCTTGCTAATGAGCCTTTCCAGGATTCGCAATGTACCTACTTATAAGATTTATTGCATATGTTATGTCGGATCTAGTACAAACTATAACATACATAAAAGAACCTACTAAGTTAGCATATGTGATGCTATTCATATAAGCTCTTTCGACCTCAATACTTGGACATTGAAGAGTTAAGGCACCAATATAAACATTTTTAAAGTTAAAGAATTAAAATAAATCTCGAAATTAAAATTCAAGACTAAATTTTTTTTATTAATCCCTTAACTCTTCAAAAAGTATCCGATTAATCTTTTTGGAGTAATTAGCAACGTAAAAATTTAAAAAATCGATCGTTAGTTTGACAAAAAAGATTAACATGATATATTTTCACAATTTTTTGTTGTGAAAATAAAAATACAACTTTTTATAAAATTTTGTAAAAAAAATTAAAAATATGGATTTTTGTAAAATAAATTTTTATTTCGGAAGAAATATAAATTTCTTTCCTTTTGAAAATATATATTTTTGAAATCCTGAACAAAATTTTAAGAAATAAAAACATATTCTAAAAAGTTCAAAATTATAAAATCATTCATAAATTAAAATTGATTATAAACCAATTCATAAATACAACTCGATTATAATTTAATTTATAAATAGAAATAGAAATCAATTCTAAATCAATTTTAAATTAAACTAAAATTACTAACAACTAATTGTTTTTTATTGAAATGATAATTGAAAACTGAATCATAAAATAGATAAAAAAAAGGCAAGTTACAAAAGAGGGAGATCCGACCAAAATCCTCTTAGAGGTTAATAAATATGTAATTAAGAAGATTTGATTTATTTTTAACTACTTCCGGGATAATAATCATAGGCGGTTTAACCCAAAAAATTGGCAAAAGAGAATTCATAGCTAAAGAAGCTAGTAAATCCTCACACATGTTTCCTTCTTTGAAAATATGAGAAATATGGAATATGAAATTCCTAATTTTGGTTAAATAATTGAGAAGATGCCAAGGAACCAGAGAGGGATCCTTAACAACCAATAAAACAAAAGAGGAATCAATTTTCAGTCAAACACTATTCTAACCAAAGTTAGAAGCAAAATCAATTGCTCTAATAACTCTAAAAAACTCTGCAATAATCGAGGAAGAGCGAACAATCTTCTCACCAAAACCAAAAATAAAGTCACCCAAATGATTTTTGAACAGACCACCGCAAGAGGCTCAATCAGAGGAGAAGGAGCCGACACTTCAACTAACCACTAGCGGGGGCATCCACAAAACCTCAATAATCCTAGGCGGATGCAAATTAACATCGAAGACCTTGATAATGGAGAACTCATGAATGAAAGAGTTATCCACTTTAGAAGTAATATTTCCTATGAAAGCAACCTCAATGAGGATTTAGTTGAGGATCTTCTTCCAGTGCCTGAAGTCATTGTTGAATCTGACTTGATTTCGAGCCAACGAAATGTTGTTGATGATGAGACGATCGAGGCCTGAATGATAACTCTGCATTGAGGACTCTAATTCCTGTCACAAATATCCAAGATGCCAAGAATGTTAGACACAAAACTTAATCATATTGAAAAACCAGTGCCAAATATGTAAAATAAAAGGACAATGAAAGAAAAGATGATCCACTTATTCCTGATTATTATTGCAGAGATGCACATCGAAGGATATAAACAATCTCTCTTCATGAGATTATCATCAGTAGACAACCGATTGTGTCACAGTCTCCAAACAATGAATGCCTTAGAAGAAGAAATATCAAATTCTAAATATGATTGAACCAATATATATATATATATATATATATATATATATATATATATATATATATATATATATATATATATATATATATATATATATATATATATATATACAGAATTTGATATTCCTTCTTCTAAGGCGTTCATTGTTTGGAGACTGTGACACAATCGGTTGTCTACTGATGATAATCTCATGAAGAGAGATTGTTTATATCCTTCGATGTGCAGCTCTGCAACAATAATCGGGAATAAGTGGATCATCTTTTCTTTCATTGTCCTTTTATTTTACATACTTGGCACTGATTTTTTAATATGATTAAGCTTTGTGTCTAACATTCTTGGCATCTTGGATATTTGTGACAGGAATTGGAGTCCTCAATGCAGAGTTAGCATTCAGGCCTCCATAGTGCTCATCATCGGCAATATTTCGTTGGCTCAGAATCAAGTCAGATTCAACAATGACTTTAGGCACTGGAAGAAGACCCTCAACTAAATCCTCACTGAGGTTTCTTTCATAGAAAATATTACTTCTAAAGTGGAGAACTCCTTCATTCACGAGTTCTCCATTATCAAGGTCTTCGATGTTAATTTGCATCCGCCTAGAATTATTGAGGTTTTGTGGATGCCCCCGCTAGTGGTTAGTTGAAGTGTCGGCTCCTTCTACTCTGATTGAACCTCTTGCGGTGGTCTGTTCAAAAATCATTTGGGTGACTTTATTTTTGGTTTTGGTGAGAAGATTGTCTGTTCTTCCTTGATTATTGCAAAGTTTTTTAGAGTTATTAGGGCAATTGATTTTGCTTCTAACTTTGGTTAGAATAGTGTTTGGCTAGAAATTGATTCCTCTTTTGTTTTATTGGTTGTTAAGGATCCCTCTCTGGTTCCTTGGCATCTTCTCACTTGTTTAACCAAAATTAGGAATTTTAGATTCCATATTTCTCATATTTTCAAAGAAGGAAACATGTGTGCGGATTTACTAGTTTCTCTAGCTATAAATTCTCTTTTACCAATTTCTTGGGTTGAACCGCTTATGACTATTATTCCGGAAGTAGTTAGAAATAAATTAAATCTTCTTAATTACATATTTATTAACCTCTGAGAGGATTTTGGTCGGGTCTCCCTCTTTTTTGTAACTTGCCTTTTTCCTTTATCTATTTTATGATTCAATTTTCAATTATCATTTCAATAAAAAACAATTAGTTGTTAGTAATTTTAGTTTAATTTAAAATTGATTTATAATTGATTTCTATTTATATTTATAAATTAAATTATAATCGAGTTGTATTTATGAATTGGTTTATAATCAATTTTAATTTATGAATGATTTTATAATTTTGAACTTTTTAGAATATGTTTTTATTTCTTAAAATTTTGTTCAGGATTTCAAAAATATATATTTTCAAAAGGAAAGAAATTTATATTTCTTCCGAAATAAAAATTTATTTTACAAAAATTCATATTTTTAATTTTTTTACAAAATTTTATAAAAAGTTGTATTTTTATTTTCACAACAAAAAATTGGCTATTTTTATTTTCCAAGTTAAATTCATGATTTAAAGAAATTCTATTTTTGTAAGAAAAATGTATTTTATAAATTAACTTCCAAAAAGAAAAAGATTTAAATTTTTTATTAATAATTTTTAAAACAATTACTTAAACATTTTAAACTAGTTTTTAATTTAAGTTTAATTAACCGACAATATGTGTTTCAATTCATTAAGGTTTAATATCTTTCTTAGGTTTGAATTTTAACTTCGAGATTTATTTTAATTCTTTAACTTAAAAAATATTCATATTGGTGTTTTAACTCTTTAAAATATATCATGTTAATCTTTTTTGTCAAATAGCGATAAATTTAACGATCGATTTTTTAAATTTTTATGTTGTTAATTACTCCAAAAAGATTAATCGGATACTTTTTGAAGAGTTAATGGATTAATAAAAAAAATAGTCTTGAATTTTAATTTCGAGATTTATTTTAATTCCTTAACTTAAAAAATGTTCATATTGGTGCCTTAACTCTTCAAAATATACCATGTTAATCTTTTTTGTCAAACTAACAACAAATTTAGCGATCAATTTTTAAAATTTTTACGTCGCTAATTACACAAAAATGATTAATCTGATACTTTTTCAAGAGTTAATGGATTAATATAACTTTTTTTAGTCTTGAATTTTAACTTCGAGATTTATTTTAATTCCTTAACTTAAAAAATGTTCATATTGGTGTCTTAACTCTTCAGTGTCCAAGTACTGAGGTCGAAAGAGCTTATATGAATAGCATCCCATATGCTAATTTAATAGGTTCTTTGATGTATGTTATGGTCTGTACTAAATCCGACATAACATATGCAATAAGTCTTATAAGTAGGTACATTACGAATCCTGGAAAGGCTCATTGGCAAGCATTGGAGTGGATTCTAAGGTACATAAGTGAGTCTCTGAACAGAGTCTTGATTTATGGTGGAGCATGCGGTGAAAATAGTAAAGCAGAAATCGAAGGGTATGTCGACTCTGATTATGCAAGTTGTATGGATTCTAGAAAATCTATTTATGGATGCGTGTTCACTATGTTTGGCACATCAATCAGTTGGAAAGCAACACTTCAAAAGGTTGTTGTTTTATCAACCATTGAAGCGAAATGTATTGCCCTCACTGAAGTTGTGAAAGAAGCATTGTGGCTTGAAGGTTTTGCTAAGGATTTGAAATTTCAAGGTCGAGTTATCATTGTTAAATGTGATAATCAAAGTGTTATACATTTGTCAAAGAATTTAACATATTATGAGCGAACCAAACACATCGATGTGAGGCTGCATTTTGTCAAAGGGGTAATCGAGCATGGAGAAGTCCAAGTGCTGAAAGTTTCGACAGATCACAATGTCGCTGATATGATCACCAAGACATTACCAAATTGCAAGTTTTTCCATTGAATGCAGTTGATAAAGTTGTATGAAGAAAGCTAGTTTGTTCTCTTGATGTTATAGAGTTTGTTCTAAGATGGAGATTTGTGAGATATTGGATTGAACTCTAGTATGATCGAAGGGTAATTTTTTTATTCGACAATTCGATAGGACCTTAACATGTCGTCGAAATTTGTTCACATCCTGTAGTTGAAATATGTTAGGATTGTTAGCATGTCGAATTGAGTCTGTTTGGTAGGTCAATTGTTTAAGTTAGTTTTTTCTCTAAGTTAGCTTGTGTAATGAGTTTGTGTGTAAAAGTCCATTAGTTTAATGTGTTAGTTTTTTTATAAATAGCATACTAGTTTCTTATCATTTATAATGTAAATCCTAATTAGGGCGAGAGAAGTTATTTGCTACTCTCTAACACTTATAATCTTGTTCCCAAGAGAAAGTAAAGAATAGTCGTTTATAATAAATTTCATTGTATTCTTCTTACTTTCCTATTTTCTATCCTTGTAAATTTATTGCCGAACAAGAAACTGATTATACTTTGTTATTACGACATCATTTTTTACAATATATCCTATTCAAATATAAACAAACTTGATTAAAAAATAATTGATATATTCAGTATTTTAATACAAATGGATTTTTTTTAATCATTTATATTTATTTTAAAACAAGATAGAAATATATTAAATATGATAAAACTATTATAGTTGAATTATACGTCTCTCATTTTATTTTTCATTATTTTTGTACACGAGGCACACGATATCGATGCAAAAGTATAAAATAATAGGAAGATTTTGTACAAATAATAATAATATTAAAAAAAGTTGATGTTGACTTTGGAAAGGCGTCTCATTGCATTTTTTGTTTTATGGCAGATAAACGTGATTAGTTCCTTTCAATAAAAAAAACATTTTATAAAGTATTTATAAAAAAATAAAAGTAATCCATCAATATAAGTGTGTTAATTGTTATCATTTTATTTCTGAAATCTTTCACTACACATAGTTACCAAATCAATCTTATATCTCTTTTAAAAATATATATATTATTAACAAGTGTTGTAATATTACAAATTTTATAAAAAAAATATTTTGAAAATAAAAAAGAATAACACGTTAAAGTAACTTATAATCCTTTTACCCATTATAATAATTATAATATATATTAATAATTGTTATATATAAAATGTTAGCAAAATTTTATGTCTTGGGTCTTGATATCATGATTTTCACAGTGTTTTAGATTCTATAAATAAAACCGTAAAAGCGTACCCGGATCCATGACGTCGATTCTTGTCTGATATATTGATCCTTGTTTGCAATTGTTTTCTCCTCTCTTCCTTCTTCCTTATTTGTATCTTTGATGATGAAGATACTTTTGTGTATTTGTGAGAAAATGAGAAGGAATGAGAAAAATTTGTGTTGGTTGTCTAAATGTGTCCTTTTATAGACACTTTATTCCAACAGTCATTTTCCATCCCAAGAGTCATGTCCCAACAGTCATGAAGAGAGAGAAGAGGGATTTGTATTTTGAATTTCAAAATAAAACCCCATTGACTTAATTATCCATCTACCAAAATAATCATTACATTTATGTGTCTTTTATTTAAGTCAAATATTATTTACATGAGTCACACCTAATTAATAATAAATTAATCCAACAGTCTCCCACTTGACTCATGTGACATCTTGATGTTTCAATCTTATACCATAATTGTGCACCATTCATTGAAAGCACCAAGTTATTATCTTTAATGAATTGAAATGATCGGATCATGGCGGTCACAAATTATTCATCAACTTGATTCCTTCCATGTATCACGAATCAATTCAATTCAAATAACTTTAGGGGATACAATAATGTGTCTCTCATGTCTTTTCAAAGACACCTAGTCATCACATATTACAATAACATGTATAATATAATATGGATGTCAAAACTCAACAGAAACATAACTTTAATTGAATTCACAATTGTCATACCATACGAACATTAAACTATACTTGTATATATACCAAAAATAATACAATGTTAACAAGGACTTTTACATAATGCCCATCCTTTCTACATGACCAATAAATGTTTTGGACGGTAAACCTTTAGTTAACGGATCCGCTATCATTAAATCTGTTCCAATATGTTCAAATGACACCTTTTGTTTATGCACTTCTTCTTTCACTGATAAGTATTTCAATTCCATGTGTTTAGCACCTTTGGAATATTTATCATTCTTAGAGAAGAACACAGCTGCAGAATTATCACAATAAATCCTTAGCGGCCTAGCTATACTGTCGACAATACCAAGCCCTAAGGTGAAGTTCCGCAACCATAATGATTGAATTGTGGCCTCAAAGTATGCCACGAATTCTGCCTCCATAGTAGAAGTAGCAATGATGGACTATTTTCCACTCTTCCATGATATTGCTCCTCCAGCCAGAAGAAAAACATATCCAAATATGGATTTTCTTGAGTCCACACATCCTGCAAAGTCTGAATATGAGTAGCCAACCACTTCAAGATGATCTGACCTTTCTATATGTGAGCATGTAATCTTTGGTTCCTTGTAAGTACCTAAGAACTTTCTTTGCAGCTTTCCAGTGATCCATTCCAGGATTACTTTGATATCGACCTAACATACCAACAACAAAACTAGTATCCGGTCGGGTACATGTTTGGGCATACATCAAGCTCTCAACCACTGATGCATAGGGAATAGACTCCATTTCTTTTCGCTCTAATTCATTTTTAGGACATTGCATTTGACTAAACTTGTCCCCTTTTTGAATAGGAACTGTCCCTCCAGAGCATTTGTCCATTCTGAATCTCTCTAAAATTTTATTTATATAGCCTTTCTGAGACATTCCCAATAGTCCTTGTGATCTATTACGGAATATTTCTATTCCTATCACATATGATGCCTCACCCATATCCTTCATTTCAAATTTATTGGAGAGAAACTTCTTTACATCATGTAACAAAGCAAAATCATTGACAGCAAGTAAAATATCATCAACATATAAGACTAAAATTATGAATTTGCTCCCACTGACCTTCATATAGATACACCGATCTACAGTGTTCTCTACAAAACCATATGACAAAATAGTATTGTTAAATTTAAGATACCATTGTCTAGAAGCCTGCTTTAATCCATATACTGACTTCTTTAATTTACACACTAAATTTTCTTTTCCTGCAATAACAAAACCTTCAGGTTGAGCCATATACACTTCTTCGCTTACTACCAACAATATGCTCAATATTAAATAGAGATTCTTTAAAATTAACATCAAGATTAAAACGATATAAACCATCAACTAAAGTACCAGAACCATAATAATATGTATCTTTAAACAAAGTAAATACACCGTTTCCAATCTTAAAATTAAAATTCAATTCATCCAACTTTGCAACAGAAACTAAGTTCCTAGCACACCCAGGTACATAAAGACAACTTTTCAGATCTATATGATATCCAGTATCTAAGACCAATCTATACGTCCCAATTCCCTCTATTCGTGCCTTCATTCTGTTTCCCATATAAAGAAACTTTTCACTTCCTTTTATGGTTTGGATCGAAAGGACTCCCTGCATAATATGTGAAACATGAGTAGTCGCACCCGAATCAAGCCACCAAGTATTATTTTGTACTTCAATAAGATTTGATTCGAAATTTATGGAAACATAAGACATACCTTTCTTTTCGAACCACATCTTCCTTTTAGGACAATCCTTTTTGAAGTGTCCGCTCTCCTTACAGAAATATCATTTCTTTTCCTTTTGGACTCCGCCCTCAATAACCTTTAGAGGAGCTTTTCCCTTCTTGTCGGGCTTGACCTTACTGCAACTGGCTCCATCATGAGTCGTGAGATGAACGGAATGATCTTTCATCTTCTTTAGCCTCCCTTCTTCTTGAACCAACATGGCCTTAATTTCTTGAAAGTTCCATTTTTCTTTGATGGTGTTGTAATTCACTTGGAACTATCCAAACTCAAGAGGAAACGAGTTAATTATAAACTGTACAAGAAAATATTCCCTCACATCCATACCAGAGGACTTCAACTTTGCTGCCAGATTTCCCATTTGAGTTAAATGATCATGAATGGGTTGAGACCATTCAAACTTTTTAGTCGTCAACTCACTCATCAAATTTCCCACAACAGATTTGTCAGTGATTTCAGAATTTGAATACTCTTTAACATTTTTCATGAATTCCCTTGCATTTTCAGTGTTGGGTATAGATGGCTTAACATTGCCAGCCATCGTCATCCTCATCAAGTTCAAAGACAACCTGTTGGACCTTTCCCAATCCTCAAGAAGAGCTTTTTCATCTTCCGTACTGTCCTCCATAATGGCTGCGGGCTTCTCGTCCATTATCAATGCCATATCCAAGTTCATAACACCTAGTTGAAACTGAATCTTTTCAGACCAATCAGCATAGTTTAGCCCATTGAACTTTGTCATTGCGTTGCCCAAGGCAAACATATTAGTAGCAACTGCAAACATTTACACGTGCTCATGCGTTAATGCTTTGAATAAACTTCATGGATTCAAACTAATTGTAACTTTAATCATGTATCTAAATTCACCTTTGGGTGATATCTACATACATTTCAATAACATACTCAAAAGAACATGCATGTCTATCTTTGGATATACAAGCAACAAGTATGATAAAAACTTTAATTTTATTAATTATAAGTCATGATTCATCTTTGGATGATCTCTATATATCTTATAATAATAAATACTATTATTTAACATAAACATGTTATTTGTATAGCATCGGATTAAAATTATACACTTTAATAAATTTGATCACTTTGGTGATTGCAAATTTTAATATAATAATTTCAAAACAATAAATTATATCTATTAAAAAAAAACGATACACAATTTTAAAACAGTAACATTTAAATGAGATTTAGCATGACAATGTTGCAACTCAATCAAACCAGGATATGAACACACAAAATTTGAAAAGGTAACATAACTAAAAATAAACGACTTTGTATACGAAGTTACGTAAATGAATATACTACGCATATATAGGATATTTTGGATTGTCTATTAACACATGCATTGGAAATTCTGGAACATGTATATAAATTCCAGTGCCATCACCGTAACGTTTTTGAAAAATTTCAAAAGCAATTTTATGCATAGCATACATACATATCATGATACTTTCTAATATAAACTATAATTCTTATTAAACAATCACTACTTAAAAAAATAAATCATAATATCGATAATCAACACCGAAAAATCATAATACCGGTAACTATGCTCTGATACCAACTGTTAGCAAAATTTTATGTCTTGGATCTTGATATCATGATTTTCACAGTGTTTTAGATTCTATAAATAAAACCGTAAAAGCGTACCCGGATCCATGACATCGATTCTTGTCTGATTTATTGATCATTGTTTGCAATTGTTTTCTCCTCTCTTCCTTCTTCCTTATTTGTAACTTTGATGATGAAGATACTTTTGTGTATTTGTGAGAAAATGAGAAGGAATGAGAAAAATTTGTGTTGGTTGCCTAAATGTGTCCTTTTATAGACACTTTATTCCAATAGTCATTTTCCACCCCAAGAGTCATGTCCCAACAGTCATGAAGAGAGAGAAGAGAGATTTGTATTTTGAATTTCAAAATAAAACCCCATTGACTTAATTATCCATCTACCAAAATAATCATCACATTTAGGTATCTTTTATTTAAGCCAAATATTGTTTACATGAGTCACACCTAATTAATAATAAATTAATCCAACATAAAAGACATACACAAAACAAATATATGTTAGGATAAATAGTATTATTAAATATATTTGACATAAAACTGAATCATGTTACAACTCAAACTTCTTTATCTCACACACAATCCAAAAACCTAAATATATTATACCTTAACTTTATAAATATTCTCTTACTCACACTTAAGGTTTTAGTTTTAACATTCTCAAATCTTTCATAGTTGTATCTTATATTCTTATCATCTTCTTTATCATATACTAGTACATCTCATCTATTCTACCATAACATCTCTTTTTTATATTATTTATTTTTCATCTTCTCATTTTTATGTTATTGTTTTCTCTTTAAATTACGTTTTTATCGCATATTTTTTCTTTAATTTCGCATTTCTAATATTCTTTCTTTTTCATCTTCTTTAATCTCTCCTCTCCTTTGTTTTTTTTTCATTTTTATTATAATATTTTTGTTATTATTTTATGATACTATGTTATATTTTTTATTCCACTTTTGTCTAATCTTATTTTTATTCCACTTTTGTCTAATCCTAGTTCAGCCGCGACTACTATTCATTCATCCTATTCACTATTCACGAAATTAGACGACTACTAAGATTTTATGGAGAACTAAACCACTTCGAAGTTGATCTGCTGTATTCAGGTTCCAAAACTTTGAGATTATTATAATTTTGCAATATAATTTCTATTCCCTTCAATTCAGTTGTATGATTATCGTTTGCTTAATCTGATTTGTCATAGAGTAGTTTTGTTTGGTTCAATTGATATATATTCCCCAATATTAATCACGTTTAACTCAATTTATTTGTTAATTCGCATTATCTCTAACCGATTGCTTAATTCGAAAAACAGAAACATAATTTTTATAATATCGTTAACACTTGTTGATTGATATTGTGATCGAACATGGATAGAGAATTCACTTAGGGAAGTGAATTTATAATAGTCAATGATAGGTAGGAATCAGATCGATAGATTAGTTTTTTAATCACAATTATAATCAATTTTGTTAACTGTATTCTTAATCTTAATCGAAACTGCATCCCCCCATTATTCTTTTAGTTGGTAAAAATCAATTCAAGAGTGCTTGCGATACGACTCTCGAGTGTCGCTTCCTTAAACTACCATTTTTAATTACTCGTTTTTTACTTGTGCGCGACAATGGATCAAATTGACACTATTGCAGGAGATAAGATGATTTATAGGAAGGAATTCTCTATTGGCCAAAAAGTCTTACTGTTTAACTCCCGCCTAAAAGTTATGGCTGGAAAACTTCGACCCAAGTGGATTGGCCCCTTTGTTGTTACTAATGTTTTTCCTCATGGTGCAGTAGAAATAAAAAATACAGGTACTGATAAGATTTTTAAAGTTAACAGACAGTGTCTGGAGCTATTCCAAGAAAGTTCGGTGCCAGAAGATGCAACCATAGAAGAGTTTTCCTTGGAAAAATCCACCTATATTGCAACTTGATCATGGAACCCTTCTTCCTTTCTCTCACTTTTATTTAATATTTATGTTCTTTCATTACGGACAATATATGTCTTAAGTTTGGGGGAGTGAATAATTTACTTTGTTTTCTTCCATTCAATTTTCCTTGTTTTTATTTGTTTTGTTTTGTTTTTTCTTAAATAAAAAAGAATTGCATGCTTTTTCATTGGGTTTTGGGTTACAAGTGTTGTGTGAGTAATTTTATGTTCTATTAATTAACGACTTATGGTGTGATGTGATTGATTTGCTCTGTATTTTTAGTATGATATGTAGGACTAAACTATGAATTGTGCATCATTTGTGATATACATTTACCTTGTGAGATTTTGAGCTTAATAATGGATAACATTCAAAAATCCATATTTTTTTCCTTGTGTGTTTCACTCATGTCAGTTAGTCTCTACAACTTGAGTTGACTATTGTTGAAACTTTTTGTTTACTTGTATACACTGATATGATAAAGGCAACTGATTTTTGTTTTATTTATTTGTTTAGCCAGTTAGCCAAAAGTCAATTCTGAATATGTCATCCCTTGTTTGAAATTTGTTTAAAACTCATTACAAGCCGAAAAGTGAAAAATAGTGGTATCACCATATTCAAAGGGTAGAAGGAGTCTTCTTTAGAGTTGTGTGAGGTTGAATTATTATAGTTGTGATACTTTAAAAGTTGGTAGAAAAAAAAAGGATGACAATACATATTCCTTCTAAAAAAAGAATAAAATGAGAAAAAAGAAGAGAAATAGTTGCAAGGTTGTTTTTTGAAAATGAATGAAGTCTTTTGTAGTTCAACTCCCATAGTTTCTTTCAATTTTATTTTGACCCATTGAATTTTAGGCTAATACCCCTTATGATATATCTTATTCTTACCTTGGTCAAGTTACAACCCGAATAAAAATCATTTTAATCTTTGTGTGCATGTATTTCAATTGTGGATGTTAGAGTATTTTCAAGGTTATGGTAGTACTAATTTTTATGATGTGTTTTGAGTGTAAATAGTAACTTAAACACTTGAGAGTTGAGTGAATTTTATCCTGTGAAGATCTTTCTACTTTTGATGTACTCTTTGGTAAATTGTCTTCGTACTTCCTTTGAATGCCATTGAATTTTACTCACTAACACCATATTTCTTGAAGCTTAGAATGAGAATTTTACTTGCACCCTTGTGATTTTGAAAGTCTTTGAATTTGCATGCTTTGTGTTCTTCCTATTTTGCTGTTTTAAAATTTTAAATATATATATATATATATATATATATATATATATATATATATATATATATATATATATATATATATATATATAATGTTTTTTTTGTTAACAAAACTATTCCTCAGGTCTTATTCCCCGTAGATGTGGACCAATTCCATTATATGGTAATAATTAGTAATTCATGATTAGGAGGATCTATCTATAATCTTAATGAATTATAATTCACCAATTCAATCATTAATACTACATGATGGACCCATATTTTTTTTAAGCTTTTTTTATTATGATTGACTCTTAGGCAGACATGTGAAGGAAATGACAAACAGACAACAACAACATTTATGAATTATTCTAAGAGAAATGAGTATCCCGCAGGTTGTGAAGTTATGATGATATGGACCATTATATTTTAGTCATTCAAGAAAACTCCTTCAGACGGCAACACTTATCACATTAACGGCTAAAATGATCTTCCTATTTTTATACAAAAGAGGACAAATGTGAGTTTTTTTGGGAATAACTTTGGAAACCAAATGTGAGTTAAAACTTCTAACTTCGTGGAATGGTAGTGTGCAGCAAACTATAGATTTAGTTGGATTGCTGTCACTATATCAATGGGCACTCTTGCTTTATCATGAAACACGCAATCTGTAGTGTTGAAATGTAATTCAATTTAGTGAGTTAGTTGAGTTACTTGCATATGTTAAATTACTTGATGTGCAAGTAACTAATTAAGTTGGCTATAATTTGTTGGGCCTCATTAATGCTTTTTAAGCTTAATCCATGTAGTAAATGAGTAGTCATTTGTAATCATGAATGAATGAGTGAAGTACATAATCAATTGAAACTAATTTTATATATATTTATTTTATATATCTATAAAATACATCAAAAATAATATTTATTTTAAATAGAATAAGACTAAATAATTCAAATTGAATATTCATAACTAAAACTAAATAAAAAAAAAAGAATATAGAGAGAGAAATCGAATATAAGCGGGTAGCGGGAATCGAACTCGCATAATTAGCTTGGAAGGTTAAGGGTAATAGTCAACGCTTATGAATGAACGACTCTAATTTAAAATCGAACGTGAAATTTTTGTTTTCATTAAGCTCCTTTACAGAATAATTTAAGAGATAGATGGAATACATGAAAAATGACCTATAACATCTATGTCGGTCTTTCGGTATGAATATAATTAATGTTGTTTTTTAGATGATCCCTATAGAAAACGAGGATTTGAACGATCTCTTTTTTTCTAGTTACTTCGTTCTCTATTTTCTATTTGATAGAATCTTTAGGAAAAGAATAAAATTCCCGTCGAGCTAAAAACATATGTTGATGTTTCTAGTAAACTAAAAAAATCGTTTAATAGCTATTTTGCTTCGCTCTCTCCTATATAAAACAAATAAAAAATGGAAAGATTTAGTTACGATTGGAAATAAATTTTAGATATCTTTCTCTTTGGATCCTTTAGTTATATTAAAAAATTGAGATTCTTGATCCAATTGCAAAAACTTATGTTTCATAATTTTAGAATCAATTCTAAATTGTATACAAATTACGATAATGTATATTATTCCTCGGATTGCTCGTTGAGAGGTATAAATGATTAAATCCCTTTAAGTAAGAAATATAGTTTTTGATCGTGATATGAATCATACAAGGGACCCCTTAACTATTGATCGATATAACGAATCACACTTTTACCACTAAACTATATCCGCTACAATATCATTATTGTATATAAAAGGATCTTTTGTCGAACAAGGGAATCAGTCATAATCATGAAATAGGTGCATAATTTTATGAGAAATAAAGTGTTTCCATGTTTCGTAAATGACCCCTAATGAAATTTAGAAAAGGGGACAAATCTCATTTTTGGATTTTGTTGAAGGTATTTTGACGGATAGATCTCGACAAAATTACTAAACTAAATTCATAACACAAAAATACATTATGCAAGCAAGAATCCATAGTTCTATTTCTTTTTTTAGATACGTTACCTGATTAATTAGTAGGATATACGATCACAAAGTGATTTTTATTTTTATTTGAACATATTAAAATGTTTGAATTAATTACAAGTTTCAAATTTGATACAGAAAAATAAATCATTGTTATCCAGGGTTCATGGGAAAAAAGAGTTGTGCCAGTACCTAATTGGACTCTGGTTGGATAAAAAAACAAACTAAAAAAAAGATAAAAACATGTAGATTTAGATTATATATTTAGTATATATAGAATTAATATATATTTGAATATATATTTATGAGTTAATATAGAATTATGAATAGTAATGAAATAAAATTATAATTAAATAAAAAAAAAAGATAGATAAGATATATCAAATGAAGATCAAATAATGTTCTTACTTGAACACATGATGTTTAAGCTTAATAAAATAACTCAAATAAGGTGAGTTGACGAGCCAAAGGCCGCCCTAGGCATGCTATCACCAAGCAAGCATGTATGAATCACTATCACATGACATCAATGCGTCAAAACATGTTCCCCAAATGCAGTGATTGCCATTTATGGACCAGACCAGCAACATGAATATTCATTATGGCGAGTAATGGCCGTTAATACCTTTGTCTGTGACCCGAATGCTAAATAACATGTTTAAAAGGAGGGTCCAATCGAGGAAGAAGGCATACTCAATTCTTAGAGAGAAGTTACACATTATGAATCTTTCTGACCAACATCAGAGGAGTTATCAAGTAGCGTTCTTACTTGAACACATGATGTTTAAGCTTAATAAAAATCTTTGTACTTGAAATAAGCTCTAAGATTCTAGAAGAAAAGAATTGATGAGCTCCTCTTACACATTGAATATTCCAATTGACTATAAAATTTATGACAAAAGCTTAAATCAAGAAAGTATCTACACATTGTACTGCATATGAATGATCTACTCGTGACTAGGAGTAATCATGTTGAAATTCTAAACTTTAATTTTTAGATGAACAATGACTTTAACATGATTAAACTAGGAGGACTGAGGTATTTTCTTGGCCTTGAGTTTGTTGAAACTAGAAAAGGAATAATGATTCATCAAAATAATTACATTAATGACATCCTAGAGAGATACCACCCTAAAAGCCAATTACACACTTATCAAAGATTGAGACGAAAAAAAAAAGGATAACATTATATACAAGCATACGATTCAACACCTAATATATTTCTCAACATAGGTGTGGTAAACTGGTTTACCAAAAAAATCTAAGTTGTCAAATGTGCAAGTAGTGAAAATAATTAGATACCTCTAAGAAACGGTTGATTTAGGTATCATGTTCCTAAAATCTGAAAAACAAATGGAGAAAGTTGATTGGCATTGATTCAGACTGTATGGTGAAAAAGTAGAAAAGATAAGTACAATAGGATTCCTGATTAAGCTCTTTAGTTTCCTAATCTCATAATGTTCCAAGAAGCAAACAATTGTGATATTGTCATCATGTAATCCTGAATACTTCTAAACTTGTAATGCAACATTCTAAAGTGTTTGATTGTAATCTTTATTAGGAGAAATGAAGATTATCAAGGAAAGAGAGGCAAATATTATGATAGACAAAAACCAACTATCGACGTTATTAAAAATCTCATATCTTACATCTTATGGGAGGAGAAAACACATAAAAACCAAATTTAATTTTCATAGATATCAAGTAAGTAAAGAAAAAATCACTATAACCTACTACATGACATAAGATCAAGTTGTAGAATCCTAACAAAGCTATGAAGAATGAAAAATTAAAAGAAATAAGAAAAATACTTAATATAGTTAACCTAGAGACTTTAAGTTAAGAGAGACTATTGAAATATAAATCAAATTAGTGAGTTAGTTGAATTACTTGTTAAGCAAATAATTAGTTATTTAAGTCACATGAAAGTAACAAACTAACTAATTAAGTTGGTTATGATATCTTGGATGCCATTAGTGCTTTGTAAGCCTAATCTATTAAATGCATAAGCGATTTAGTGATATGAATGAATGAGTGAAGTGCATGTATAACCAATTGAATCCCAATTTTGTTTTTTATCCTTGTGTGATCACTAAGTAATAGCACGATGCATTCATGTTCATCTTGTATCAACCTTTTGTCGGTGGCGGCTACTTCGAGCTTGGTAATCATAAAATGTTGGTTGTATAAGTATGTCAAGTTTTTGACATAAATTTTCTTTCGGTCAATCTTTTTCAACAAAAATCAATATATTAAAGTACCCACAAATATTCTAGAAAACGTGTAAGATATATACGTATCGTGATTATTACGTCAATATTTTTATTCTTAGTAAAAAATACTCCATGTTTCAAACGAGCCGTGCGAGCTCTGCTACCATCGAATAATATAAACACTGACAGCAAGGGGCACCGTGAACCGTATTTAACAATCAAGTCAACGGTGCTAAAAGGATAGTCTCGTAATTAACACAGAATCAATTGGCGTTCCACTCCACTTCCATTTACTATATCCAATTTTACACTATCAAATTTCTATTTTTTGATTAACACAGAATCTTACTATTATATATTATATATGTAAAATTTGAATAACCTACTCAAAATAAAAATTGTATTCCATACCTAGCACCCACCGCTTTACATTTTGTGTGTATATATATTTTCACACACAAAGCACAACCCAATTAATGAAACTTGTTATATGACTAGCTTCTAAAACTACAACACTATGGTTTGCAATCTCAGCAAAACTGAAGACGGTGGCGCCGCTACAATCTCCGCCGTGCATCCCGATATTATTCAAACCCACATCCTCACGTGCCTCGACGGTCCCTCACTCGCTTCCACAGCCAGCACGTGCTCTCAGCTTAACTCCCTCTCATCTTACGAGCATTTATGGTCCAATATTTGCACCTCCACGTGGCCTTCCACCAACACGCCACGTGTCCGCAACGTAATCTCCACTTTCCCTAACAGCTCTCGCTCTTTCTTCTCCGATTCTTTCTCAACCGTAACCGCTCCCGCCTCCAACCGCCACCGCGCCAATCTTGAAGCCACGCCAGAAATTCTATCCGCCGTTGACTTATTCCACCGGAAAAAGCTTGTTTTATCTAGATTGGTGGAGACTGAAACCGAGTCGGGGTGGTTTCGGTGTTCTCCGTTTCGGATTGATATTCTCGACCCGAAGGATTCGGTTGAGACGAGTATGGATTATCCGAGAGACGATGAAGCGTGTAAGAATTTAGAAGATGAATTGAGTTTGAGTTGGATTGTGATTGATCCGAGGGGGAAGCGTGCGGTGAACGTGTCGAGTGGGAAGCCGGTGTCGGTGAACCGTCACTGGCTAACCGGCGACGTGCAAGTGAGATTTGCGACGGTGTTACACGGCGGAGAGAAGGGATCAGCGAAAGAAGCGACGCTGTGTAGTTTATTGGTGACGTTGGGGAAGGAAATGCAGGTGAGGGAAACTTGTTTTCAGATTGAGGATATGGATGGGAATCAGTTGAATGGGAGGGATAGTTTGGGGATTTTGCAAAGAGCATTGGAAAGTGGAAGGAAAAGATTGAGGAACGGAAAGGAAGGAAAGGAAAGGTACGTGGAATTTGTGAAGAAGAAAATGGAAAGGAAAGAGAGAAAATTGAGAAGAGAGAGAAAATTGGATATTCTCTGTGTTGCACTCGCTGCTTTGTCTGTTGCGGCTTTTTCCACTCTCTTTCTCTCTTGATTTCATTATGTTATATTATATTTGAGTTTCATTTCAGATACAAACATATAAGAAACAGGGAACAATTTGATGTTAGTTACAGTGTCAAACAAATGTTGATGTTTAGTTACATCTTACGATAATTGAAATTGAAGGAAAGGAAAGTTATGTAAATGTAAGTAGTACTAAGTAATGACTTATGATAGAGAAGTGTTTAATCCTACCATGAATCCATGATCGTGGTATGGCTTTATACATGAAAATTGTATTCAATGCAACTTGTAGATTTTACATACTTATGTTTGGTTTTCACGTTTCCAAATAAATCTGTCTTTGTCACTCATAATCATAAATTAATGTGCTCCATTTAAGGGTGATTTACATCTATTATATATCTTATCATGTTTCTGCTCCCACCCACATGACCAAACCATACCAGCAACCTCACAACCTATATGATGTAAATTGTTGATGTTTGGATCTCTATAACTTCATCACTATTGCACTTGTACAACATTCAAGTCCAAATGACTTTAGTGATTGATGGTAGATGTTTTTTTTGGTCGCTTGATGTGCAAATGTGAACTAGGGGACCACATTTAAGCATGACAATAGTATGGGGTAGGGTTTTCCGGCTTTAAATTTCAATCTATGATATAATATGTTTCATGTTCCAATTTTTATTCGAAATGAATAATTATATTTAAATTCGTCTCAAATGGGTTGGGTATCTCTTTCCCGTTCATAATCTATTTTGAAGCCTAATAAAATTTTATATATATATATATATATATATATATATATATATATATATATATATATATATATATATATATATATATATGATAAAGTAAATCAATCATTAAAAGTTTTAGAGATGTATTCTAAATATTTTATATAATAAAAAAAATATCAATGCATTAATTCAATAATATTTTTAATCACCGAAATTAAAGAATATAAATGACCATGAGACGTGTTTAAGGATGATAACATCGAGAAGAATACTAGTGTTTCTATTATTTGTTTCATCTTTATCTTTTGAAATCTAGGAAAATTCAAACCCAATTAAAACATGATTTTTGTGTTAGCTTGAAGTGAATTCGGAAGGAGAATTCATGTTCTATTGTCATATCTAACCACATTTTAACTTATGTTTGAGAGAGTTTTGAGTTTTTCAAGTTTTTCAAATGATATTAGGGTATTAAAATTAATTTGACACTAAATCAATGATTCATATTTATATTTAATGAGTCACATGATAATTTTGATATTCTATTTTTTTACTAATTGTTCCATTATGGAACCAGAATGTTTGATGAACGATGAAATGAGCTCTTAGTACGAAGGATCAAGCTTCTGATGTAACGGAGAGAGGATGATCTACATGGTTAACATTTCAACGCGCAAGTTAGTGACAGAATGAGAAGTAATGTGTGAGTAAAAATGGATTTGAATACCTGAAATGATACACGTTTCCTTTATATAGTGAGAGGGGTTAAAATTATCTGCTTGAGGTGAGGCGCTTTATGCAGGTAATTGTTGTATCTAATCAAATAGTGGCACACATGTCTGTAGGGTGGAGTTACCTGTTATTGGATGAATGACGAATCATATGCTCTAATGTTATTGGAGTTACCTCTTATTGAATGTATGATTATCTTCGTTCTTAATGGTTGTTATAAACTAGTTACTTTTAACTTATTATATATGTTTTAGCTATTCATTAATATTTCAAATGAGTTATGTTGGTTTGAATATGAGTAATTTTTTCTAGAATGGGGTGTCGAATAGACAATTTAAAATCCTTTATTTTCGGTTTTGAAAATCAGATTAGTCGAGCAGAAACGAATATGATGAAAACTTTGTTTTAAATGTTTTAAGCTATTAAAAGAAGATTGTTGTAATACACACACCAATGATTTTAAATGAAGATATTGGTAATGTAATGCGTAAAATTCAAAGCATCAAACAAGGTGTTTGATGTAGTTAAGAATTAAGCAGATTTGAGCAATTCTAGTTTCAATTATTTACAAAATAATCACTAACATGATTATTTATAAATCCAATTCTAATCAAACATAATCTTATACAAATTAAGAATATGCATGTAATAAACCTATTAAGCATGCAATTCTAGATTAAACGATAAATCTAACAATAGGTTGGCCGGGTGGAAAGGTAAACATCTCACTATTGAGGGTAGAGTAGTGTTGATTAACTCCGTGTTGAACGTTATCCCTATCTATACTTTATCTTTTTACAAAGCGCCCTCTAAGGTTGTTCGGGAGATTCGTAGCATTCAAAGTAATTTCTTGTGGAATGGTTGCGAGAGTAAGAGAACAATTCATTGGGTGAAGTGGAGTATTGTTTGCAGTTCGCGTGATAAAGGGGGCCTTGGTTTGAAAGATGTTAAGGTGATGAATATGTCGTTGTTGAATAAATGGAAGTTGAGGATCTTGAAGGACCAAAATGCGTCCTGGAGGAAAATCCTAAGTACTCGATACGAGAATATTGAGAACAAGATTTTTGTTGGAAGCAACTCGGTTCTGAATAGTAGTGATTCAATTTGGTGGATGGACATAGTGTTTGTCGATTCTACTATCATTCCTGTTGAGAATCGGTTCACTAGTGCAGTCATTTGCACCGGGGAAGGCGGTAACGACATAACATTTTGGTATTCAAAATGGATATGTAATCAGCCTTTATGGGAAACGTATCTAGAACTTTGCGTACATGCCATTAACACCGATTGTTATGTGGCTGAAACAGGTGTGTGGAAGGGTTCGGTTTGGAGATAGAACATAAGGAAGATAGTGGATTCGGCAGCTGATGCTGAGCCAGGTCTGTTGGCCGAATTTGCTGGCCTGCTACAACAGGTTTCGATGGAGCAAAACATTCCTGACAGGTTTGTTTGGATGGGAGATATCAAAGGAGTTTTTTCAGTCAAATATTGTGTGAAACATTTTACTGATAAAAAACCTTCTTCTATGCCTTCAGATATTGTAATTTCCATTAACCATTTGTGGAACGTAAATGTTCCTCCTAATTTCCTTATTTTTGGATGGAGGTTTTTGCTCAATAGGATTCCTGCAAAGGATTAATTGTTCAATTGTGGAATTCTGTCGGAAGCTAGAGATTTATGTTGTGTCTATTACTCTACGAAGTTAGAAACTTTATCGCATCTCTTTCGTTGTTGCTCGAATTCGATTAGAATTCGGAACAAGGTCTATGAGTGGATGAGAATCCTTGTGGATTTATCTTTGGCGAATTTTGTGGATTTCTTTTTGCATTGTGATTAGGTGGAGTGTTCTTCTCAAAGGACTATCATGGTTGTTATTTGGGTAGCTATGGTTTAGAGCCTTTGGATTATGCGTAATGCCATTAATTTTAAGGAAGATGTCTTTGTTTTTTATGATTGTATGTCGGCAATTGTTTTGAGGTCATGGAAGTGACTTTGTTCCTTTTGTAAAAAAGCCGACTTATGTAACTTTTATTATTGGAATACTCTATCACTCCTTTGTTTCAGGATGTAGAGGCTTTCCGAGTTGTTTCTTCAGGGTGGAGTATCCTTTATACTCCCTTTAATAGAATCATTGCCTATTAAAAAAAACTAACGCAAACATGCAAGAAATCTAAATGTGTGTGTGTGTGTGAGAGAGAGAGAGAGGGAGAGAGAGAGAGAGAGAGTACACCAAAATTTATACTAGTTCATCGCTATCATCCTCACATGCACCTAATCCAATCTCTGATGGTGAATAACCAAAATTTTGTTCTTCCACTATATGCATTTATTTAAGTTTCAGTTACAACAATTCAATTTAAACAAAGATAAACTATAACAATCCAGTTTATCTTCTTCCTTGATTCTTGGTTGAATTTGTTTTCAATAATCTCCCTAACTACATGCGATCTTCACTCGATCACCATTTCAAACCTTTGACAAACTTCAACTTTGAATGTTTACTGATCTTCACTCAATTCCAAACTTCAAATTTTGAGTTCTTTCTTTCATCATTGACAGCTTGTTGATCTACGCTTGATCCCAAATTTCAAGTCTTGAGTATTTCTCCCTCAACAGGTTGACCGATACACAAAGAAAAACTCCAAACCTATGGAGAAAATATCCCTTCTCTTTTTCTTCAATTAAATTCACTTTTTTTTAATTTCTTCAAGATCAAATTTTTGCTTGAAAATTACACACTTTAAATGAAAGATTAAACCTCTAATATTTTCTCACAATTAATCATCACACACAATCAATATGATAATTCTCCATGAACATAATAAAGATGAAGATTTAAAACAACTGAAGTTGTGTTTTCTAATTGAAATTTTTTGATCTCACTCTTTTGAAAAACAAAATTCTTATCAATTTATGAATTTATGAAGTGAAAATACTATTTATATGTGCATGGGATGATGCACAAAATGAGTTTAAAATGAATTAAATTTCTCTATTCAAATGACCCATGAGATTATTTACTAGATTCTAGCAAACACAATGAAAACTAAGTTTTATGACACTTTAATGAATCAAATTAACCTAAAAATGAATCGATTAATTTTTCCTTTGAATAAGATAAACCATTTTAATTGACTCGCTTGATGCAAACATAAACAAAAAGGAGTTTATAGGAATTTTCATGAATCGATTCATATATTCCTTAAATCAATTTGAATAAGCAAACTATGAATGAATTATGTCAAATTTATATTGAATCGAGTCAAATAGATTTTCTCCACTTTTAATTGAGTCATGCATGCTTTGATTCGAGTCAAATAACTTTGACTTTAGTCAACACTTCATTATATGCATGAAAAGTCTATTGTTTATGTATGTAATGAGAGATTTAACTAGGAACTCAAAAATTATGATAAAATATAATATGCAAAACATCAAAATAACAAAATAACTGATAATCCTTTTGAGGGTCATTTTAAGTTAGAACCATACATGAAGCGTGATAAGCAATTCAATTTCAATATTAAAAATCTTTTACTAAGAAAAGGAGATAAAATTAAAGATGAACCGAGTGAGGATATGAAAATTCTAAGAGTACTTTCACATAATTTAGTCTTGAGTTCTATAAGAACTAACCAGGTACCTGGAATTTATGAAAATAAAGAAATCTCGATAAATTATGCCATGAATGGAATGTGGTAGAACCTAAATTAATATAACCAAAAATGAAATCAATGTTGACAATATTTTTGTGTATAACATATTGATAAAGGTGATAAATGATAACAAAGAGCCGTGAATCAAAGTCTATTAAAGATGGTAGGCAAAGTGAAAATTGACCAAAATCAAAAGATACAATTGAAGCATAATTAAATTCACTTTACAAGTAACAAGTTTTAGAGTTGTAGTTTGAATACCTAAAGGTGTGAATCCAATTGGATATAAATGATTTTTTGTGTGAAAACAACCAAAATAAGAATGGTGAAGTTGTGAGATACAAAACTTCATTTTTTTCAAGGATTTTTGCAAATACCTAAGATTAATTTTTATGAGACATTTTTACCTATAGTAAATGCAAATAATTTTTAGATATTTGATTAGCCTTATAGCACATAAAAGACTTATTTTGTACATGATAATGTTGTAACAACTTATTTGTACAACTCACTTGATAATGAAACTTAATGAATATTTGATAAGAGAGAGACACATAATTTTGGATCTCGAAAAGACTACTTTATGAAAGTGAATAAGTCTTTCTATGAGTTAAAACAAATGTCTTAATGAATATTTGATAAGAGAGAGATATATAAATGAATATTTTTGTCCTTGTATTTTTATGAAAATATCTAGAAAATAATTTTCTATAATTTCTATATATGTTGTGTTCTTGAAAAAAAAACATTAAAAAGGTAACCTCCCTGATGGTAATCCAGAAAGATCGTAAATATCTGGCTGGAGTGTCTGTTCGTGGCCACCATTGTTGGTGGTTTGAGATTTCTGGTGGTTCTCTTATTTCTATGTTATTCATCGTCCAGATTCCCTCCTTTTGGTCTTCAGGACCTCTTTATTTGTATTGTTACTCTCCCCTCTTCCCAGGATCCCAAGAGACTCACTTTATCATTTTTCCTGACATAGTATGATTTGATGATCATTATTAGGATAACAATTACATTCGTCCCTTCGATGAATGTCATCAGTGGCGAAGCCAGATAAAAAAATTTGGGATGACCGCTAACGTAAAATAAAGATTATAAATAAAATATAAATAGTATTTTAAATAAAACATTAAAGTTAAAATAAATACAAAGTTAATTACTAAAAATTTAAATTACATGACTTAAAACTACCTTAAAGTAATGCTTTACGCGTTCCGAGTGACTTGAAATCGTCAATAATTGACTCCGAACTAATGTTTGCACTAATCTTCCTTTCAATATATACTGTCATGCTATCTCCAAGAAACCCATCATCCATCTTGTTTCTCAACTTAGTCTTAATAATTTTCATTGCTGAAAAAGACCTCTTAGTTGTGGCCGTAGAAACGGGAAGAGTCATGATAAGACGAAGTAGTCTATCAATCAAGAAGTAAGTTTCAGCCTGTCCAGATGCAACCAAACATGAACATAGTTCTTGAATAGTTGATAAATTATTCAAGTTTGATGTTTGACGAGCAACAAATAGAAAATGTTGGAGTTGAAATTGCAAATTATTCTTCTCTTGATCACTAAAATCTATAGGATAATATTTTTCAACTAAAGAACAAATAGTATCAATGCTAAAAGCTTTATATCCATCCTTAGGAGATAAAGAACAAGAAAGAGTTAACAAATCCATTGCCTGCTCACTGAATCTTCTATCAATGGTAGTGAAAAAGATTTCAACTTTAAAGTAATGTTGAATTGTGACTTGATTCTATTCAAGACGGGAGCGTCCAAATCTTGTTGTTGAATGAACATCATTAAGATCAGGAATCTCAATATCATGCTTTTCACAAAAGGATACCACTTTAGTAAACAATATATCCCAACCATTTTCTCTCAAACCTTGAATAAGATGTTTTGTTGAACGAACCAAGTTCATAGCATTAACTACATCTTGATTTTTTTTTGTAAGGCTTTACAAAGCATATCTGTTATTCCCATGATTTCTTTCATCAAGTGCAAAATAAATATAAAATCAAATGCGTTCAAGTAATTGTAACAACTATCTGCATCCCCACGTGTAGCATAACTCCCTCTATCTTTTGCAATTTTTTTTAAAACTAAACAAGTTGCTTCATACATGTTTATCAAGCTAGAAATTGAATCATAATATGATCCCCAACGAGTATCTCCAGCTCGTTTCAATGTACCAACTTGATTTGCACATTTACCAGTTACAATCTCATCAATCTCTAACAAATAAGCAATTTCTTCTAATTGGGCAGCTTGTAACTCATCATGATGCTTTGTAGAAGAACAAACAACATTCACAACAAAGATCAGCTTCTCAAAAAATTTATGAACAGGTTTGACTTCTCTTGATGATGTTACTAATGCAAGTTGCAATCGATGAGCAAAACAATGAACATAGTATGTGTCATACGGTGAACTGGACTTTTTGTTTTTTAATCGCGATGTCGCGGTTAGCAAGAGTCGCCACCGACTTTTCTTTTATCCCATAAGGAAAGGTGGAAAAGAACAGGAAAGACCTTAATTTAGATTCTTAGGTTCGGGAGGTACTTTATACAAAGGGAAGGTATTAGCACCCTTTATATCCATGGTTATCCATGGGCTCTTAATTGCTCAATCATTTATGTTTTCTAGTTTGAAAAAGGTGGTTGAGAAATGTGTGAAGGATGTTTTGAAAAGGGAGAATTTAACTTTGTAATGATTCTTGCATGAATGTATACAAAGTGGTTATCTCGTTTAGTGTTTTGAAAGTAGTTTAGAGAAATATAACTCGGCAATGATCCTAGTACGGATGTATGCTAAGTGGTGATTTTCCAAAAGGATGTTTGAAAGGTGTGAGGTGTGAAAAGTATTTTTTAGGTTATGAATGAGCAATTAAGGTTATACCTGTCCGAGGTCTTTCCGGGCATTTCCTATCCTTATGAGGGTAAAACTGTCCTTACTATTGAGAAGTAAGTAGTTTATCCTTTGGATGTTAAAGGGTCATCGATTGGTCATTGAAGGCAACAGTTGTGAGGATACCTTAGCATTCG